>NC_069075.1:87762153-88365364 GCF_025698485.1 Gossypium arboreum | reverse complement strand
GGTACTTAAGCAGTCCGATGGACTCACCTCCTCTTTTCCGGTTTCCTACCTGGTGCACAGCTTCCATTCACTTTAACCTATAATGAAATCATCTTTTAAAACACTCAGTAAGTTTTCTTTCTGGATCGGAAATGTTTTGAATGCTTCGATGTGGCATGTCGGATCCGACCCTAACGTCTGGGCCGGGTAAGGGGTGCTACATTTAGTGGTATCAGAGCCTAGGTTGCAACAACTCGGCTGTAGAATGGGTTTACAAAAAAAAAACAAAGATTTTCAAAAACAAAAAAATTTTATAAAGATTGCGAAAAACGCGATTTTCAAAATTTAGATCTTTAGAAGGTGGCATTTTGAATCTCCGGCCCAAGCCTGTAAGTATTACTCTGAACTTTTCTAAATATTTTCCTGAATTATCTGTCTATACTGAAATCCTGCTAGGATACTCTAGATAGGATGATCTGAAACCATAGGAAAATCGATAAGAGATCAAAGCGTAGCTAGACTTGATTCTGCGAAAACAAACTCGAACTCTTCATGCGATTCATAAAATATCGTAATAAACACTGGAATATTAATTGATGCATAAAAATTCGTAATCAAGATAATACGATATGAGTACAAGAGGCCGTGGACGGAGCCAAGGAAGTGCTCGAGCGATGTAATACCCTGAAAATTTTTACAGTAAGATATTATCCTTGATATAGTAAAATAAGGAAATAAAGTGACAAAAAGGGAAATTTTGAGTTATGTCAATATTGAGAAGTATATTATGATATATTAATTCAAGAAATGACTAAATTGTAAAAGTGAGAAAAGTTTTGTTGCACAAGAGTAAATATTCATAATTTGAGGGGTTAAAGTGTAAATATGAAAAATTTGAAGGACCAATAGTGTAAATAATTTAAGAGTGGAATGATCTAGAAACTAAGGAAAATGGATGAATTAGGACCAAATTGAATAGATGAAGAACTATGAGGGACTAAATTGCAATTTTACCAAATTAAATGATGACTCAAGGATAGAATTTTAAAAGATAATGAAGGGCAAAATGGTGAATTGGAAGAGAGAAATCTAGAAAGTAATAATGATGCTAGAGATATTTTGATATTTTATAATTATTTAATTAGATAAATATTATTTTATTAATACTTTAATAAGATATTTTATTATTATTTTATTAGTATATAAAGAAAGAAAGATGAGAAATTCTCATCCATATTTTCCCATGCACTAACGTGAGAATTTCTGAAGGGTACTTATTAGTATATAAACTGTACTTATTGGCTAAACCAAAAATTCTGAAATTTTTATGGTAAGAATATATATGAGTCTATATTCATGGAAAATTATCGGATATTAATTTGGAATTCTATAGATCCAGATATAAATAATTTAGTGACTATGATGCAGATAGACGACTTGAATATTCATAAAAGTAAATAATAAAAATTATGGATAATGTTACTTACAAGTGTGTTATCTACATTAAGGATGTGGAATGGAGAGGAGGAGGAGGAAAATATGTATGAATATTCATCTAGCATGGCTAATTTGCATATTTTAGGCTCAGGACTAAATTGAATAAAAGTAAAACTTTATGGACAATTTTGTAAACATGTCAGAAATGACCAAATTGCATGAAATGGATTATTTTATTATTTAAATTACAAAATTGAATGAAATTATTAATTTAGTTCAAGATCAGGGGAAAACATGTTTTAGGGATTAAATTGAAAAGTGTTGAAATTATGAAAAATTCTGATATTTTAGAGAATTCATGGATTGTTATCAATATATATGAGAATAATAGCTAGAAATAAGGATTAAATTGCAAGAATTTTATTTTCCTGACCCTAAAGATGAAATCGTCATTAATTAAAAGTTTAGGGGCAAAATGGTAATTTTGCCTAGAGCATTAGTTAAATGCATTAGAATATGAAATGAATGAAAATGATGACCAAATTTATTTATAAAGATCCGGACGACTCAAATATGAGACTTGATCATGGAAAAGAAAAGATATCAGATTAATGAAATTATAAACACAAACAAGCAATGAGGTAAGTTCCTGTAACTTGAATTATATTCTTAAATGCTTGAGATTGTATGTTACTTATGTGAATATGATTTGAATGTTCATTGTATGAAAATTTATGAAACATTGATAAATTTGATAAAAGGAGAAGAAATCTTGGTTGAATGAAAGGAAAATTCGATGGATCTCTGAAAAGGAATTGACGGTAAAAAGGATCTAGCCCGGACGGGTGATCCTATCCTGATATAGCCCTCCCGAAGAATATGTGTAAAACGAATTTAGCCCGGACGGGTAATCCGAATTAGGGTCGAATTTAGCCTGGACTAGTAATCAGATCCAAGCTCATTAGAGTAATTGTCGTTGCGAGGATTTAGCACGGGTGGTAATCCCGACAATACTCTATGAGTTTATATTACTGAGGACTTAGCACGGATGGTAATCCCACTGTAAGGATGAGGTTCATGAGTGTGCTCTCTAATATGAAATGTGTAAGACCATGGTTGAAAGATACCATGGCAACGTGACATGAAAAGAATAAGACCATGGTTGAAAGATACCATGGCAACATGACAGAAAATGAGTAAGACCATAGTTGAAAGACACTATGGCATCACGTCAAATATAAATAAGACCGTGGATGGGAGACGCTATAACATCTCATTGAACAATTGATATTCGTAAAATGTATCGGATGACGAATGGTTATATGAAATGGTTGTGTGAAATGTTTACAAGAACTGGTCATATGGAAATATATGTACAAAAGCGTTATATGAAATAATTATGAAAATGGATAAACGAAATAAGTATAAGTACATGGATTATAATTTATGTTAAGTTTGATATAAGTCATTACGAATAAATATACATAAAATATATGGAAATGATGGAGCATAAAATATTGATATAATGAAATGAATGGTATATGTTTGTGAAGAAAGCGGTAAGAGCATGATATGTTTCATGACATGTACATATATGATTATCTTTGATATGTTGATACAAGGAAATTATGTAATTGAGACTATTATTAAACTCAAGTGCGACATGTCGAGAAAATAGATATATCAATGTTGAATTTATATGAGATATGTGCAAGTATACTAACAATGTTGTTGTTTGATGCTTATACAAGTGCCAAACTGTTGATTGAATGGTAATATATTTATTTTATATGATGCATCGAATCGGTAAGTATTTTAATTTTTTTAAGTGATCTGCAAATGGTAGTAATGCTCCGAAACCCTGTTCTGGCAGCGGATACGGGTTAGGGGTGTTACAAGCGAGATCTTCGTATTCAAGACATATACCGGCGGGGGATGCACCGGTACCACTGACAACAGAGGTAGAGTCTCATGACCGCGGTGCCGGGGATGATGCCCTATCACAGGCAATGTTTCGTGTTCTGGAAAGGGTTGTCGGGGCAAGTGCGGGCAATGGAGTTCGGGGATCTATTTCTAAACAACTTCGGGCCAACGGAGCGGAGATCTTTAGGGGTGTGACTGGTATCGCCTCGAATGTGGCAGAATATTGATTGGAGACCACAGAACAGATTATGGACAACTTGGACTGTTCTGAGGAGATTGTGAGTGGAGTATCTGTATTAAGTCCTTTGGGTCACTTTCGGTTAGGGTAGACAAAGCGTATAGGGATGTACCCTTAAAAACTCAAGGTAGGATTTTCCCTGGAGATCTGATGGAGTTACCGTTTGGAGAGTTTGATCTCATTTTGGGAATAGACTGGCTTGTTAAGTATAAAGCAACCCTGGATTGTGCTGCTAAACGAATAGTGTTAAGGCCTACAAAGGATGAGGAGGTTATGGTGATAGGTGAGCGAAGGGATTATTTGTCCAATGTGGTGTCGGCATTAAGAGCCGAGAAGTGGATTCGAAAAGGTTGTGAGGCCTATTTGGCATTTGTAAGTCAGTCGAAAGAGGAGGGACTGACAGTGGATAAGGTTAGGACCGTAAAGGAGTTCCAAGATGTTTTTCTGGAGGAGCTTCCAAGATTGCCTCCGAACCGAGAAGTGGAGTTTGGAATCGACTTATTGCCTGGAACGGCCCCACTGTCTATCGCACCGTATAGGATGGCACCGAAGGAGTTAGTGGAGTTAAAGGCTCAAATTCAAGAGTTGTTGGATAGGGACTTCATTAGGCCAAGTGTGTCTCCATGGGGAGCACCGGTGCTATTCGTGAAAAAGAAGGATGGTACGATGCGGATGTGCATTGATTATCGCCAGTTGAACAAACTGACGATTAAGAATAAGTATCCACTGCCAAGGATTGATGATCTATTCGACCAGCTTAGAGGAGCTTCGTATTTTCCAAGATCGACCTTCGATCCGGATATCATCGATTAAGGGTTAAGGAGGCGATATCCATAAGACAGCATTCAGGACTCGGTATGGTCATTACGAGTTTTTGGTTATTCCATTTGGACTGACGAATGCTCCTGCAGCGTTTATGGATCTGATGAATCGTGTGTTTCAACCATTTTTAGATCAGTTCGTAGTCGTCTTTATTGACGATATCCTGGTATATTCTGAAACTGAAGCGAAACATGATGAGCATCTCCGTATAGTGTTGCGAGTGTTAAGGGAGAAGGAACTCTTTGCGAAGTTCAGCAAGTGTGAATTTTGGTTGAGGGAGGTAACCTTCTTAGGACATGTAGTCTCTGCCGAAGGGATTAAGGTGGACCCTCGAAAAATTGAAGCAATTTTGGAGTGGAAGCCACCTAGGACGGTGTCAGAAATTCGAAGTTTCCTAAGGTTGGCAGGGTACTACAGAAGGTTTGTGGAAGGTTTTTCTGTGATGGCAGCACCTCTGACAAAACTCATAAGGAAAGGGGTACCGTTTGTATGGTGAGACCCAGCAGGAGGCTTTTGAGAAGTTGAAGAAAGTTACATTGAAGCACTGTGTTAATTCACCGAGTGCAGGAAGGATTTTACTGTATGCAGTGACGCATCACATGTAGGCTTGGGCTACGTATTAATGCAGGAGGGTAAGATGGTTGCATATGCATCACGATAGCTTAAACCTCACGAAGGGAACTATCTTACTCATGATTTGGAGTTGGCGGCAGTGATATTTGCACTTAAGATTTGGAGACATTACTTGTATGGGGAGAGGTGTATTATATACACAAACCACAAGGGTTTTAAGTATTTGTTGACTCAGAAAGAGCTGAACCTTAGGCAAAGGAGATGGATTGAGTTGCTTAAGGATTATGACTATTCGATCGAGTATCACCAGGCAAGGCTAATGTGGTAGCCAATGCTCTAAGTCGAGAAGCAGATCGATCCGAGAGCAATGTTTGCTCGTCTGAGTCTGTATGATGATAGAATTCTGTTGGCTGAGTTGCAAGTGAGGCCAACCTGGGTGGAACAGATTAAGGAAAAGCAATTAGAAGATGAATCATTGGTCACTCATTTTCAACAAGTTCAGGAAGGGAAAACTTTTGAGTTTGGGTTAAATGGCGAAGGAGTTCTGTGTTTCCGAGGAAGAATTTGTGTTCAAAGACTCGACTTGAGGCGGTATCTGAAGGAAGCTCATGGGGACTTTGTGCCATGCATCCTGGAGGAACAAGTTGTATCACGACTTGCGAGAATTGTCTTGGTGGCTTTGTACTTAAGCGAGAAATGTGAGTTTGTAGGAAATGTCGACATGCCGACAAGTGAAAGTGAGCATCAATTACCTTCTGGATTGTTGCAGCCAGTGAAGATACCACTTTGGAAGTGGGAGAGGATAACCATGGACTTTGTGAGTGGGATGCCTTTGACACCATCGAAGAAAGACTCGGGGTGGGTGATTGTGGATAGGTTGACTAAATTATCCCATTACATACCTGTACGTACTGACTTTTCACTTCAAAAGTTAGCCAAGTTGTATGTGGCAGAGATTGTGTGACTTCATGGAGTCCCAGTTTCGATTGTCTCTGACCGGGATCCCAGATTCACATCTCGATTTTGGCAAAGGTTGTATGAGGCGTTGGGGATGCGATTGAATTTTAGTACAGCTTTCCATCCCCAGACTGATGGTCAATCAGAAAGGGTATTCAAATTCTGGAGGGCATATTGAGGGGATGCGTGATTGACTTTCGAGGTAGTTGGGAGGATTACTTGCCGTTAGCAGAATTTACGTACAATAACAGTTACCAGGCGAGTATTCAAATGGCACTGTATGAATCACTGTATGGACGAAGGTGTCGTACACCTAGTTGTTGGACTGAACTAGGAGAGCGACAAATTCTTGGACCAGAGTTGGTAGCTGATACTGAGGATAAGGTCAGAATAATTAGGGACCGATTAAAAGAAGCATCTGATAGGCAAAAGTCGTATGCAGATTTAAAGCGTAAGGAGATTGAGTACTCAGTAGGCGATATGGTCTTCTTAAAGGTTTCTCCTTGAAAGAAGATATTAAGGTTTGGTAAGAAGGGCAAGTTGAGTCCGCGGTTCATTGGGCCTTATCGGGTTTTGAAGCGAGTAGGCCCAGTGGCTTATCAGTTGGAATTGCCTCCAGAGTTAGACAGGATTCACGATGTTTTTCACGTCTCCATGTTAAGGTGTTATCGTTATGATCCTGCTCATGTCCTGCCAGTTGCAGAAATTGAAGTTCAGACTAATTTGACCTTTGAGGAGGAGCCTGTGCAAATATTGGCTCGAGATGTTAAGGTTCTCGAAGGAAATCTGTCCCGTTAGTGAAAGTACTTTGGCATAATCATGGAAAGGAAGAAGCTACTTGGGAATCAGAAGAGACTATGCATCAACAATACCCTCAACTAGTTGGATCAGGTAAATTTCGAGGACGAAATTTCTTTAACGAGGGTAGAATTGTAACGCCTCAATTTTTGGGAATTCTGTGAATGTTGGCATAGGCTTAATTATGTTAGTGGGCCTCTAGAAGGCCCAAGCTTAAGATAGAACCCGGCAATTTTAGTTAATTTTTGTTTCATAAGAAAAATGGGGTGAAATTATGAAATAGGACCTATGTGAAAATGTTTGAAAATGCTATAGGCTAAATTGAAGTGGCCAAATAAATAGGAGTGCAAAATAGGAGGATTTACATGACAAACCTCCCATTTTACATGAAGTGGCCAGCCATTATGTTGTTGTAGACAATATGAGCACTTGATATCCATAATTCATGGTACAAATTGATAATGGGTTAGGTAAATGTTCCATGATAATGGATTAGGTAAATATTCCATGATAATGGGTTAGGTAAATGTTCCATGATAATGGGTTACGTAAATGTTCCATGATAGGAATTTCATGTCTTTTGTATTAAAGAATTAAATGGATGAAATATGAAATTTTATTAAAAGAAAAAGGGGTGAAAAGAACAAAGTTTTGTCCATCTTAGTTCATCATAGCCGAAAGTTAGAGAAGAGAAAGGAGGGGAGAAAGCTCTTGAATGTTCGGTCACTTGGGGAAGAAAATTGAAGGTAAGTTCATGGTAGTTTGCTTCTATCTTGATGTTCATGAGTTCTTCTTGATTCTACCTTAACTCTTGAAGCATATTTTGGTTTTTAGTTGTGTTTTGAGCATTTAGTCATGAATTAAATGAAGGAAATGGTTGTTGTTTCATGTTCTTCTGATGAAAAATGGAAGATAGGTGAAGTTGAGCCAAACAAATGAGCATGCATGTGCCTTAGATGCTAAAGGGAAAAATCGGCTAACATGTTGTGCTTTAAAATGATGAAATGGAGATTATACTTAAGTAAAATCATAGATATGTGATGATTGATTGGTGATATACATGTTTAAATAACATGCATGCAAGTTATGTGTGAAAGAGTGATTTGGTAATAAATCTGCTTGGGACAGCAGCAGTAACGTGACTTTGGAAAATCACCATAAATTGTGAGAGATGAATTAGAAGCTGAATAAATTATGTAATTAAAGCTTGTTGAGTCTAGCTTCAAATGAAATAAACGAGAACATATTTTGAATTCTGTACAATGAGAAATTTGATTCGTAATGAAGAGTGGTCAGATTAGTCAAACAGTGAAACATGCGAAACTTTGAGAAAAATCTGGTATTGATTGGCCAAACCAAAAATTCTGAAAATTTTATGGATATAATATATATGAGTCTATTTTCAGGAAAAATTAACGGCACTTGATTTGGAGTTTCGTACTTCCAGTTATAAATGATTTAGTGACTGTTGCTCAGGAAGACAGCTTGCAGTGAAATTATGATTATGTGGTAAACATTGACAAAAATTTGTTAATGAGTTGGTTATTGATTTCTTATAAGCTTACTATGATCTGTAGGTGTGGTTGGCTGAATATTGTAAGGGGTTAATACGTAGTTTGTATTTGAATAGTTAGATTAACGTGTTAGTAATCCAATTGTAGGCGGTTCGTGTGTGGGTCTCAAATCAAGATATCGTCGCAAGCAGTGTGTAACTAACACCCTCTCATAGACTAGATTGGCAAAAGCGAAAAGCGAAATGCCGAAAAGTCGGTATTTTGGGAATTTTATGTCTGAATGCTCGTAAGATAGTTGGGTTTGAATATTTGGTAATCTAAAGTAATAAACCGCAAGATGTAGCGATTTCAGTACATTTTGATATTTTGGGCTTAATGGGCCAAAGATCGGGTTCATGGGCCAACGGCCCAATTCGTAAGTATCTTGTGTAAGTGTTCTAATAGTACGTAAATAGTTAGGATATGCATGAAAATCCTAAAAGCAGCTAAATTACTATAATACCCCTATGTATGTGAAATTACTGTTATACCCCTAGGTGCAAAATTACCGTTATACCCCTAGGGTTAATTTTGATTGAAAAGCATGACGATCTGATTCTGTATGATGTATGCCATGATTATATATCTATTGCATGGGGACATGGGTTATATTATGGAGGAAGCGTCCCGGTGGCTATGCCACAATTATCGATCTGGTGGCTCGCCACATATATGCTGATACGGTGGCTATGCCACGATTATCCGATCCGTGGTTACGCCACATATATTCTGCTCGGTGGCTCGCCACAATATTCAGATCTGGTGACTTCGTCACAATATCCGGCGACCTCGCCATGCGATTTACGTAATGTGTAGCGGTTGGGTGGGTCGAGTTGTCTCCCCACGGTGTAAGGTTGGTACGGGGTGTATACGGTTGGATATGGTTGGGTTTCGCATAAACATGTAATATCTATTCGTTACATTATGGGCCTATGGGCTTTATTCAGATTACATTCGGGCTACGGCCAACTTATTCTATTTTCGTGGTTTGAGTGATATAGGCTATGGTTGGGTTAATTTACACCGAGTTTCCCAGACTCACCCTTTTATTTCCATCCACAGGTAATCCCCAACCATAGTGGGCTTGGAGCTGTGAGGGAATTCGGAGTGGCCATCCGTTCTGAAAGTTTGATTTTCTTCTGGTGAACTGGACATCCTTTTAATTAAATTTGAGGTTTTAGGCTTTTAAATGTAATAAGGCCGCTTATTTTTTTTTATGGTTTTTATATGTTTTATTAAGATAGGTAATATTTATATTTAACTGTTGAAATTGGATAGCTTTAGGGCGCATTTTCAAAAACAGTAATTGATTTCAAAATAACACGAAAACAAGCAAAGCTTCCGCAATGAAGATATTTTCCAAAATTAATCACTTTTCTAAAAAATGAGTTAATCAAATCGGTTTCCTAGAAATATACATGACGTTTAGGTATGGCAATGGCGGTTTGCATGTCTAGGATTGGATCTGAAGGGAGTTTGGTACTTAGCGGTCCGATGGACTCACCTCCTCTTTTCGGTTTCCTACCGGTGCATGACTTCCATTCACTTTAACCTATAATGAAATCATCTTTTAAAACACTCAGTAAGTTTTCTTTCTGGATCGAAAATGTTTTGAATGCTTCGATGTGGCATGTCAGATCTGGCCATAACGTCTGGGCTGGGTAAGGGGTGTTACAATGTGTATTATGATAATGGTTTGGGATCTTATAAATGTTTACTCATAATTTCCATTTGACAGAAATGATATTAATTCATGTGATAATTTATTTATATATGGCTTACTAAGCTTTTAAAGCTTACTTTGTGTGTTCTTTCCTTGTTTTATAGATAAATCAAAGCTAGCTCGGACTCGGGGATCATGAACATCGTCACACTATTGATCATCTTGTTGTACTTTTGAAGCGTTTTATATATGGTATATGGCATGTATAGGCTAGTGTCATCTTGGTATGTTTTGGGTTATGATATTAGCCATGAGATTTGGCTTGTAAATGATGGTGTGTATGGCCATTTAAGTTGGCTTGAATTATGTGTTTGATAAGTGATTATGTGATGTATATTTATATATATGGCCTTATGTTTTGGCATATTTTGTGGTGGTTATATGTTTGCTTGTGTAGCTAGTTGACAATTGGTGTATCAATGTTTGGAAAATGGCACGTAGTGGCTTGATTATGGGATGATGAAATGGTATGTTTTGAAGTATGAAATAGATGATAACATGCTGAGGAAATGTAGTTAGAAGTTATGTAAGTTTGTTGATTTGGCATATTGATTTGGTATGTTTTGGTTATGGATTTGAGTAGTGAAATGGTTGATTATAAAATGGCATGAATTGTATATGAATTGTGCATTTGGTTGATGATTTTGGAATGCCTACTATGATGAATTGGTACCATTTTGGTTGTTAAGTGTGCATGATAAAATGGTGGCAAATTGGCTTTACAAATAGCCTATTTTTGTCCACACGAGCAGAGACATGGGCGTGTGTCTCAGCCGTGTACGACACACGGTCATGTTACACGGTCGTGTGTCCCCTGGGGTACCCTTCGAATTTAAGTCAGTATACCCTATAGGTTTGACACGGTCTAGACACACGGCGTGTCTACTGACCGTGTGTGGTACACTGGCTGGCACATGAGCGTGTGGCTGGCCGTGTGACCCAAGTCAGTAACCCCTCCAGTTTTTCCACGGCCATGGCTCACGAGCAGGCGTGTCTTTGACTGTGTGGTGCAAGTTAGTATGTATGCCCTATTTTCACACTGCTTGTGACACGGGCATGTCTGGTGGTCGTGTGAGGCACACGGCCTGTTTACACGGGAGTGTGGCCTCTAAATGTTTGAAAATTTTCTAAGTTTCCCAAAGTTTTCAAATGTTACCGGTTTAGTCACGAACCTCGTTTAAGTATGTTTTAAGGTCTCGTAGAGCCTTATAAGGGACAATATGAATGGGTTGGATGGGTTTTATATATGGATGCATAAATGTATGTGTTATGTATATGAATGATGTGTATTGATCGGTAATACCTCGTAACCTTATTCCGGTGTCGTATACGGGTTAGAGGTGTTACAAAATTACCCCTAATATTTTAACTTTTATGCAATTTAGCCCGTAAACCCGAAGCTTGCAATTTCATCATTTTTAAATAAAAATCCTATTAGCAGAACTTCCTAGAAGGTCATAATAGGCCAAAATTTCCATCATTTCACAATTTTACCATTGATTTTCACTATTTTCTCGAATAAGTTCTTAATTAAAAAATCATCAAAAATCACTTAACAAAATATGTCTATTTAACAATAAAGCTTAATAATCTATCAATTAAATTCAAAAACACTATAAACTCATTCATGGAAAGTCCCTAAATTTTTAACAACTTTACAAATTGATCTCCGGGTTAGCTAGATTAAGCTAAAACGAGTTCAAAAATATAAAAATTACTAAAAACGAATAGAAAAACCACTTACATGCAAGGTTATTGTGCTAGCCAAAACTTAAAGCTCAAAATTTGTTTTTTTTCCTTCACAATTTCGGTGATGAATCAAAGAAAAAAGAAGATGACACCAATTATTTTGTTTATGTTTATTTATTTGGTCATTTACTAAATTACCCTTAAAACAAAGGCTTAAAAATTTACCAAACAATATCCTTAACTGTCCATTAGCTAACTATTTAGTATATTTACCAATTAAACCTATTAATTTAAGATTACTTATACATGTGACCCTTTTAGCTAATAGATTTTCACTTTTGCATCTTTTACTATTTAATCCTTTTCACCTAATTAACTATTTAAACGTTATAATTTCTTAACAAAAATTTAATATGACCCTAGACTAACTTGGTTAACATTAATTAAATAATAAAATACTAACTCACTTATTAGAATCGTGGCCCTGAAACCACTATTTTTGACACCACTGAAAATGAATTGTTACAGTATAAGATTATTGTTAGATTATAAAATAGAATTATATATTAAATAGCTTATTCAAAATAGTAAAATGACTCAATTGCAAGGTGTTTAAACTAGTGGAATTTGATTTAAGAATTGAGCAGGGCCTTAAGTAGCAATTGAGACAAGGACATAATAGAAAATTAGCCATAAATAAAGTTGGATAAGTGGCCTAGCTGCATCTTAGTCGTCCATCTCCATTTAGTTTAGTAGGATTAAATCATGGCCTTTCATCCTTTCTTTCTCAAACCGTAACTATGAAAGAAGAGGAAGAAATAGAGTTTCTCTCCTTCATAACCAAAATGTTTTCGATAAGTAAGCTTTTCATTTGAAGTTTTCATGAATTTTTAATCTAGAAATCATGATATAGCTAGCCCAAGTGTTAGCTTTTGCAATTGTGAAAGTTAGCTCAATTTACCATGGTAGAAAACCTAGAAGAATTGATGCATAAAGTCTTGAAAATGTTATGGTTAAGCTTAGGCTAAGTGAAAACATGTTAGAAACTAGTGGGTAATATTAAGATTGAGTTTGATTAAGCGTTATCTATGGAAGTTATTGTTAAGTTATTAAAGACCTAATTGTAAGAGAAAAGAACTTTGGGATTTCATAATATAAAATAATAGTTTGAGATCCATAGAGAATAGTTACAAAGTCAGATTTTGATCCGATCAGGAGAATTGAAAGATACAAAAATTTTAGAACATTGAGAAAAGAGCGCACAAGTGTTATACGTGTAAGTTTTATAGTTATTAATGAGGAATTGACATTGTTTTATATCAAAATGGTTGAACATAGCTTACAATGGGATTGGAACGTTGAGAGGCTAAGGCGAAAATGGGCGACAAGTAGCTAACTCGATTTGTTCTAACTTAATATGTTCTTTTTTTATGACTTTAACTTATGTTAATTTCATTAATTTAATGGTAATATGAATACCAGTATAACTTATCTCATATGTTTTTTGAATTTCAAATGATAATATAGAAGTTAGGTGGTAACCTCAAGGCTTGATAAGAGAACAAGGTAAGTAACAATGCTTTATGCTTTGTTGAAATTGAGATGATTACTAAGTTGCTATATTTGGTCTAATGAAATTATATAAATTAATTATACGAACTACAATGATGTTGAGATAAGCTTAACGACTTTGATAATATTTGATGAGATGATATGCATGTATGGTTGCATATGTATGATATAGATATAAAGAATCAAACTTGAATTACAATGTTATGATGTTAGGAATTGAATTGAGCCATATATTTGTGTGAATTGAAATGTCCACTAATGGTAATTGATATTGAAAACTGTCCTATTAATGATATCGAATAGAGTTCAGGTATATTTGACATGCCATATGGTCCATTATGTAGGTGGGAGACTTAGCGTTGAGCGCATATTATTATTTGATAGTTCTTTAATACCTTAGGGTTTGAGAATGTATTGCTAGCTCAAATACCCTAGGCATACGAGCGTATTTTGGTGTGTTGGTGGGTTAATTTGTGTATCCATTCTTGAGTTCAAATCGGTTCATATGGGCTTAAATGTGAAAATAAAATGTGAATTATTTACATTGATGATATGTAATAGATTATATTGAGTATTGATTGGGATATATGAAACAAAATGGTTATTTTTATAATATTATTATGTTTGAATTATTTTATTTGCTTATTTGTCTAATATTGTTATGTTTGAATTCAAATTATGCTAGCACCACTGAGCTTGGTACAGATGTGTTTATTTCCTTGTGTAGGTCCCCAAAAAAGCTCTTGAGTAGATTTGAGGATTTGTGAAGCATCAAACACTCAACAGCTTAGCTCGAACTATGTTTGTGCTTTTTTGTTTATAAATTGTTAATCACATGTACCTAGGTTGAGTCTTATATTTAGGTGACATTTTGGAATCTCTTGGTATCCCTTAGTATATTTATTGGACCTATAAGTGTCTTAAAGGTAAACTCTGATGCTTAATTTGGATAGTTAGATGCATGTTTTAACCTGTTTTATGAGTTACTAAATCATGTTAAGGTATGAAATATTCGATGTTATGTTTTAAAGTTATGTGTTTTAGTATGTTAATTTTATGTACATTGGTGTGGTATGGTATTGATGTAAGTTAGGTGACATTTGGGAATGAATTTCATGCTTGGAAGGTTGTATAATAAGTAAATTGGTTTGTTGGTCTTGAGAGATTAGATCATGTCTCAAGACACTAACAACGACATTGACCATTTTATGTATTATTTTAGTAATGGTCTTGAGATATGTTGAACATTTCTTGAGACATGTGCTTCTTTTTCTTGAGACATTTGAACAATGAAACTAAGGATACAAAACAGGGGAGCCAAGTCTCGAAACCTAAGGACCAATGTCTCAAGACAAAGACCTAATTGTCTCAAGATAAGCAAACGCCGAAGCTAGGTTTTTGAAATAGGGGAAGCATGTCTCGAGATGTCTCGAGACACACTATTGAATTTTGAAAAATTGAGTTCGGATTCAATCCTACCTCTGTGTTTGATCCCATTTAATCTCAAAACACTTTAAATGAGATCATTTGACATTCATTAAAACACTTCAAATGAGATCATTTGACATTCATTAAACGTGTTTATGTATATAATTGAATATTTATTGGATTTATTAGGTTTGAATTCTAAGTTATTTAGTGAAATTGGAACCTTTTCTGTGCTTGTTTTATCTGCTTTGCATCTTACCGAATTTTGAGCTCATGGACGGCGACGGATTTTGACTCTGAGTAAAAGATTTCCGGGATAAAAAAACTCGCAAACAAATATGCTCGGCTGGACTCTTTTCTCGTATGTCCAGAAAATGTTGTTTCGATACAACTCAGCTTGCTAAATAGCCTTAGGTCCTTGTTCTGTGTCCTATCCTTCCTTGCGGATTCCCGGTTTCTGAAGGAGTAGCGGCCTGTTAGCTTTATCATCGGCAAATATGCCTCTTTTTCTATTAGCGGGGGTCTTTCTCTACTGCTGTTGGTATCGGCTTCTAGATATGCTTTTGCTTCTACCGAACAATAAAGGATGTCAGTATCGTCCTAAGCAGTTTCGATTAGGAGAAGGCGCTTACCTCCTTCCGAAACTAGTAATTCTTTCCTTTCCATGCTGCTCCTAAAATTGAGATAGTCTGAGTTGCTCCGATAATAAAATGTGACCTCTCACATTCAGATCCGACAACTAGGTTGAATGTGAAGTATGTTTTTACCACATGATTTTTCCAGCAATATCAACAATTTATAACTTAGTTCCATCATTAAACACATTTTAATAGGCAAGTCAACCAATCAAACATAATAAGCTATCATATACATAAATAATATCAAATTGAAGTTCCAATTATCCTTATCAATCATCATTAAGCAATTTAACTATCAAAATTAACAAATAAGTCTCTAAGCAATTATTTAAAAAAATTACAGTATATTTAAAAAATTAGCTAGCACAAACTAAAATCAAACTATTCCTCCATTAAAATCCAACTATTCCTCCATCACCTTAGCCTTCTCTTTGGCCTTTAAACTTTTTATCACTTTTTTCACTTAAAAAAACTCAATCAAAACAACAAATCCAATTATATTAGTAAAAATTAAACATCAAAAGTCCTAAAACAATTTATATGGATGCATTTGTTATAGCGAAAAACACTTATCTTTTTCTAA
Organism: Gossypium arboreum; assembly: GCF_025698485.1. Lineage (NCBI taxonomy): Eukaryota > Viridiplantae > Streptophyta > Magnoliopsida > Malvales > Malvaceae > Gossypium > Gossypium arboreum. The sequence goes on along the minus strand of NC_069075.1, from coordinate 88,349,451 downwards.
GAGCTCAACTAAAATCTTCCGAGAATCTAATCTAATCTTACTAAATCTGATTTCTATTTATTTAATGCCTATCTATAATTAAATAAAATCTAATTCCTCACCATAATGTATCAAGAAGATACCAAATAAAAAAAACCCTAATCTCCCTCCCCCCCCAAACTAATAAGGTTGACATAAAAAACAAGAAAAAAAGAAAAAGAGTGATCGAAATCTTGATTCAATATTTTGAAACTCTAAAGATTAATGAATAAAATAAGTAGAATCTAACTTATCTTGCTTAGATCGATTGAATTTGATCCACGATTGATGAAAATTTAAGAGAGAAAAAATTCCCAATAGATTTTCTCTCTTGCTAACGTGAAAATGAGATGAAAATAACTAACTCCCCTTAATTTCAATTAATGGGCATTTAGCTTAAATGCCCTTGGAAAAAATTACCACATAAGCCCCTTTCACAATTCTAATTCTAAAATTTACTCTTAAGACATTAGATCACCTAATTTGACCTTTTAACATAAAAATAGTCCATAACACAAAATTCAAATTCTTTAATACAATTGAATGAAATCTATTAATGAAAACTTACCAAATTATATACATTACATTATATTTGTTCTAAAAAAATATCTAGATTTGAATTCCAGAAACAACACAAATTCCGGATATTGAAATTTCGAGGTGCTACAACCAAAACCTAAGTGTCTCATATAGTGTATTGGAGTATTCAAGAGCAAAGCACAATAAGTTGGATGTTTTAGACACATAAAGAAGGATAGGTGATGAGGGGATCGACTCGTTCCAGAGAAATCTCTAAAGTGTCATTCGCTAGGTAGTCGACTAGGCCCTCAACAATCATAGGTACTGTCCCGGGCCTGAGATGGTCTAGGTTTTGTCTCCTGACTCTGCGGAGAGCCCCAAGGGTTCACGGAGTGGGAGCACCTCGGTTGGTGGAGAGAATACGTACCTGAAAGACGTGTAGATAGTTAATCAATGAAGTCGCACAAGATGTGGATCGAACCACCAACTAAGGCATAACTAGCTTCTTCAAGGAGACATAATACCACTTAAGGGCACCATCCGAAGTAACTTGTAAAAGAGAAAGTTATTAGATCATAGTGTCTAGAGGAAGGCCACTTTATAACCCTCCTCTAGACTCAAAGAGGAGGATATTGTTACACCTTAATCTGCATCAAGACACTTGATAAGCAAAAAGAATGCTTGAGTAGAAAGCCTGGCATAAACAAGTCGGGAGGTCACCTGTGAGCTCACCCTTTCGGGATGACCATTTGAGCAATAGGTGGTCTAATATTCATTGGGAACATGAAGCAGCAAATGTCATGTGAGCTCGACTGCTTTATCCCATCAAGTCAGAATGGATGACAAAATCTGTCTTATCATAGACATCCTCATCCCATCGAAGACATCACCCTACCCGCTCCATAATGATGGCTAGATAGTTAGTCCAATATGTTTATACCATATTTGTAATATCCTGATTTTGGGCCTAGTCGGAATAGCGGTTTCGTGGCCACAAAATCTGAGATAGAAATAATTATTTTATGATTATTTTGAGGTCTATGATATGATTGCATGATTGTGTGAAAATTTCGTGAAGAAATTTTATGCATAAAGTGCTTAAATTGAAATTAGGGACTAAATCGAATAATTTGTAAAACTTGCATTCTAGAAGTTTCTAGTATGAAATTGTTTTGAAATATTAATTAGGAGGTCTTAAATAGAATTTTACCAATTTCTAAGTCTATGGACAAAAATTGGACATGGATGGAATTTTTGGAAAGTTTAGTAGTAAGGGCATTTTGGTCATTTAGGGGTAAAATGAATTAAAATACAAAATTAAAAGCCAATTTTGCTCATCTTCAACCCCATGGCCGAATATAGCAAGGAGAAACCATGGCTAGGGTTTTTCAAGCTTCCAAGCTCGATTTTAAGTCCATTCTAGCCTCGTTTTTCAAGTTCTTTACGTTTTTGGAGTCCCAGTAGCTCGATTAAGCTTATGCTAGCAATAATTCAACCTAGGGTTCATATTTGGAAAAATACCCATAGGTGAAATTTGTGTATTTTGGTGTTTTATGATAGAATATGAGGTTTTAAATTATGTTAGACAACTTGTGCTACTCGATTTTAAGCGAAAACTAGCAAAAGGGCTTAATCGGTAAAAATACCTAATAGTCATAAGTACATGTTAGAGTGAGAATTTGAAGTTACCATAGAAGGGAAAAATGATCAGCATGTCATTAAACATAAGAAAATAGGCTGAAGTTTAATTTACGAGCTTTGGGGCAAAAGTGTAAATATGCGAAAGTTTAGGGGCAAAAATGTAATTTTGCCAAAATATGATTTTGGGTCAATTTGTATAATGTGAGTCCTAATTAGACTATATTTTAAATGATAGAGCAAGGAAAACTAAAATTCGGGCTAAAATAGGGAAAATACCAAGTTGTGGACGAAATGGTAAAAGTAGTCATTTTCGCATACGAGGTAAGTTCATATGTAAATGTTGGTAATATAGTTATTATTTTAAATGTTTTAATGTTATTTAAATGATATGATAATTATTATGAAATATTATCTTGTGATAATTGTTTGTTAATATGTCAAATTATGTGATATACTTGGAAAATGTGAAATACTACCGAGTATCAGAATATGGCATTTCGTAGAAGATGGTTGAGACACATGATTGGGAAAAAGGTCCGTTGAACCTTAGGAATGGATTAGGATACAAGTGACATGTCACTAGGATATTTGGGCATCCAAACTCGTTGAGTTGAGTCCGAGTTCACTTATGGATGCGAATGTCCGAACTCGTTGAGTTGAGTCCGAGTTCGTGAGATGTAACTAGGCATCCGAACTCGTTGAGTTGAGTCCGAGTTCACTCATGGATGCGAACGCCGAGCTCGTTGAGTTGAGTCCGAGTTCGCTTATGGCGGGTTACATAGTAGCTTGGCTACATATGTGGCACTTATGTGCAAACTTTCCATGTATCGAATTATATTCGATGTGTTCAACGGGTAAAATTTTACTCAAGCGGAGGAATACTCGAGATGAAAGGGACGATTGGTAAGTGTTGTGAAATGAATACTTTGAACAGGTATGTACTTAACCCTCGGGTTGAAAACACGATATAACAACAATATGGTAAGATGATAAATGAAAATGTGATATGAATGTCTCGGTGATGATTATGCAAATGATGTTTTATGTTTGCGTATATAGTTGTGTTACTTGCTATTTGCATGTGAGCTTACTAAGCATTTATGCTTACTCCCTCCTTTTCATTCCTTGTAGTGTTGACAAGCCAGCTCGGAAATCGGAAACGGTCGGAGGCACACTCATACTATCCGTATACCATCTTGGCATAATGGCTTGTATATTTTGAGTATGGTATGTATAGCATTATAATTATTTTGTGTATATGGTCTTATGATATGGTTATTGAGTGGTATGGAAATGCTTGGTAATGATTAGCCATTGGAATGGCTAATCATGATCATATTTGGTGTTATGTATGCTAAATTGCTAGCTAATCCATGGAAACCATGAAATAGGTAAAATTTATCATAAAATAGATTCAGACAGCAGTAGTGACGTGAGTTTGAAAAATCACTAAAAATAGTAGAGATACAATTAGATGATGAATAATATATGGAATTGAAGAATTATGAGTCTATTTTCATATGGATGGAACAAAACAGTATATGAGTTATATTTTATAAGATGTTTAAATTTTTGTGAAACAGGGCGAGCAATTTCTGGATCCCTGTTACGACTTTGAAATTCACCATAAATTGTTATAATTTATATGTAAAGATTCCTTATTGAGTCTAGTTTTATTAGAAGCAAACGGTATAGTCATTGAAACTCATGCAGGGAGATATTTGATTCAGTAATACAGAGGTCGAGCAGTCAAACTCAAACAGGGAGACTTTAACTAATAAACTGTACTAATTTGCTAGACCAAAAATTCTATAAAAAAATTATTAAATATATATATGAGTCTAGTTTCAGGGAAAATTTACAGAATTGGATTTCGAGTTTTGTAACTCGAGATATGAATTTTTAAGCGACTATGACGCAGATTGTTAACTTGACTGAAAATTTTAAAAATAAATTATTTGAGCTGTTTAAGTAATGAATTAAGTCTATTAACACCTCGTGTTCGACTCCGGCGATGGTCTCGGGTACGGGGCGTTACAATATTGCACGGGATTTTCACCTATAAATACCTCTACGAATGATGAAGAAATGATCGAATCTTCAAGAGTATCAAGCCTACACTCTATCAACACCCTTTTAGTTTTCAACCTTTATATTCCCTTCACCTTCATTCTCCCTAACTTCCAGCTCTCTACCCTGACTAGGTGAATTGGCCTCTGTAGCAACCACCATTACCTCCTTTGTACTCCTTCTTTGTCGTATCACGGTATCAACAGTAGGTAACCTTTAAGATTATACTTTATTAATTATGTGTTATTGCCTACCTATCTAAGTTGGTTGTATTCGAAGCATGATTTTGGTTTGATTAATTGACTTTGATGAAATCATGTTTAGAGATATTCTTATAGAGATATTCTTAGGGGGTTTGCATTTATGGCACATCTCTTGTATGCACGTCCTTAAGAGGTACGTAGAAAGCTTAACAAATTTTATGACTTAAATTTATATTTGAAAATATTTTCTTTTTTGCAAATAATAATTTCTTAAAAATTCATTTGAGCAAGTAAATTATGATTTTGAGATTTCAATTTTAATTTTGCTTAGAGAAAGAAATTTAATAAACTTGCACAGTTTTGAGTTTTCAATGTCTTTAAAAGTAAGTTTGTAAGACTTTTAGAGCTTAAATGATTAACTTTTTATCTTGAGAAATTATGGACATTGAAGCCAATTAGACATACTTAAAATATGACATAAAACTTTAAAATGGTATTTTAATATATTTTCTCATTGTGAGTCTAAAATTAAGGAAATGTGAGTTTTCAAAATTCGATTTTTAAGATTTCTTTGTTACTAAAGTCATTTGATTACTTCAATAAGTTTAATTCATTATTTGAAAGTTGTAAAAAGGTTCATGTTAGTTAAAATTATTTTTAAAATTTTTACCCACTTAACGGTTATTTTCAAAACAAAATAATTTTAAAGATTTAAAGTTAATCCATGTGAATAGTAAACATTGTAGTGAAATTTAGGATTTTAAATAGTTCTAGGTTTGTATATATGTGCACTATGATAAGTTAATTGCATTATAATATTCCATTATAACTTGGTTAATTGTATTTCATTCTTACAATTTATATAATAAATGAAATCTAAATTTTCAAATTCATTTTACCACACATAACATTGTATAATTTAGATTATTTATATAAATATTATAAAGAAATTAATTATATTCTCTAAAAAAGCATAGTTGTAATATAAGATACAAATATCTTAAATTTCATTTTTAAATAAAATTTAATAATAAGTTACCAAATTTATTAACAGGTTATAAAAATAAGTTTTCTTTTTCTGATCAGATATGATTTTCTTTGGTGTACCCATGTGATTTAACATATTCATTTGGTAATTTTTCCGTTCCTTTTTCAAATTAAGTATTTTTTTACATAATTTTTTTTTCGTTTATTAGTTAATTTTGTAGTCGGGAAATTTTCTAAAAACCCATTTTTAAGGGAAAAAAAATTGTAAATCTGTAATCGTAGACACTATTAGCTGCTGGTACCGTTCTGCTGAAGGATGTGGCTGACAACGGAATTACATTTCTCTCTGCCTATCATTCTTGCTGGTTACCTACCTCACCAAATTTCGCATTTATAAATCCACCTTATTGGCATATTAGTACCTTTGCTTGTGCCACATTAGTTGGCAGGCACCATATCATTTTTTCATTTTCATTTTCAAGTTTCAACACTCAAAAGGGAAAGAAGATTTACCTGCTCCATTGATACTAAACTAACTACAGCCTTTTCCTATTTACTCCACTCATCTTCAGTATTTGCACTGGGAAGGAAGCTCCTGTTTTTCAGACTCAAACTTTCTACTTCTATGCCAGTCTGGTAAATTAAAATTAATTTAACCTCCCATGGTCTACGCAAGAGTATAACTTCATCCTCACCAATCAAAATTTAACAAGCATAACTGGAAAATTTCAAGGTTCCTCCCTGCTTATGGGCAGAAAGCTAATACTAATTCTGATATATAAATGCACAAGGAGCTACTTAAATACTTCTTGATTCCATCCTCTATGGATCATCAAATGATATTTGAGAGGCTTTACCTTGTAGCAGCTCGTGCACTCATGGACGAATGGTACGAGGTGCTCCTCTGTTTCCTGTAAGAAGTATAAACATCATCATATTGACTTGCCTCATTGGGATTAGCTGTTGCTCCGAGTCCTAACCTTCCCGAGCCACAGGATCCTGGTTTCTGCTCTGCGCTTCCGGTAGCATATGTTCCTGAATCTTGGTCTACCTGGAGATTTGGGGGAGGAGGGATGCAAGCTCCTCCCTTACGAATGGGAGGTTCTATCTCATACTCATTATCTTCATCTCTTGAATTAGATTTCAAGGATCCTTCAGAAGGGTTAACCTCTCCAATCTCTTTGAAAAACTTTGATACTCTCTCAAGAATTTCTGATGGTGATGCATTGGATGGAGGTATAACTGTTGGTATATCCAAAGGACTCAGGGGAGAGTAAGGCACCCCACTCCCGATTTGCATTTTTCTAACCATTCCAGGAATAAGACCGGGTGGGAAAAGAGGGTAGGGGGACAACTTCTCACCAGTATTTGCAGATTGTTGGCTAGATGACTGAAGATTAGAATTTAACGGCACAGAGCCTGGAAAAGCCCCAGTAGGGACTGAATTTGGAAGAAATTGCTGGTTTGCTAGCGCTGGTAGCAGGGTATGGGCCCCTTGTTTATCAGGGATCTCTTGGTCAAGCACAGTTGGAATAGAACTTTGTTTGTCAGGCTGCCACATAGAGACATTATTGTGTGCCGTCTCCTGCAATATTCCTGCACGGTAAAATTTTAGGAAATAAAAAATGAAAGAGGAATTAGAAACTCATTAAATGACACATAACGTAAAGCCCAAGTCCTTTATTTAGATAAAAGAGGCAACCTGCAGGTGTTGAGGACTCCACTGAATCAAGAGATAACTCTTTTGGCGGCCCAGGAAAAGAATTAGCTGGTGGTCCACTAATCATCTCATTCTCAAGTGCATATATGTCATCTTGATTGTAAACTTCCTTGGACGCCCAAAACTGCAAAATTTTCTGTAAACGTGACCGGTTTTCCTCGTTTTGAGGATTGTGGTATATTCTTGCTAGCATTGAACCTAGAACAGGTTTAAATGCAAGGGCTTCATTATCGAGGTCACGAGGGTTAACCCTTCTCTGCAAACTGCAAATATTGAAGAGAAATGTCAGAAGGATCTGAAGGAACAATCAAAGAATCAAGACCACAGCAACAACAAAAAGAGCAACCATGCGATGCTAGGGCCTAGGAAGCAACTATTACTTTAGAAGATAATACACTCCAGGTCCTGAAGTGATTGACAGATACAACAGAAGATTGTAAGCCTAGGTTCTAAAAAGGAAGGCTGATCTAAGTTGATTTCTTACAAAGTTGTATAATATGTGACTTAGAATATCATGCAAGTCAAAAAATTATCAAACACTATACAGATGCATGTATGTATGTATGTATGTATGTATGTATGTATGTATGTATGTATGTATGCATGCATGTCTTAGATATCAAAAAGTATGTATGTATGTCTGTATGTATGTATGTATATTTTATTCATTGATTACAAAATTGATATTGATAGGGAGGATGATGTATGATTCTGAACCTTCTGAGTGCTGACTCAATCAATCTAATGTGATTGGATAAACTAAAACACAACAAAATGTCTAATTAAAATGAGAAGACAAATGCCCAATGTCTGAGAGGTAAGTACCACAAGGTCAGATAATCAAGTTTCAGGATCTATATAGTAGTAATCTAGATCTAGAAGAATATCACAGTTCAACTATAATTCTTTTAATTCAATATCATATTAATACAAGTCAACATTTGAAAGGTACAAGAAAAAATAGAAGAAAAAGAATCTAATGCAACAACAAGAAAAGGAAGAAAGAGATAAACAGTACCAAGAGCATACGAGCAAAGAAAAAGAGAAGGAATAGTTGATAAAGCATAAATCATTTGCAAAGAACCATTACATAATCTAAGAATCCATCGTAAACTAAACAGCAGCCATATGCCAAAGAGAAGTACCTGTCAAAAAGGATATCATTGGCAAGATAAATTACATGCAATTGCCTCTCTGAATCATCCAAAGCAAAAACCCTATCTCTAAGTGCCTCAGCCAAAGCTGGTGCAAATGGAGACCTCTGCATGAACCATATCTTGGCACTTTTGATTGACTCTTTGGTACCATTTAGATTGTTAAGAACGTTAGTAAGCTCCATTGCAACATCAGAGGGCAGTGGACCAGAAAGGCCTTTGAAGGACTGACCATAATCTGGCCGGCCAAGACCAACAAAAGGCTGAGGATGCTGATAGTGATGCTGCTGATCATAAAATGGAGGAAAAGCAGGTTGGTGCATTTGAGGAGCAGCAGCAGCAGAGGCAGTGGTGCCCATTGGAGGCGCGTTCAGAGACGAAGGATTCATGACAGGATTTGGAGGAGGATGCATCATAGGTATGGAAGATGGTGGAAAGGAAGGGTAGGGTCCACTTTGGGGATGTGTAGATAGCCAAAGCTTGTACCTGTAGTAACCATTCCCCTCTCCACCAAAGAGAAAATTGTAATCAGGATTATCTTGCTGCTTTTCACGGATCATGGCTTCAAATTCAGGACCATTCTTAGTTGCATATTCCACAAGCTTGTCAATACGCTTTTGGAGATCGGGATCAGATGGGGCAGCAGCAAGGGGCGGAGGAGAATCATAAAGACCATGGAAAGGTGAAGAAACGAGATGAGGAGGCAAATGTGAAGGGAATGTAGGGGGTGGTTGCTGTTGCTGCTGAAGATGAAGAAGTTGAGGGTGGAGTTGTGGTTGGTGTTGTACTTGCATATGGGGATGGTAAGGGAATTGAGAAGGATGTGGTGCTAGGAAAGGAGGAGCATGTACTGTTGCAGGGAACTGTTGATGTTGCGGAGGATACCCGAATTGCTGTTGAATATTGGCTGATTGTCGCTGCTGTTGGGAGTAAGCCATGGCATTGGCAGATGCAGCTGCATAATTGTGGGGTGGTCGATCCATAAGGTGGTTGTTGGAGGACAATGCAAATGGCTGTCACAGAAAAGAAGATATTTTTGGGCTTTAGAAATCCTGCTACAAGAAAGGAAACAGGTTCCATACATCATTATTTAGAGGCATTTTGATTTTGGATTTTCTTTTAATATGCAGCAGTTAACAAATTCCAAGCTGGAAAAAATGAAAGAAATGTCAATGAAAAAAGAAACCGATAGCATAGATCTAATCAATGTTGCTTCTTGGAAGAAAGATATAAAATGAATATCAGAGACAAACAAACAGAGCAATCAGATAAATAAACAAAACAAAATTTATATTTGGAAAAATAAACAAAACCCATAACTTAGAATTCAAGAATTACAACTGGAAATAAATATCAGAAACTTGGAAAGAAAAGGAAGATCTGAAAAAGGGAGAGAGCGAGCTTAACTTAAGGGAAGCAAAGTGATATGTAAGAAAAAAACTGGGCTTTTTAATTCTGCTTTTGGTATTTATAGGAGAAACTCGACCAATGAACTTCAAACAAGGCACCTGTTAGATTAGCACAAATTAGTATGAATGGTTTGGAGTTACAGGGAATAAAATAAAAAGGGAAGCGGAGTGAAAATAAAGTTGCAACAGCCTTTCACACTTTTAATCCTCCCTAGATTTTTGTTTATTTGTTACACTAAATAACTAAAACAGAATCATATAACAGATACAACTATAAGATAAAGGGATAAGAAAACTAGTAGTCGATTGTATTGCAATTCGCGAGTACCAAATACGAATCTGAAACAAAAACCCTAATGTGAACCCTAGTGGGTTTAAGAATTTTTCGTCCCCAGCAGTCGGCAGTCCGTATTATTTGCTTAACCGGAACTCGAAAAGCAATCTTGTATGCTCAATACAACAATAATATTAACAATTGCAATAATTCAATGACGAACGACAGAAATAAGCTAAAATAGTTTACCTAGTTCACGGTGGATAGAGTTGAGAGGCAGAGTAGAGACTTAGATTCGGATTTCCAGTTGAGTCAAACGACAATTCCTTCTCAGACCCTTTTTCCCCCTTAACTTTTAAAAACAAGGTTTCTTACCTTAGAAAAAAGCCTTTAGGAAAGAAAGGAAGTGGCAATGGCCGTTCCTTAATATCCATGGGCTTTTATGTTCCATATCCAACTGATCCGATCTATATCTCATATCCCTGTTTTTGGATTTGATTTGTCAAGAAAAGAAATTAATACTAAATTATGTCATTGTGTATTTTCTTGATTGATATGAATATTATTATTAGTGTAAGATTAATATGAATATTATTATTATTAATGTAAGAGTATGTAAATTTAAGTGTAGTTAAATTCATCATAACTTATTTATCTTTTTTCTTTATTTTTATTTTATAAAATGGTTAAGTTTCATCTTTAGTCACTCTAATATGTTTAAATTTGATATTTAATCTACACATTTTAATTTTTATCATATTTTTTCCATATATTTTATAACATTATTAATTATTTCAAAAATTTAATATGGTTAAACCATTACATGATTATATATAATTAAAATATTACATAATTATATATAATTTAAATACCCTAAGGGTCTTAAAATAGATACATGACTTCTTATTTCTTTTAGATTACGTAAATGTTTATTTTTTTGGCGTTTTAAAAGATAGTTAAATTTTAAATTTGATCTCTCTGTTATGCTTAAATTTGATATTTAAGCGCTACACTTTTATTCTAATGTAATTTGATCTTGTAATTTTGTAATGTAATTATTAATTAGTCCAAATAATTAATATCATTGATTTTTCAATTATAACACTACGTGATTATAATAATTTGAATACTCTAATGTTCTTAGAGATAGATACATCGCTTTATTTATTTTAAATTTTTCGTGCTTCTTTTTCTATATTATAAAACAATGATTAAACCTGAATTTTAACCTTTATACTATGTTGATATTTGCGATTTAATCTATATATCTTATTTTCGACATAATTTGATTATTATACATTTATAATGTCATTAGTTAGTCTAAATATTTAGTCCTCTTAACTATTTCAATCAAAATGCTTATGTCAAATTTTCTTTAGAACACTATTCGATACAAAATAATATTATCAAAGACAAGTTCGGATGAATGTGTTTAAGAAAAATCTATATAAACATTTTTAATGTTATTTTTGTTGTTATATGATTATCAAATGATTTTTTTAATTTCAAAATACTACACCAATAAAATTAATAGAAATTTAATAGTAACAATATTTGAATCTAATTTTTAAATAAAAATAGATAGTTTAAAATTTAAAATAGAGTAAAATTATAGTATATTTTAATTTTTAAATTTGTATTCCTAATTTAACACAAAAATCATATTTGTTTTTATAAAGGGAAGGTCATACACTATTTTATATCACATGCCTTTTTCCTTAATATTTTTGCCCAATAAAAAATAAAATTTTAATATTGATCTCTCTACATCATTAAAATTTAGGATTTAGTCCATATTAATTATTTTAACAAATATATATTACAAATTTAGTATACATTTAATAAATAATTATAATTAACAATTGGTGTTATGTAATAAATATGTTTACAGGAAATTGATATAAATAACAAAATTATAAAAGATGGAAAAGGGTTTAAATTTTATTTTTTATAAAAATAAATTGTGATAACTGATTCATATCACGTCAAATTATGATCAGGAAATAAAATACACTGGTTCGTGCCTTTTACTAAAAAACCTATCCCTAAACCCATTATTTCTTTTTTATCAGAGCCTCTAAACCCTTTCAGGCTTTCTGTTTGTTTCTCCTCCTATCCAGAATCCAATATTAATTTGCAGCAAAGGGTTCAAAGGGAAATGCAGAGGTGCTTGTTGTCTTCTCCTCCTACTAGTAATTGTGCAGCACTGCGTCTTCACCCGTCGTTGATGCCAAAGGTTCTTTTTCTATCTCTCATTCATTCTTTTTTCTTTTTCTGGATTACTGAAAATTAGGTCTTTCCTTTTCTTGTGTCTTAGTTTTTACCATATCATGCACTTTTTTATCAGCAATAATATTTATGTGCTCTTAGCTGTTTGATTGTATAAACTGATTGTGCATTGGTGTTTCAGTTTCAGCTCAAGGTTGTTAAACTTATTTCTTCAATACCATCTCACCCTAGATTTAAGAAACTCAGACCCCCTTCAAGCCTCATGCCTAGCTATCCGAATTTCGCAACTCTTCACAGTGCCTTTACATTTGCTTTGCCGCCCAACCACATAACTTACACACTACCTCGGAATAGAAATGTAATCTCTACATGTGTGACTCCCCAGGCTATGCGATCAACCTCAGCTTTTGTGCCTCTTTTCAAAATGTTTTTTTCTCACTCCCCTCCAGTGGCAACTAAGAACGATGGTATGAGTGTTAGAGATGGAAAGAGTAGTGGCTTCAGCTTCAGACGGTTTCATAGGCATTGGAAGAAGCTAAAGGGAGTGGCTGCTCTCAAAGGGGACAAGGCTGCACCTTTTGAGTCACCTGCTTCAACTTCACTGCTTAACAGTGCTAAACCGGACTCTACTTCAAATTCACTGGTTAACACTGCTAATCCAGACTCTACTTCTACTTCATTGGTTATCAATGCTAAGCCAGAATCTAAAGCTAGTCTGAAAAAGAAAAAGCAGTCGAGAAGCAAGAACAAAAAGGAACAGGTTTCTAGCACTGTTGTTTCAGAGGAAACACCTGTGGCGAAAAGCTCTAAAACTTCTTCTCTAGTAGGGACTTCAAATATTAGCAAAAAAAATGGTCAGCGTCTGAAACAGACTTCAGAGGTTAGCAGCGATTAAATGCTAAATAGAATTTGGATATTTTGGGCTTTCAATATGCATACAAATTGTATACGCAGACACACATATATGCACTATTTTCATCTGCGTGTCTGTGCATGGTTTCAGATCTTGTAAATATTTTGCTAACAATGCATTCTTCCAGAAAATTTCAACTGGCAACTTACTTACTGAAGCTCCTGATGGTTCTGCTTCAACCAAGAAGCAATCCAAAAAGAATAGTACAGGCTCAGGCAGAAAAAGGCAGCCAGTGGCAGATGTTCATGAGCCAGTTCAGAAACAGGTGCAGAAAAATATATCTCAACGAGAAAAGCCGCTGAAGCAGCTATATCCTCCCACTGTGAAGTCTGTTATGGTGGTTGAATCTGTCACAAAGGCGAAGGTTATACAGGGCTACCTTGGTGATATGTTTGAAGTCTTGCCTAGCTACGGTCATGTTAGGGACCTAGCTGCTCGGTCAGGATCTGTGCGACCGGATGATGACTTTAGCATGGTATGGGAGGTCCCTAGTGCTGCATGGACGCATCTTAAGAGCATCAAGGTTGCACTGAGTGGGTATGTAATCATGTCCCTTCCAAGCTTTTATAGTGAAAATTGTGAGTTTTTTTGGTCAGATGTCTTATGGTCTAATTTACAGATGTTCCACTAAATGAAAATACTTTCATGTTCCTCTCTATCACTTGCAATAAATTCTTTGAGATCATATGTTAAGTTTTATGACAAAAGTATACCTATCCAGATGCATGATGTTGCTGAAAGAAGGTATTTGTTGTATTCCTTTCTATCGCTTTTAATGAATTCTTCAGATCAATCTTTTAATGAGAAATCTTATGATATTGTTTAAGTGATACAGACTTATGTTGTAATGTTATCATCCATGATTGTTACCAATTTGTTCAGTTGTGTTTGTTAATATATTTTTCAGTTTCTCATCTTCCTTTCCTTACTCAGAGCAGAAAATCTTGTTCTCGCATCAGACCCAGACCGCGAAGGAGAGGCTATTGCTTGGCACATCATAGAGATGTTGCAGCAGCAGGATGCTTTAGGTGAAAATGTTACTGTAGCAAGAGTTGTCTTTCATGAGATAACTGAGGCATCCATCAAAAGTGCTCTGCAAATGCCACGGGAAATTGATGTAAACTTGGTACATGCTTATCTTGCTAGACGTGCTCTTGATTATCTGATAGGGTTTAACATTTCACCACTATTATGGAGGAAACTACCGGGTTGCCAGTCTGCTGGACGGGTGCAATCAGCTGCTTTGTCTCTTATTTGTGATAGAGAAACAGAGATTGATGAGTTTAAACCACTGGAGTATTGGACTATTGAGGTTCGCTTTGAAGAACCAAATTCTTTCCCTGCACACTTAACTCATTTTAATTCCAAGAAGTTAGGTCAATTCTCAATCAGTTCAGATACAGAGGCAAAGGATGTTCAGCAGAAGATTAATATAGAAAATTTTAAAGTGATCAACTCTAAAAGAAATACAATGCGAAGAAACCCACCTGCACCCTACATAACATCAACACTTCAGCAGGATGCTGCAAACAAATTAAACTTTCCTGCAACATATACAATGAAGGTTTGTAAGTTGTTGATTTTCTTTTTAGTTGTATAAAACCTGTGGAATTTTAGTTATCTTTATCATCTGCTCCCTTTGTGATTAAACTTGGTTTCATAGTCTTGGCCATTTGAAAGTCCAATTTTCCAATTTTTCCTCTTTTTATTGGAAACCTTTGCCTGAGTGGCAATGATATTTTCTTCTTTAAATGTTGATTTGCTATTTTGGTTGGTGTTACTCTATATATAGTTGCTTGGAACTTTTTAGTAAACTATATGGTTGATTGAACTTTTATAACTTGACATACTTTATTTGCTTTCTTTTTTACATGCTAAATTATATGTATGGTTTTTTACATCCTTTTCACTCTTAACTGTTTGCTTCTTCCTCAAGCGCCTCAACATATAACTATCTGGTAGGCTTTTCAATATTTTTACTAGTTCTATTTTCACATAAACAATGCAGCTTGCTCAGAAGCTTTATGAAGGAATTCAATTGTCAGATGGTAAGGCAACTGGGTTGATAACATACAGCAGAACAGATGGGCTACATGTGAGTACATCTTTGGTCTCTATATTTCTTGCTCCAGTTATGCATTGCCTTTCATTTTTTTCCTTAAGTAAAATGGTCTTGAGTGTGCACATACCCTGCACTAGAGGTCTTCATGTGTCTTCCTCTTGCTTTGTAATGGCTTTGAGGAATCTTTTATTTTAATAAATAGTAATAGCAAATTAGAGGTTTGATTGAGCTACGCCGAGGAAGAGGAGATACCTGGTGTAAATTTAATTTGGACTCTTGGGAAGACCATAGCTAGAGATTTCTTGTCCTAAAAGGTCAGGAAAGATGGAACACATTCTAGGTGTCTTCTGCCATCTTGTTTTCCTTGAACAAGTCTTCATTGTTGGAGTTGCATCATCTTGGTTTACTTCAAGTGCCTTAATTGCATTTAATTGGTTGTTTAGGGCATACACTTTTGCTCTTGGCAAGGCTGATCTCTGAGAAATCGAGTATTTTTATACTAAATAGAACATAAATCGAGTTTTATATACAACCTATGACACTACTTTAGGAAACTCTAAGTTAGGAAAGATACTAAATAGGAGATATGATCCCTTAAAATAAGGGATTTTAATAAAAAATATCTACAAAATATTCCTAAAATATTTACGAATATTCCTACACTCCCCTCAAGTGGAGAATATACATTGTATAATCCCGGCTTGAATAGGAATTTATTGAACACGTGTTTTGGCAAAGCCTTGGTAAGAATGTCGCAATCTGTCTTCGAAGGAATGTAAGAAAGAGTGGTTGTCTTTTTGTTGACTTGATCAAGCAATAAAATGCCTATCAATTTCAACATGCTTTGTTCGGTCATGTTGAACGGGTTCTTGGCAATCTGAATGGCGATTGATTATCACACAAAACTTCAAAGTGATCCTCCGATTTGTGCCAAGTTCTTTAGTAATTTAAGTAGCCAAATTCCTTTGCATATCCCCAAAGCTAGTGCTCTAAATTCACTTCAAGACTACTTCTTGAAACAACAGATTGTTTCTTACTTCTCCAAGTTGTAAGGTTACCCCAAACAAAAGTGCAAGACCCACTAGTGGATCTTCTTTCGGTGAGATCTCCACCCAACTAGAGTCTGTAAAAATCTTAACAGATTCATCTTGTGTCTTCTTAAACATTAAGCCGTGTCCGGAGTTTTCTTCAAGTACTTGAGAATTCTATTTGTCACGCCATATGCTCTTCAAGAGGATTAGTCATGTGTTGACTTATCACATTTACGGAAAAGCTATATCCGGCCTTGTCAAGGATAAGTAGATTAGTTTCCCAACTAACCTTTGAAATTTCTCTCTCGTCTACTAAGGACTCATCTTCTTTATTGAATCTCAAGTTTGCCTCCATTGGTGTATCACCGGCTTACGACCAAGAAAACTAGTTTCTTTGAGTAAATCAAGTACATACTTTCTCCGGTTGATCACAAGTCCTTCTTTTGATCTTGCCACCTCCATTCCTAGGAAATACCTTAGCTTTCCCAAGTCCTTGGTTTCAATTCCTGCTTAACAACTTCTTCAAATTGCTAATCTCTTCCTCATCATCTCCAAGAAGAATGATGTCATCCACATACACAATTAGGATAGCTTTCTTATTTGTAGAAGTTACCTTGATGAAAAGCGTATGATCGGCAAGGACCTGCTTGTAGCCATTTTGAAGAATGACTTTAGCGAACCTCTCGAACCAAGCTCGGGTGATTGTTTTAACCAGATAGAGACTTGTTGAGCTTGCAAACCTTGTTGCTACCTTCAATAGACTTTGAGCGTGTGGCAATTGCATATAGACTTCTTCCTCAAGCTTGCCATTAAGAAATGCGTTTTTACATCAAGTTGGTGTAATTTCCAATCGCAATTTACAGCCAAACTTAGGAGTACTCGAATAGTGTTAAGCTTTGCCACAGTGCAAAAGTTTCGTGAAGTCTATCCCATATGTTTGCGTGAAACCTCCGCCACTAGTCTAGCTTTGTATCGTTGGATACCGCCATTGGAGTTATACTTTACAAAGAAAGATCCATTTATAGCCGATGACCTTTTTTCCTTGAGGAAGGTCCGTAATGGTCCAAGTAGCATTTTCTCTAGTGCACAAATTTCCTCTTCAATGACCCTTCTCCATTTTGGATCCTTTAGAGCTTCAACTATGCTTGTGGGAACTCGTTCTTTATCCAAAGTTGCTGTAAATGCTTGAAAAGACGGCATCAATGAATTATAACCAAGAAATTTTTCAATAGGATGCTTGGTGCCTTGTCTAACCCCTTTTCTAATAGCAATAGGAAAGTCATCTAGAGTAGTGGACTTATCGATTTCTTCTTCCATTTCGCAATCGGACCCAAATCCAATTCTCGGCAAGAATCGATTGCAAAAGCATCTCGTGGATATGTCTTCTTTTTCTTGTGTGACACGAAGTTGTTTGGGTGGTGGTGTTTTTGAAGACCATCAATTGGAGTAGGTGTATTTTCGGAAGAGTGTTTAAAGTGGGTGTAGGTGAATTAGTCATAGGTACTACAGGAGAATCAATGGGAGCATTCACGGTGATGATCTGCAGTAATGGCGAACAAGATGGCAATTCAAGGTTGAGAATGAAGATTAGGAGGAGATACATTGTGGTGAAAATCACTCCATGTTTCCCCAATTTCAGCCTGAGTGAAATAGGAATCCGCTCATTAAATGTTATATCCATAGTGGTGAAAAATCGTTTAGAAGGAGGATGATAGCATTTATAACCTTTCTTAAGTGAAGAATACCCAACCAATACACATTTTAAAGACTTAGGATCTAACTTGGACTTATTACGAGCAATATTTTGGATAAAAACAGGCAGCCAAAAATTTTAAGTGGCGAATGGAGGAGATAGGCTTAAAATGAGGAAAGTCTTTGCAAAAATATAGATTGAGGCGTTTGAAATTTTAAAACCTTACTAGGCATCCGGTTGATTAAATATGTGGCGCTTAATAAGGCTTCCCCACAAATATTTAGGAACATTAGTGGTAAATAGAAGAGAACGAGTAACTTCAAGAAGGTGCCTATTTTTCTTTCGGCAATGCCGTTTTTTGTGGGGTTCCAACACAAGAACTAATCGAACTATGCCTTTTTCCTTAAAAAATCACCTAAAGACCAAGCAAAAATTCACCGCCATTATCAGATTTAAAGAGCTGGATTTTAGACCCAAATTGAGTGAGAACCATGTTATAAAATTGCACAAAAACACTAGCAGTTTCAAATTTATCTTTCAGCAAATAAGTCCAAGTTATCCTACTGTGATCATCAATAAAAGTGATAAACCACTTACAATTATCAGCATTCTTCACCCAAGAAGGGCCCCAAATATCACTATGGATCAAAGCAAAAGGGTAAGAAGGCTTGTATGTAGAAGGAAAATAAGATGATTTAGTATGTTTGGCAAGAGAGCAAACTTTGCAAGTAAAAGAATTAGGCCTTTTATTAATGAATAGAGCAGGAAACAATTTTGCAAGGTATTGGAAACTAGGATGACCTAAACGAAAGTGCCATAACATAACAGTATCAACTTTTCCTAAAGCGGTAAATGACTTGGAGATCTCGATTTTAGGAGAGGTAGGGAGGATGTAGAGACCATTATGCAAGCTGGCCTTACCAATCATCTTCTTCGAGTTCAGTGCCTGCAAAGTACAATCACGATCATTAAAAATTACAGAGCAGTGCAAGTCTGTGGACAATTTACTAACAGAGATGAGATTGCACGCCAGATTTGGTACAAAGAGAACATTTTTAAGTGCAATCTGTTCATTGAGAATAACAATTGCCATGTCCTCTATTTTGCACAAGGTACCATCACCGCTTTGTGACTTTACCAAAGGTATGAAAAAATTGTGAAACAATGCCTTGTTACCGATCATATGATCCGTAGCACCGAATCGAGGATCCAATTAGGAGTCAACGGGAGGAGAAAATGCGAGAAGAAAGGTTACCTTCGGATCTTTTATGACCAGATTACCTCACAAGACCCTTGAAACTTTCCAAATAGTTTTTGAAGTTCAACAACTGCATTCTTTAGTGAAACTAGTGACGAGGTGGCAACAAGGCTTGATTTATTATCTTGAGAGTGCTTGGACTTCCATCCTGAAGCTTATCATGAAGCTTCCAACACTTCTCCTTAGAGTGGCGGGCTTTTGCAATGATCACACCAAGGTCTCCCGTTTGGAAGAGGGAGATGATTGATGGGTCGAAGAAGGCGATCTTCGAAGTGGAAGATGGTTCATCGACAAGATCACACACCTTGGCTTTCTTCCTTCTTAACCATAGAAAGCCTCTCGAAGGGAGGAAGAGGAGAAATAGCCGAGACCGCCGCGAACCTCGTCCAGGTTGGAGAAATTGAAAAAGTCTTCGTTGAGTAACAATTTGCTGATAAAGAGCAGCATCTCTTGGATCTACTCAATCATAATGTGCATACAAATCTAATTGTTGCCAAAGAGCACTAAGGGTATTGTAGTAGAGAGTAACAGCATGGTTCCTTGTTTAAGAGTGGCTGCTTGATCTTCAACATGATATAATTCAGCAATGTTATCCGTGCTAGAGTAGGTTTCGCGGACTGCACTCCAAATTTCAGCGGCTGTGGTGTAAAGAAGAAAGTTTCGCTTATACTCGGGGTCATGGAATGAAGGAGCCAAGTCATAACGACCATTGTCACGCATCCACTTAGCAAAACCAGCATCATCACAAGAAGCTTCTTGATTTCACCAAGAACGTAGTCCAATCTTTCTCTGCCCAAGAGAAAAATCTTAACCGATTGGGACCATTCAAGAAAATTGTTGCCATTCAATCGATGGCGGTGATAGTCGACCAAACGAATCTGATGGAGCATCGGAACTAGAAAAATTTTCTGGATTTGAAGTAATCTCCAAGTAGGAGAAGGAGTTTGGACATGGTCTAGGTTGAAAAGAAATCGTAACCTAAGCTGATACCATGTAGAAATCAGAGTATTTTTTATACTAAATAGAACATAAATCAGAGTTTTTATATACAACCTATGACACTACTTTAGGAAACTCTAAGTTAGGAAAGATACTAAATAGGAGATATGATCCCTTAAAATAAGGGATTTTAATAAAAAAAAATATCTACAAAATATTCCTAAAATATTTACAGAATATTCCTACAGATGCCTTATATTTGGTTCATATTCTCGTTCAATAGAGTACAACCTCTTGCTATTAATTAGTTGATATGCTGCTTGTCATGTGTACTGCTATTCTGGTACTTGATCCATGCTACTGTGGTAGAACATGAACTGATACTGACGACCATGGTTTCAGTTGTATGGATATTTTGTTTATCTTGTTCTCTTCATTTACTTGTCTTTCCTAAGTCTATTTTAAATTTTCTGCACTAGTTTCTGATATGGTTGGTGATCTTTTGGGTTTATAATACTCTTTCTGTTTATTTTGTTAGATTTCTGATGAAGCTGTCAAGGACATTCGCTCCTTGGTTATGGAAAGGTGACTTTTCGTATCTGAATTGTTAGCTAAAAAAATATTATCTTCTTTTACCTGGATGCTGATATCCTGTCAATATGCCTATGCTAACATTTTTGCCATGGCAGTTATTGTTGCATATCTATAATGTAACTTTAATTCTTATATATTTGTGTATCCTACATTTTAGGTCTGGTTGCTTGTTGATTGTTATGATCAAAGTTTATTATCTATATCTTCCTTTGAAGTTCTTAGTGCAGCAAAATAAGTTATTGCATTTTCCATTGATACACCAATTTATTGTAGGCTGCGTTGTAGCTTAAAGTCCCTGTTTAATATTTGGCACTTTTGCTCCTTTTAACTTGCTGATTGTAAAGAAAAACTTAAATTTCTGCAGATATGGGTCCCGGTTTGCCCCAGAAAATGCATGTAAGTATTATAAGAAGGTCAAGAATGCTCAAGAAGCACATGAAGCGATTAGACCCACCAATATTCGGAGGTTACCATGTACGTAAACAGACTTTGTTTGTTCTATCTTGAGAATATGTTATGTTTTACTTTGAACTGTACTACAGATATTTTATTTCTAGTGTGAAATCTCACTACCAGTTATCAACTGAATTGTCCTTAATGCCAGCTATGCTTGTTGGAGCACTTGATGAAGATTCATTGAAGTTATACACTCTTATTTGGTCAAGAACAATGGCATGTCAAATGGAACCTTCAATCCTAGAGCAGGTTGGAGTTTAAATTCCCTTCTTATGTTTATATGATGATTTTTTGATTCATTAACTTCAATTAGAATAAGCTGGCTTGATTACTTACCATCTTTTGGTGGCCATTGTGCTTCTTAGCAGCTGCATTGATTTGTTCCTCAGGCAAAAATCTTCTTTTTCTTTTTTTGCTTTAGTAATTGCATTTACTTGCATGCGGTTTATTTTCTCTTTCTTCTAAAAAAATTCAGACATGGATAGATTAGTATTTTTCTTTATCTGCATGGTTGTGGACCATTATACTATCATCTATATAACATTCATTGTCCTAAGCAGATACAACTTGAAACTGGGAATTGTGATGAGTCCATCATTTTCCGATCTTCATGCTCAAGAGTAGAGTTCCTTGGTTATCAGTCTGCTTATCAGGTATAATATACAGTTTTTCCTGTACATTTGTGCAGACTGCATACATTTTCTGGCTGCTCCTTTCAGTGTGTAATGTGGATGAATGTGGGAGATCTTTGTGCTCAACACAGAAAATCTGAATGCTTTGTGGTCTGTTGATGGTTCAATCAAAGTTTTCCTGTTTCCATCTTTATTTGCAAGGTTGTCTACTTTGTGTGTGTCTATATTGTAAATGTACGGACAGTGGTAAATTTTTTCCTTGGACATAAAATGGCATCAAATGTTATTTCATTTCCTTTTTACTAGATTTACTATATTTTTGTTGCTTATAAGGTTTATGCATTATCTATTGATGTTTCTTAACTCATGGTAAAATCACTTATAACTGAGTAATGTTTTTGATTGGCTATTGAGGTAGGCATGACTCAAATCAAAATCAAATGCCAAATCTTGTGGGATTTCTTAAATTTGCTTCATAACTATAACTAAATCTTCTTAATTAAAATGAAACATTTTCACTATTTTGTGCAAAATCTCCATTTTATACGAATTTAAGTTCATAATAAAAGGTAATTTATGGGGACAGAAACGTGAAATTATCTAGGACTATATTTTTGGTTTACAGGCATAATTGCAATTTGTACATAGATATATAAGGTTATTTCACTGTAATTAGTATGTTACATCATTTTCATGTATCGTTTGAGTGTTATATTTGGTGTTTTGCCTTTTATTAGGGTTTAGGGGGTTGTTTAGTTATAAGTACCCATGTTAAGTTTTTCGAGGTGTCGGATTTACATTGCTATTTCAATTAATTATTGAAGTTTCACAATTTTGATTGAGATTTTAGATTATTTCTTTGGTGATTTGATTTTAGAATACTTGTTCTACATTGGAAATGCATGAGCAACATGAAGATTTACTTGTAACACATTTAACATGATTGGTAGCATGTCTTAAAAAATTGACTTTTTGTTTCCTTTTTCTATTTATGTTATTTTAATTTTCTAGGATGTGGAATCTGGAACAATCAGATTTAAGGATAATGAAGCCAGCCATACTGCTGAGGCTTTTGGCATTCTTAGTTCCTTGAAGGTACTCAATTTTCATTTTATTTATCATTTATTTTGAATTATTTAATATTTTGATTTCCATGATGCTTGTTAGTCCTTCTATTTCTATTATATAATGTTCCTCAGTTGGCCTTTAGGCATGGTCCCTGACAGAATTTTAACTGCTTCTTCCTGTGGTCTCAGTGTAGTTTTTAGCAGTGTCGACGTTGCCCCCAAAAAAAAAAAAAAAAAAGAGAACTCTTGAAGTTAATGTGTCGCTATGATTTTGAAAGTTTTGGTAATTTTTTGTGTTCCTTTTTCAGTTTGTGCCATCACTAACTAATCTGTTTTGCAGAAGGGGGATCAATTATGTATTGGTGAAGTAGAAATCAAGCAGCATCATACTCAGGCACCACCACGGTATTCTGAAGGATCTTTGGTACATCTTCTCAACTTACTTCAAGTGCTTGCTAGCAATTTTCTTACTCAGTTAATTATAATGTAATCATGCTTCAGCCATTGCACTAAAGTATGATGTCTAGGTGCTATCATATAAAGTACACTAAGATACTTTCAGCTTTTGGACGAAGTATCCAAAATTATTTTTCAAATATTCTGTTCTTTCTTTCCTTCATATATGTTTCTTTGGTGTTGATGTAAAATATCTAAATATCATCCTATTCACTTCTTGCAACACGGGCTGAGGAAGGGAAACAGTTAATCAATTATGCTCACTTTTCTTCTTATGCAATGGGCTGGCCTTAACTTCCTAATGCTGCATTTTAAAGGTTAAGAAACTGGAGGAGCTTGGAATTGGTAGACCTTCGACATATGCCTCAACATTGAAAGTTTTACAGGTAAAAATGTAGAAATGGTCAATTTTTAAATTCACCCAAAAAGTGATTAAAATTAAAATGAAGCTTGAGGTTTTAATTTCAAAAATGTCAGATGCATGAACATTATGTAAACAAAGTAAGCTGCCCAGTAATGCTCTTTTTAGAAGCTCTGCATTAATACCATGCATTCATGTGCATGCTCAGTAAGGTATGTTTTTTTTTTTTTTTTTTGGGGGGGGGGCAATAACTCAGTTTAATTAGTGTGGTTGCACAAAAAAGTTTCATTTAAACTGTAGAGAATTTAACCAAATTGGAATTGTTTAGATTGTTGTGAACATACTGGATTTAGTTTGAAAGACATGATTGATTTCACTAAGATATGACATCAAAAATTTAAAAAAAAAAATTACCAGGAGTTGGGAGATTTCAAATACGGCAAGAATGGTTCGCCCTTTGGCTAATTTAGTATTACCACCTCAAACAACAAAGCCAAAATATTCACTATACACACCAGAAGTAAAGTTGTATCCCTTTAGAACGAGATAATTAACTGCTAAACTTCCCAAGCAAACTCAACCAAGAAAGTACTTTTAAAGAAAGCCATAAAAGATAAAATCTCATACCAATTTACTCTTTGGGTTGTCACTATGGCCTATTTCTGTAAAGAATGCTTATTTGAAAACCTGCTTGAAGTTATTACCTTGTATGGGAGTCTAGTAATTCCAGAAGGAGCTTATCCACTAAATTTTCAAGATCAAAAGAAATAATTATTATGTAGTTTGATTGTTATTCTTTCATAATTTGATGCCATTGATTTTATGATATGTTGCAAATTTTCCCGCACTTTTCCTTGCAACTGCTGCAGTTTGTTGGTCTTATTTACCATCAACTTTCATGTTGACTAGGCATATTCTAACGTCACATTCTTCACGTTTTGTTACATCAGGATAGAAATTATGTGACAGTAAAAAGTCGTGTACTGTATCCTGAATTTCGCGGTCGCATGGTATGTTATCTCCTTCCTACTCTATTTGATTTTCTGTACTTAATATTTTAGCATAACTTAATATGTTAAATAATTTCTTGCACTGCAATAATAATAATAATAATGATAATAATAATAATAATAATAATTGTTTATTGCTGTTATCCTTCATTTGTCAGTATTGGGATTTTTTATTAAAGTTGGGTGTTCCACATATCGCCAACTAAATTTAAGTTAGATGCTTAGCTTAGCATGCTGTCAGAGCCAGGTTTCAATCCTAGGACCTGTGTTATGGCCCATCCTTAGGGAGTTTTTCCCTGAGTTGGCCTTTGTTTAGCTATGCATGAGGGGAAGTATTAAGTTGTATTGTCTAACATCTACTAAGTATTGGATTTATTGTGGCCTTACATAAGTTTGAACCCTCCATATATTAGCAAATGATTTTAGGGTTTGATGCAATAATCATGTAGATATGGGAAGGCATAGGTAATTATTATTTCAAGTAAAACTGGCAATACATAGTTCTTGCCTCAAGTAGTGATAAGTAGCTGTCCAAGTAGCCAACAAAATGGGAAATATGATTTCATAGCTGAAAGTGGAACCAGTTGAAGTATATTATAATATATTGGTAGTTTGTTTTGGGATTTTATTGAATTTAAAAAAATCTACCAGTTTCAAGTAATTAATATATGTAAACAAATTGAGATTCTATATCTACTATTCTCTAATACTTCTGGGATGATGTCTAGGTCTCAGCATTTCTCTCTCACCATTTTTCTGAGGTCACTGATTACAGTTTTACAGCTGATATGGAGACAGAAGTAAGTGGCAAGCTGCTCAATTGTGGTAGCTTAAAGTCTTGTTAGTTTGTTAGATTTGAAATATTTGGAATGTGGTTCTTTCTTTGTTACAGTGGTGTTATTAACCTGTTTCACTTGTTACTTGTATTTGCAGCTTGACAATGTTTCTGTAGGCTTAACTGAATGGAAAGGGCTCCTTAGGGACTACTGGACACGTTTCAGCTCATATTGTAGTTGTGCTGAAAGTGTTCACATTCATCAGGTATTCCAAGGTTTTCTTATCCCATACCCAAGCTTCCCATATATATATTTAATCTTACAATATATTGGTTTCAAGTTTTAGTTAAGTTAGTTTTAATTCAGGTGGAGAAGATGTTGGAAAAGACATTTGGGGATTTCTTGTTCGCTTCTCTCCCTAATAAAAGCAGGACATGTCCAAGGTATGTTATTCTGTCTTTTTTGCTTCCGTTGGCTTCAGTTATTA
Source organism: Gossypium arboreum (assembly GCF_025698485.1). Taxonomy (NCBI): domain Eukaryota; kingdom Viridiplantae; phylum Streptophyta; class Magnoliopsida; order Malvales; family Malvaceae; genus Gossypium; species Gossypium arboreum. Next base: position 88,323,492 of record NC_069075.1, on the reverse strand, counting down.
AATTTAAAAAGGAATATAAGATAGACAAAAAGAAAAGAATATGAAGAATAGCAAAGAGTATTTAGTAAGATAAAGATGTTGCAAACCTCCTTGGTGAAAAGTGTTTGAGCAGGACCCTAAAACCTTTGACAATATCCCCAAGGGATTTGGTAACATTGGTCTGATTGTTTAGGATAACTTGTTTAATATAATATGTACCATTATTTTTGGTCTTTTAGTAGAAGAGTAGAGAAAGTTGGTTATCTGAATGGAATTACACAATCCTATGGATGTGGAAAGGAGTGGATAGGGTTAGTCATACATAAATCAGATGAAGGCATTTTAAGCATGTGCAAACAAAGAGCAGATTAAATCAATGCAATTTGCTCATCAAGTTTGGCTCACTTTATTTATCTTTGAACCTAACCTTTGTTCAAGTTCTTAAGCTTGATTTCAGCACTTGTTGATTAACTTAAAGGGAAATGCTCAGCAGATATTGATCCTTCCACAATCTTTGCCAGCTGTTTTTCTTTCTTTCACCTATTTGCAGCTTATTGCTATAGTATGATACGGACCTTTGGAGAACCACACGTCAAAATCTAACTATTGAGGTTGAAGAGCCTAGGTTGATATAAACCATACTAGGAAATCCCTTACTTTCCTACGTGGGATACAAGTCTCATACCTTGCAATTGGCACATAATAATATTGTGCGACATTATTATTTAATCTAGCCCTGGGTGAACACTATAATGCCGACATCACCGCCCTGCACGATTGCAACTGGGAAATATGATGGTTGGCTCTGATTCCAATTCATATGAACCTTTGGAGAACCACACTCTAAAAGCTAACTATTGAGCTTGGAGGGCCTAGGTACATAAATCCCATTAGGAAATCCCCTACTTTCCTATATGGGATCCAAGTCCCATACCTTGAAATTAGCACATAACATAGTATTTGCCCAACTACCATGTGATATGTATTTATTTGTTTATTTATTTTTATGGCTCAATAAGGAGTTAAGTAGGGTGAGAAAAATTCGATTCAACTCGAAAAAAATCGAAAAAAAGTTCGAATTTTGAATTATTCGAATTGAATTAATCAAGTTAATCGAATCAACTCAATTTTGTTTCGAATTTTGAGTTCGAATTGAGTTGAATTTTGGAATTCGAATAAACTAAAATATCAAACCATTTTACTTGCCCCAAAAAATTTACTTCCTTTCAAACCCTCAAAACTTTTTTCCTTTTATTTTCCTTGTACTTACCCTAAAAAAATTTACTTCCCCTCAAACCCCAAAACCTTTTTCCTTTTATCCCCCCCCCCCCCCCGAACTTTTAACTAAAACTTTTTTCCTTTTGCTTTCCCCCAAAACTTTCACTTCCTCTTAAACCTCAATTTTTTTTCAAATTTATATCTACTATTTATATTATTGAATTGTTTAATCATGCTAAATCTTTATAAATTTCTGTTAAAATTAAATTATTGATGATGTCAAAATTTTCTGTTGGTATAATTTCACATTTTATTTTTAAAATAACTTTTAATAAAAATCACATTTTTACATTTAATATATTTTTAATTTCAAAATACATGGTGACAAGAATCGAAGATAATTGAAGCAACTAAGCAAACAAAGAAGCTAACCCGTATATAAAAGATTAATGAATAAATTATGAGGGGATTAAAGTTAATAACAAATTTGATTACGATGAGAAAATTTCATTACAGTGAGTGGCAGTGGCTACAATGACCCAAAGTCATTTTTTTTAATTTAGCTTGAAAAAATATATTATATTCGATTCCATTCGAATTCCATCTCGCTCGATTCGGTTCTAGAAAATTTCAAATCAAGTTAGATGATAAAATAAGATTCATTAACTTGATTAACTCGAAATTTTTTCATTCGATTCGATCAAACTCTCACCCTTAAAATAAGTACAGTGTTACAACCCATCTTGTTTCTTTAAACCTGATCTAGATAACCTCCAACTCTATATTGAAAAGTATGGGTCTAAACTTGATGGATTACCTAGTGAAATGGATATTGAAGATAATAGACTATTGTTAGTTCTTTTATTGCGCAGTTTTTTATCACTAAAGACATGCTTCGTTTATATGGGAGTTGTTAGCAGATCAAGCTTAGCTGCTGGAATAAAATCGCAATTGAGAAACCTAGGCCTTAATAAGAGAATAGAAACTAATGGCCTTTCCTAACCTAGTTTGGCCCGCGAAGCATCCACAACATTACTCCCCTCTAGGAGAAAGAGCTTGTCCTCAGACTTGATGTCGGGATATACTTGGCAAAAAGTACCTTCCTCAAGAGTGATTGATATTTTTTAGGTGCTCACACATCCATCGATCATTATTGGAGTCGAATCAAAGGTCATTTTATCAGATAAAACAATCACTACTACCCATTATTCCTTCCCATATCATTTATTAGCACCATTGAATAAACCACTTCGAACTTGTAACCAACATTAACAATTTTAAAAAGTAACCCAGCTAAGCTTTCTCTATCAGCAACTCCCATAAACCCAAACATGTCTTTAGTAATAAAAAATGCACATTTGTAAAAGAAATGACAATGGAGTCTCTATCTTCTCCAATATCCATTACACTAGGTAGTTGTTACGGTCCCGACTAATGGCTCTTGTCACCGAACGATTCACAGGCAATCCGTCTGTCTTGTCAGGGCTCTTTCCCTGATTTTTACCTCTTCCTCACGAATGATCTATGTTGAACAAGTGGAGCTCGTCGAAGGGAATTCTAGACCTTCAGACTTGTTGAAGAATCTTAAATCTCGTAAAATTTCCTTAATCTGGCTTAATTTTATTGCTACCAATTGGCCTCTTAAATAGAGGTTACATAGGTTTACTTATTTGAATAAAAGACTTATAAGCTAAGAAAAATAAAGACTATAAAGCATGAAAGACTCCTTATCTCTCTAAAATACTTTTAATTAAAAAAGATCTCTTAAAATACCCATGAATAAAATCTCCTAATAAAATATAATGAACTAATCTAATAATAATTAATTGACATGCAACGGTAGTTCATCAAAGAGAGCCTGAAACCTTAGGAGTCCTTAGAGAGAGACCCAGATCTCTTTAGGGTTTTGATAAAAGTTCAACTTAGGTTTCATTATTTCATTTGTCTTTTGTATAAGGATCAGCATATTACATAAATTGGGAATCTACTCTAGAAAGGAAAAAAAATCAATTGAAATAAAATCTGAATGAAGAAACCTAAAGAAAGAAATCAACTGAAATCGAGAAACCTAAGCCTTAATTAGATAAGTGAAGTTAATGGTCTTTTTGAACATAGGTTTGACCACAAAAGCATTCACAACATACATGCATCATTTTAAATGGAAGGAAATACTCTAGTAGGACCTGTTTCTTGCTAATAAAGTTGATGTTTCTCTAGCTGCATAAATGGATGTAATTATTATCTAATGAAGTTTATGTCCTAGGCTATTTGTTGCAGCATTTATTGTTTTTTGTATCCATGCATTCATTTTCCTCAGACCATTTGTCTTGTTAGCGTGAAACCTATCAGATTATTCATGTAAATTTAGTGATAATAGCGGGTATTATTGCAAATATCATATGCCCACTGCCCACTATTAAAGAACTATAGCAAATGGGTGAGATATGGGTTCCAACCAAAGCCTTTCCAAACTCTATTCATTTAGAGCTAAAATGTCCTTTAAAGACCTAGCAAGGAATATTATGCCTTTTTTTGTTTTATTTTTGCATGTATAGCATATCAATTTGTTACAGTATTACTCACAATTATATACCTTGAATTATATATTATATATTAATTAGTTCACCAGTCAAATAACGCTCACCGTTTCTTATTACTACCTTCTTCAGTTGCATGGAGGGAACGTTAATTTTCAAAGTAAGTAGGTTTGGCGCAGGCTATTTTATAGGGTGTAACCAACATCCAAAGTGCAAGTAAGTGTGGAGCAGTACGATAATCACTTTATTTTGATGTATACATGCATTACACTTACGAGTACATGCTTGCATGTGCCTTTTGGTAATTATTTGTTTACAATTAGTAAGAGCATTGTGATGATGTATTTTCTATTCACTATCATCTTTTGAGTTTTTGTAAATGATTGATTTTTATTTTTATTTTTATAGATATATTGCTAAGACATTATATGGTGATGAGGAGGAAGAAGAGAGCCCTCAAAAGAGCAACACTGTCGAGGAGCCAAAACTGTTAGGTCTTAATCCAGGGTCCAATGAGAAGGTTTGCATTTAATATTGGTCCTAGTATCAGTGAACAAGGATTTTTATTTTTATTTTCATTTGAATATTCTGTTACCATTTGTTATAACTAGACACTAAATTGTTTCTTCCATACTCATTTTTAATTCCCTCGCAGGTTTTGTTAAAGAATGGCCCTTATGGATACTATGTGCAGCTTGGAGAAGACAGGACTGGTTATTTACCTAAGCGGTCCTCTGTTTCTCATGTATGGTTATATCTATTTTACTTTTTGCAGTGTTTCATACTTGTGGTGGTTTATATTTCCTGAAAGGAATCATTTCTCTTGTTGCTACAAAAGCACTCAGTTAATGAAATACCAGCTAACTAGAATTTTTTTTATTCATACCACCACCTTTATGCTGAGAAGGAAAACAATACTTTGAAAAGGTGAAATGGTGATGTGATCTAGTATGTGAAACTACACAGGACAAGCCAGTTGTATACGGGGGTCATTACATGGATTAATGCCTCTTGTTTAGCCTAATAGTGACCAGTAAATACTTTTTATGTTTTTTAGATGGTACTTGTAAGTACTGCTTGATATGTCACAACCTGGTTAAAAACAGATCTGCATCTTGTTTTTTCATTCAGATAAAGAATGTGGATACCATCACCCTCGAAGATGCTCTTGAGCTGCTGCGCTACCCTGTAACATTGGTACTTTAGCCATCTTTAAAGAGGGTTATGTTTTCTTTATGCTGCAGAATGTCCAACTTAAACTTTTACACATCTTGGCAGGGAGAACACCCTAAGGATGGGCACCCTGTGATACTGAAGCTTGCAAAGGTTGGATTCTCAGTTCGCCATCGACGCACCACAGCTTCTGTTCCCAAGGTTAATGGTGATAGAAAATTATTTCTTAGTTCTTAATTTGTTTGCCATTGATAATTGGGCATGGAGGCTTCAAAAATAATGGTGCTTGATATGGTGTTATTAGCATAGGAGACAGATAAACATAATTCCAGTACTGGGGCACCAATTCTTGTAGAGACTCCCATGGAATGATTTGCGGGGGATGTAAACAAAGGATATGGAAATGGAATACCGAAACAAAAAAGAGTATCCCTTATATGCTGGCCAACAATGTTAAAACTGTTAGAAGTTGTAGGAGATAATGTATTCTAACACTAAAAAGCTAATTCCAATGTCATGGTTTGATTGGATATGATTGCAGAGTATGAAGCCGAAAGATGTCACCCTAGAGAAAGCATTGGATCTTTTGTCAAGTAAAGATGTAAGAAGATCTGGGCGACCTAGGAACAAACCAAAGGTTGAAGAAGCTATAGAGAGCAGTAATGTTGTAAACTAGGGGAGCAGAAACTTAATTTTGGGATGAATAAAAGGTTTTTGGCTGCTTAGTTGGCTTCATTTGACAGCAAGAGGAATGGATTGTCAATTAGCATAGATAGCAATTGTAATTTAGGTTGGAAGGGGGCCCGATTTTGTAGGGATTGGCTTTGGTATAAATTGATAGTAATAGAACTGTCCATAGGTTGGGTTATTCACCTGTACTATAATATTTTTGAGAAGGTTTGGGTAAAATTATTAAACTAAAATAGGTTTGAGAAAAAAAAATTAAGTTCATTTAAAATATAGGTTGGAATTAAGTTTGAACATTCAAGGTTTCTAAAATTCTAATATATTATGTTTTTTTGTATAATACGTAATTTACAGCACATACAAACATTAATTTGAAGTAATGTATAATATCATAATGTAAACATTAATAAAAGGTTAGGATGTTATATACAAAATTTTAATAATGGAAATATACATAAAATTATTAAATATTAAGTCCATAATAATATAATTTTATTTTCAAAAACTTAAAAAAATGTGGATAGGTTTTTATAAGTATAAGTGGGTATGTGCAAAATTTTAGTTTTATATTTAAGTTGAGTTGAGCTTGAACAAGTATAAATTATATTAGTGGCATAATTAAGATGGTTTTAAATTTGGTTGGCCATTGAGCACTTTTGCCTTTGTGTACCCAAGGAAAATTAAAAAAAAAAGCTATAATCTAATTGTTCTTTTACCATAAAAAAACTATAATCTAATTGTACAAGTACCGACTTGAAGTAAAGAAAGAAGACTCATTGGTGGGATGTCAAAGAACACTACACCTGTATCAATACACTGTCCAAGGTTAACAAGGTGATCGATATATTTATTGCCTTACCTTAGTATGCATGATATCTTAACCCAACCTCAAGCAATAAAACGAGCACAACCTTGTACAGGGGTACATAGTGGGTGAGAGTTGTCCCAAGATTGGTCAAGAATAGGGCGACTGCTAAAGCATCCAATTCGACAATTAGATACATAATAGACAAACTCTTTCCAAATTTCAGAACTGCTCTAAAGTTTCACTTGCAAGCTATTTGGGTTTTTGACCTGCTCGTTTTATGTTTTGTTAGAATGAGAATGAATTTTCTGCTTAGGCAACGTGGAAGGTTTCGGCCTCATGGATAGTTGTTGTTTTCAGCCTTCAAAGTAATAACATGTTTGACAAAATAATAGGTGGAGTTTGACTAGGACTCTTCAACTCTTTAATTGATCATATTAAGAAGTTTAAAGTGTAGAAAATATTTATCCTTATCTTATCTCTTGAAAGAGTTTTGAAGCTATTAGAAGATTTATTTATGAAGGTTTTTATGTGATAAATATTCAAGAATTTTAATGAAATAATTTCAGCCTTTAAAGGAGTCTTTCAAGCTTATCAAAACACTAGTAGTTGATCACATTGGACAGCCTATAAATAGCTACTTGTGGTGTCACTTATTGTGCAGTTTTGGAGTGACATTGTCGACAGCTTTGTAGTGTTTTCTTGTGGTTATTTGGTGACACTCTTTTAGATAATTTTTTGGAGAGCTTGTTGATTATATTATGAGGTATTTGAGTGAGTGATTTGTGACAATTTAAGTCGATATTGAGGCTAAAATTACTTTTTTGTGTAAGGGTAGACTGGGCTTAAGCCAATAGGTGATTTAGATGATTGTTGAATAAAATTATTTATTGAGTAAGGCTCTGCAAGGTAGGATTGGTGAATCCGAACTTTAACAAATATCGTGCATTAATTCTCTCATTATTTTGCTCTTTGAGTTACATTGAATTTAACATTTCTATTCGTTTCTATTCTAATGATAGTTAGAACAAAATTATTTTTGAAGTGTGAATTGAAGGTTTTTTCAGTTGGTATCAAAGTAAGATTCAAGAGTTATTTGGGTGATCCTTTGTTCGATTTGTGATCATAGGATCCATCAAGGAAGTTAGTTTGATTACTTAACCCCCATTGCTATTTGGTTAAGCAAACTATGCTTATTAAAAGGGTTGTACGATGGGTTTCGTTATGATTGTCAACGAATCAACTTGGGAAGCTATTGAAGATGGGTGGACTTGACCCACTGTAACTGCTACTGATGGCACCTCAATCCCTAAAGAAAAAAGCAAATGCATTGATATAGAAAGAAAGGGATTTTCATGGAAATTCATAAGCCCTAGATGCCATTTTTAGTAAAGTTGACTTGGACGAACTTAAAGTCATTTTTTTATGTAAATATGCTAAGGAGGCATGGACAATCTTGCAAAACTAACATGAAGGAAATATAGTACATATGTCAAGACTTCAGAATATAACAAGCAAGTTCTAAAATTTAAAAATGTTTGTATGAAACTAGCTCTGAGTTTTATGCAAGATTATGTGAGATTTCCAATAAGGCTTATTGTTTTGGTGAACATTTTTCTAAGCATAAATTGGTAAGTAAAGTGTTGAGATCTTTACCTAAACAGTTTATGTTGACCCAAGCTTTATTTGATAAAAATATTTTGATATAACAAACATTATGTGTTGAATTTTAAATAAACACTTGGCAAAATTGTACTTCAAATTATTTCTAAAATACAAAAATATCAAATTTATACTTAGAAAAATTTTCAAGGCCAAGTAAATTAAAAACAATACTTCAAAACATCTTTCAAACAAGTAAAAAGTGCTTTAGGCTAAAAAGTATCGATCCACTATTGATACTGTCAGGATCCATAAATTTCTAGAAATGGATACCAAAATAGGCTACTGACTTGCAAACAATTTGCCAAGTATCGATAAGGTATCAATACCTTTTTGTTAGGTATTGATGGATTTCTAGAAATCGATACCAAAATAAGCTACTGACATGCAAACAATTTTTCAAGTATCGATACAGTATTGAAACCTTTTTGTTAGGTATCGATGGATTCTAGAAATTGAAACCAAAATAGGCTACTGGCTTGCAAACAATTTGCCAAGTATCGATACAGTACCGATACCTTTTTGTTAGGTATCAATAAGTCTTTAAGTGGTATCGATTTTGACACACTTTATTGATACATTTTTCAGTATCGATACAAAATTATCATTTTGCCTTTTTGAGATATTCATTAAGTATTGATCCATTATCAATACATTTTGTTTGGTATTGATAATTTTATCCTGATATCGGATTTATCGGTTTTAACAGTCTCTGAATCAAGACATTAAATGTTAAAATTATTAATACTTTTCCAAATAGTATCAATACCTTTTGTTGCAGGTGAATTAAATACATTGGTATTTTCATTCTAACAGCTCTATTAACTTCCACAACAACCCCAACAGTTGGAAATTAATTAGAGGGTATAAATACCATCTTCCAAAGGTCCTACAACAACAAGAAAGAATATTCAAGCAAAAATATCAATCAAACAACCTTTGTGCCAAATATTTCCACACGTTTCTTTCATACACTTACGAGCTTTATTTCATTCTATTTGCTCAAGTGTTTTTCATTTTAGTTGTGCTTAATTTACAAACACATTGATCTTATAAGGATTATTTTTTTGTTTGCTTCATTGTATCTTTTTGCGAGGGTTTGTGTCTTAAGGTTTGAGTAGAAACCTTAAGGGAGTTTGTAAGGTTAAACCTTGTCCACAAAGGTTATCAAATTAGTGAATTTGAGAAAATCCTTAGTTGTGAAAAACTAAAGTAGTGGAGTAGGCAATTGGGGCCGTACCACTTTAGATTCTTGTGTTCAAATTTTCTATCCTTTCTCTTTAGTTTTCACAAAAAATTTAAAAGGCCAATTCACCCCCTCTTGGTAATTTCCTTTTGATTAATTGAGCTGACAATTGGTATCAGAGCTAGTTACTTTTAATGGTCTAACAACCAAGAGAAGATCCTTGAAGTAGCTCAAGTTTTTTCAATTCAATCTACATAAGATGACAACCATTTACAGGTCAGTTTTCTATGGTGAATCTCAATCTATCTCTAAACCTTTATACTTCAATGGAGTCAATTACTTTTATTGGAAGATGAGGACACTAATGAACTTATTGCTTTGGACATCATCATGGATTGTACTTCCATCCTTAAAAAATAATAAGAGCTTTTGGTGCCAAAAAGTAAGGAGTGGAATGAATAGGGTATATGGAGCATTTAACTTAATGGTAAGGCTATTAACACTTTATTTTGTGCACTTGTTTTAGAAGAATATTATCATGTTTCAATGCCAAGGAAATTTGGGACAAGTTAGATGTCACTCATGAGGATACTAGTAAAGTTAAGAAGTCTAAAGTGGGAATTCTCACACTTAACTGCGAAATATTCATATGAAGCTCGAGGAAGACATCAAGACTACGTTTGACCGATTTAAAATTATCATTAATGGGCTCAAATCTTATGAGAAGACTTATCCCAATGTAGAAGTTGTGAGGAAAATCCTTCGAAGCTTGTCAAAGTCATAGGAAGCTAAAGTGACTGCCATTGAAGAAGAAAAAAACTTAGAAACACTCTCATTAGACGAGCTTATTGTTTCTTTTCTCACTCATGAGATGTGAATTAAAGAATGGGTCGAAGAAGAAAAAGTTGAAAAGAAAAAGGTCGTATTGTGTAATATCCCGAATTAGGGCCTAGTCAGAACAGTAGTTTTGAGACCACAAATTCAAAATAGAAATAAATATTTTATGATTATTATGAGGTCTATGATATGATTCCATTCTTTTTTGAAAATTTCATGAAGAAATTTTATGAGTAAAGTGTCCAATTTGACTTTAGGGACTAAATTGAATAAGTTGTAAAACTTGTGTTCTAGAAATTTCTAGCATGAAATTACATTGTATCATTAATTAGAGCTCCTTAAATAGCAATTTGACTAAGTTCTAAAATTTTGGACAAAAATGGGCATGCATGGATAAAATTTGAAAGTTTAGTGAAAAGGCCATTTTGGTCATTTGGTTAATAAAATAATAAAAAGGGAAAAATCAAGAAAAATTTACTCATCTTCTCCATGCCATAGCCGAAATTCTCAAGATCTCCATAGCTAGGGTTTTTCAACTTTTTAAGCTTGATTGTAAGTGCTCCCTAGCCCCGTTTTTTATGTTCGTTGCATTTTTGAAGTCCTTGAAGCATTATCTATCCATTTCTAGCCATATTTTGAGCTAGGGTTCATGTTCAAAAACTTACCCATGTGTGACATGTTTGTATTTTGATGTTTAATGGAAGAATATGAAAGTTTGATGTGTGTTTAACATCTTTTACTAAGTGATTTTTGATAGAAATGCATGGAAAGGACTTGTTTGTAAAAAGGTGTAAAAATGAGTAGTAAAATGTGAAATAAAGGAAAATGTGAGCTGATATAAGCATGGAATAGGTTCAGCTAGGCTTGGGTAACAAAGAAAATGAACACATTTCATTTTACGAGCCTAGGGACTAATTTGTAAATATGTGAAAGTTTAGGGGAAAAACCATAATTTTTCCTAAATATAGTTTTTGGACTGATTTGAATAATGTGATGATTAAATGAGCTATTATAGATAAATAAAAACAGAGTTTGGACCTAGACCGGGGAAAGAAAATGATTTTGAACTAAATCGAATTAATTGTCCATATTTTGTATCGAGGTAAGTTCATGTGTAAATAATGCAATGATATATCATGTTTTAATATTTTATTAATGTATGAGTCACTATGATTAATTATTATGACAAGTGTATGAACGATATTATAGTCTATGAGCATGACATTGTGAACGAGTTTGACGAATATGTGATATCGAGAAAAATCCCGTTTGAACCTTATGAATAATTTAGGATACAATGTGACATGTCACTAGGAACTATGTGATTATGAGCTCATGAGATTATGTGTATATATGAATCCGGATGCTAGTCTTGTATGTTCTACCGGTGGCTGGGTAGCTTGGCATGTGTTGCGGGTACCTGTCAGCTTGTGGGAGTAGCCCGAGTAGTTACGTCCTGACTGTCAGCTTGTGTGAGCAAGCCCATGATTAGCTCGAGAACGAGTAATGTGTGATTGTGATATGAGGTAGCATGTGGCTACGTTTGAAGCACTATGTGCAAGTTTTCCATGTATCCGATGGTATTCCGATTGTTCAACGGGTAAACCTGTTAATTATTCGACAAGTAAGTCATTGATGAGGAAATGTGACAATGTGTTACGAGTTGGTACAGGTATGTACGAAAAACTTATATGAATGAGCTCGGTATGTGATGAACTTTTGGTAAGATTGAGATTGTGTAAGTTAAGCCTATGAATTTATAATAACACATAAGTGAACTATGTTATGTCATTGGTATTTATATGTATATGATTATGTTGCCATTTGTTTGCATGTGAACTTACTAAGCTTTATGCTTACTCCCCTTTCTTTTTCATTTTCTTATAGTATCGCCAAGCTAACTCGAGGATCGAAGGACATCGGAGGCTCGATCACACTATCAACTGGATATTTGGGTATAGTTAGTCTCAACATTTTGAGTATGACATGTATAGGGACTTGGTCTTTTAGCTATGTGTCATATTGATTAGCCAAAAGTGTTGACTCATGAAAGTATTATGATTATTTTGTATATGGCCATGAGAGGTGGCTCATATTGATTATTTGTGTTGTAACCCTATTTATTGGTGCATGCATGCAAATGTGCTTAGGCTTTAATGTGGTTATGGTTAATGAGTGTGATGGATGGCATGTATGCTTGGTGTATGAAATATGAATTAATGTGTAGGACAATAAAAGTGGTGCAAGTGGGTAACTTGAAAATAAGTTAGTAGAGATGATAGATAAATATGAAATTGGTATGGAATGCCATATGAAAGCATGATAGCTTGAATAGATGATATGTGAACATTACCAAGTCATGATTTAAACATGAATGTGGATGCTTGAGCATTTAAATGTGCCATGTTGCATGCCATGAAGTGAGAGTAAGTATGTGAGTGATTAAGGGTGGAAAATGGCTTGGAAAATAGCCTAGAAATTGTCCACATGGTTAGACACATGGGCATGTGTCTAGGCCGTGTGTGACACACGGTTTGCCCCATGGGTGTGTGATCCGGCTGTGTGTCACTTGCACCCTAATTAATGCAAACAGAATGCCCAGTAGTAAACACACGGGCAGAGACACGGCCGTGTGTCTCAGTTGTGTGGAGGACACGGCCTTAGGACTTGGGCGTGTGCCCAGGCCATGTGAAGTTTGTACTTAATTTCGAGAATTTAATTCGCAACACGGCTTAAGCACACGGGCGTGTGACGTGGCCGTGTGACCTTATTTTATTGATGATGTCATAGTCAAAGAGTTATACGGGTTGAGGGCACAGGCGTGTCCCAAGTCACACGGGCGTGTCCCAAGTCACATGAGCGTGTGTGACTACACGGCCTACCCACATGGGCGTGTGACTCTCCAAAGTATAAAAATTTTTCTAAGTGTAGTAGAAGTTTCGAAAGTTTTCGGTTTAGTCTCAAACCACTCCCAACGTATGTTTTGGGCCTCGTAGGCTTTTTTAAGGGACAATTTGCATGTGATTGAAAAGTTTTAAATTTGGTTGAAATTTTATGGCTTGGCATCGTATGTTAGTTTACGTTTAATTTTGGTAATGCCTCAAACCCTGTCTCGGCGTCGGATATGGGTAAGGGGTGTTACATATTGCCCTCAAATCTACAACAATTGAAAAGAGTGATTCTAGTAATGATGTAACACCCTATACCTGGCCTAATCCTCGAGCCCAGATACCAGGATGCCACACCATCGTCTCACATCACACACAATACAAATGAGCTTCTTCTTAAAGAAATCACTATAGTAACAATTTCAAGCATAGAGAATAAGTCTGAGCAATAATCAACATATCACAATTCAAATATGTAAATCCTAGGAACAAATAAGCTTTGAAAGCATCCAACATATCATGGAAAATACCAACAAAAAGTCTACCACATTGCTTTTATTTCCCAAATCATAAACAAATAATAAATCACCTATGAAGTATTACTAGAGTCTCGCTTGGATCAATCCCTTGGAACCAAACAACTCACACCGAAATGCTGCTAATCTGTAATGGATTAAAAGGAGTGGGTGAGCTTAACAAGCTCAGTGAATGCCTAGAACATCTACCACGCTAACAATTCATCAAGCATCAACGATACAACCGTATAGTACAACTTCAACAGTTCCAACTCTAGAGTTATGTTATATACACTTAGGCATTATTTATTAGTTCATTTACATGGCAATCACATTCACTTTTAAGCATATATCACATTACACAAATAATCACATAACATTTAAGCATATATCACCAATAAACATATTTATAGATAATCTGACACTTGAGCTATGAAATGTAAAAGTGGGCTTTATCACCACTCATCTGATACACGAATCTCCAACATACCAAATGACTTATAGAGTCGAACATATCACAAAAAGTAAAGTATATAGCTAACACTCTCCATCACACCAAACATGTCCCCTTGAATGGAGCTTAGCTCACATTTCCTTATCTCTCCAACATGTCCAAGAGGCTCAATGCCCAAATCACATAACACATATAGGTGAGTACTCACAATCCTATGACATGCCAATTATATCCAATGGTCTCAAGGTTCACAAGGCCAAAATATCTGTTATTAAACACATATTTTACTTATCATTTCTGCACTTTTTCATTACACAATCATACTATATTCATGCAATGATCGCTGTCATATGACACGTATATCATGCGCATAATAAACTCTTTCATAATAAACATCATAAGCTTATATCACATGTCATAATATCACAATTTAATCCACAAATTCACAACACATTCACATATTAAATCAAGAGTATGAGAAAGCTTACGCTTGGAATTTAGAGTAGGGGTTTAGGCTACTACTAAATTCCAAATTAACGCATTGAATCATGTCCAGAAGTAACTATTCTAAACACTCACCAATATGCTTTCGCCGAAATACCAAAACTCAAACTAGCCTTTCCTTAGCTCGCAGAAGGTCCTAATAAATCCGAAGCTTCAACACAATAATTCACACAATAATAAAATCAACAATCAGCTAAGGACTCACATCAAGCTATCAAAAACACAAGCTTAAGCTAAATTCTCACGTAACTGAAACCTTTGATGTAACAAACTTGAAATTAAAATATTTTAGTAAATTCTTAATATTTTTGTCCAAAGCGAATTCCATTCATCTAATTATTCACCTACAACTGATTCTCTACCTTTAAACTACACAAAACTACTCAATTTATGGTATCGAAATTTTTGACATGTTTATGACAATTTTTACGAAATTCACTAAAACCTAAGAAATTTTTAACGAAACTTCAAAGTAAGTTTAGAAACCTTCTTATAATGTCAATACTAATTGTAAAACACTTTGAAACCACATTTTTACCCAAAATCTTGAAATTGACTATTAATGACCCAATTTTTTACTTTTATTTAAAACATGCAATTATTGGCTAGAAACTTAGTTTTAAAGACTAGATAACATTAAAAACTAATAGAAAGTCGAACAATTACCTTTGATGATGAAAAATCGAGCATTTGATCAAAAATTTGTGAAACCCAAAAAAACCAAAAGCTAAACAATGGAAAAATCTATGGTATTTTTGCTATTTTTCTTGAAATACTATGGAAGTCTTTGGCTTAAGTGATGATAAGAATCAAAAGGATGAAGGTTTAGCAAATAAAATTGAGGGAGAGAACTTGGGAGAACAAGGGACAAAAAATAGAGTAATTGAGAGAAACTAACATGAAAAACTGTAGGTGGGGGTGATATTAGGTTGACTTTAAAATTTTGGTAAAACTGCTTCGTAACACACAAAATTTTGACCCTTTTACATATCAGTCCTTATTTCAAAATTGAAAGCCTTTTCAGTATCTTTTTCAAAATGCGATTGAATTTTCAAATGCAATAGACAAACATTTTGAATACCATGCCAACGAAATTTCTGACCTTACTAGAGCTAAAATCCCTAAAATACCCCTATAACTCTTAGGCCTAATTTCGAGGTGTTACAATTATCACCCTCTAAAAAGAATTTCATCCTTGAAATTTACTTAAGCTAAATAAATCAGGATATTGTTGTCTCATCACATCTTCAGCTTCCCAAGTAGCCTCATTTTTCTTGTGGTTGCGCCACAAAACCTTAACCAATTGAACCCTCTTATTTCGTAAAACCTTCTCTTTCCGAGCTAGAATCTCAATCGGTTCTTCCTCATAAGTTAGGTCGGTTCGAACCTTAATCTCTTCTATTGGCACAATATGCGACAAATTTGAACGATACTTTTGCAACATTGACACATGAAAAACATATTGAATTTGCTCAAGTTCTGGCAGCAACTTGAGTTGATAAGCTACCGAACCAATCCTCTCAACAACTTCATAAGGGCTAACATACCTTGGACTCAATTTACCCTTCTTTCCAGACCTAAAAACCTTCATCCAAGGTGAAACTTTCAAGAACACCTTATCGTCAACTTGAAACTCTATATCTCGACATTATAAATCTGCATAAGGTTTCTGCCTATCAGACGTTGCTTTTAACCTCTCACAAATAAACTTTACCTTCTCTTTAGTCTTACAAACTAAATCCGGGCCAACAACATGCTTATCATCTAATTGTATCCAACTGAAAGAAGTTCTACACTTCCTTCCATATAACGCTCCAAACTGTGCCATACAATTGCTCGCTTGAAAACTATTGTTGTAAGCAAACTCTGCCAAGGGAAAATATCGCTCCCAAATACCATTGAATTCAATCACATAACTTTGCAACATATCCTCCAAAACTTGAATTATTCTCTTTAACTGGCCATTAGTTTGAGGATGATAAGCCGTACTGAAACTAAGCTTCGACCCCAAAGCCTCTTGCAAACTCTTTCAAAATCTTGAGGTAAAACGCAGATCCTTACATGAAATAATCGAAACTAGAACCTTATGAAGACATACACTTTCAACAATGTACAACATTGCCAACTTCTGCAAAGAATAATTGGTACGCACAGCCAAGAAATGTGCACTATTCGAGAATTGATCAATTATAACCCACACTGCATCCTTCTTCGACGGAGTTAAAGGCAAACCCGAAATGAAATCCATAGTAATCCTTTCCTACTTTCCTTCAAGAATCGCAACTGGTTGCAATGAACCTGAAGAAATTGATGCTTTGCCTTAACCTTTTGACAAACCAAACATCAAAACTCAAAATCTGTAACATCACGCTTCAAACCAGGCCACCAATAAATCTCTCGAAGATCATGATACATTTTACCACTATCTGGATTCATAGTGTAAGGGTACTAAATGCCTTAGTAAGAATCACTTGCCTCAAATCTACGTCACTCGGTACACATAGTCTATCTTGAAAATTCAAAATACCATCACTGCGAACATCAAAATTTCCCTTAATACCTTGGTCAACTTGTCGAATCCTATTTAACAAATCCCCATCTAATAGTTGCTTCTCTTTAATATACTATGAAAAAGTCGGCCTCACTTGAAGTTCAGATAACAAACCTCTACCACTAGCTAAGCTCAAGCTAGCAAACATAGCTCTTAACTCCGTCATTGACTTTCTACTTTAATCGTCAATAGCAATATTTGCATTGTCAGGATGATACTCTATAATGCAATCATAATCCTTCAAAAGCTCAATCCAATGCTTTTGCCTTAAATTCACCTCTGTTTGGGTGAGGAGATACTTAAGGCTCTTATGATCCATATAAATGACACACTTCACTCCATAAAATTAATGACGCTAAATGTTAAGCGCGAATACCCCAACAACTAATTCCAAATCATGAGTAGGATAATTATGCTCATGTGTCTTCAACTATCTCAAAGCATAAGCCACAAATTTTCCCTCTTGCTGAACACACAACCAAGTCCCGAATACGAAGCATCACTATAAACCACAAAATCTTTTCCAAGCTCTGGTTGAATCAACATTAGTGCCTTAATCAAAATTACCTTAAGCTGTTCAAAACTTTATTAGATCGTTAAGGGTGAAGTAATAAGAGAAAACCCTTCAATGAATCTAGAATAATAGCCAGCCAAACCCAAGAAATTTTAAACTTTAGTAACACTTCTAATCAATTTCCACTTTAAGATCGCCTCAATCTTTTTTGGATCCACTTGAATCCCTTTTGATGACATAACATGGCATAAAAACGCCACTTCTTTGAGCCAAAATTCACATTTACTCAACTTTTTAAGTAACTGCTTATCTCGTAGAATCTGCAAAACAACTCTTAGATGCGTGTCGTGATCCTTCTCAAAAAGAGAATACACCAAAATATTATCGATGAAAACAACCGCAAATTGATCTAAGTACGAATGGAATACTCGATTCATCAAATCCATGAATGTGGGAGTGGCATTAGTTAAACCGAATGGCATGGCCAAAAACTCAAAATGCCTGTACCTAGTCCTAAAAGCAGTTTTCAATACATCAGACTCCTTCACCTTCAATTGATAATTCCCAGATCTAAGATCAATCTTTGAAAACACAGTTGCACCTCAGAATTGATCAAGCAAGTCATCAGTTCAAGGTAAAGGATACTTGTTTTTGATAGTCAACTTGTTGAACTACCTATATTCAATACACATCCTCGTCGAACCATAATTTTTCTTCATAAACAAAACTGGTGCACCCTATGAAGATACACTCGGTCGAATGAACCTTCTATCAAGCAACTCTTGCAACTGAACTTTCAACTCATTGAGCTCTTGTGGTGCCATGTAATAGAGCACAATAAACATCGGTGTAGAACCAGGATAAAGCTTAATACCAAAATCAACTTTACGTTTTGGTGGAAAACCTAACAAATCTTCAGGAAACATGTCAGGAAAATCCTTAATAGTGCAAATATCCTGAACTCTCAACTCTTTACTAAGTGAGTTCATCACATAGGCTAAGTAAGCCTTACAACCTTTTCCCATAATCTCCTCAGCCTTTAGAGCTGAAACCACATTAGGCATAAATCTTGGTCTTTCTCCAACAACAACAATCTCTAATCCAAATCTATTCTTCAAAGTAATTCTCTTTATCTCAAAATCTACCTTAGCCTTATGCTCAGCCAGTTAGTCCATACCAATAATCACATCAAATCCATAGAACGATAGTTCAATAAGATCAACAGAGAAAACATGCCATTGAATCATAATGGGACATTTATGATAAACTTTATTCACTACCATACAATTGCCAAAAGAACTAATAACAATCATACCCAAATCAATAGTCTCTACTGGAATCCCTAACTTACAAGCTAATTCACTCAAGATATACAAATATGTAGAACTAGAATCAACCAAAGAAAACAATAGAGTTGACTGCAAAGTGAAAGTAGCTGCTATAACATTAGTCGTGTCCTTATCCTTCAATTCCCTAATAGCATTAACCTGAGTTGGACCTTTAGATTCAACCTGTGAAGCAACAGCATGAGCAACAGTCCGCTGCCCAACCAGTCTCCCATGACCTCTACCACGACCGACCTCTAGCAGACACAAAAGCAGGTGTTGAACTTTGAGTTTGTCAAACCTCAACTCTATTCGGGCAATCCCTCAAAAAATATTCTTTTAAACCACACTTAAAATAACCACCTGTCAACTTATGGCACTCACCAAAATGCCTACATTAACAATGTGCACAAAGCAGCCATCCAGAACCACCCGTGAACCACCAGTACTAACCAAAACACTACTCTATTGCCTAGACTAACTTGGTTGAGACCCATGTCTCGTACCCCTACTAGAACTGTGATTGTCATTCCCTCTCTTAGGCGGTCGACCAGATGCACCATCAAATTTCCTCTTACTAGATTTAGTAACCACATATTGAGGTGACTCAATTAATGTCTCCTCAACTGCTTTAGCTCTCTTAACTAACTCATCAAACATCTCCACATTCTGAGCTACCAAATAAACTTGAGTCTCATGATTAAGCCTAAATTGAAACCTCTTACAAGGGTCCTTCTTAAAAAGAAACATCTCAAGAGCATACTAAGTTGCATGAATTCTGCCTCATAGTCAGCCACTAACATATCACCTTGAACAATATCCAGAAATTCCCACTTATGAGCCTCCTGTAAACTTGAAATGATATAGGGTTTTTCTATATTTTTTACCACCTTTTTACTTAATTATTATGTTTATCTCAAGTGATTATTATTGAAATAAGTGAATTTTACTTAATTAGTAATTTTAGACATGAATTTGGAAAGTATGTGACATTATGCTTAATTATATGATTATGTGCAATTATGCTTAATTATATGATTTTCATGCATATTTTATATTAATTCATGTTAATTTATTAATGCATGTATTTTTCACTATGTAGGTAGGCTATTAAATAAAAGATGTTAATGCACAAATTATCCATGTGGATGGCAAGACAATGCAAATTTAGGCATATGGTTGGCTACTTGACCCAATAAAGAAGGTGATAAAAGATGGACATGTCTACTAAGTTATTGGACTGAAAAAACCGTTCAACAAGCTGCCCAAAATGTGTTTTGGTATATTTAATGGAAGGTCTTTGCAGTTGGAAAATAATCACAATTCAGCCTAACAACTTCCCTGTTGAGACCGTCCACTCTATCACTATTTTTAGCTTGAAAGTTGAACTCAAATTGAAAAGACATAGTCATCCCTTTTCCTTGAAACATGGCCAGTCACATCAGAAAGGGAAGGAAGGAAATTTAAACCTATTTTTAGTAAACTGAAACCTTTACCTTCACCTTTAAGTACCTTGCCATTTCTTACTTTTCCATCATTCCTCATCACTCAACATTCCTCTATCACTCTCAATAATTTTCTCTGAATTCCTTTTTACTTTTTCCCTTGCATAGCTGTCGATCCCCTCTCCAATCTTTAGCCTCAAATTTTTTTTCAAAAACACTCTTTAGCCGGCTGCCTTCTAACTTAGCAAAAGAAGCTTCAATCAGAACGAAGGAGCGCATCAGTCAGAATAAATCCGAAAGGCTGCTGAACTGAGTGGAGTTTACTCTTTCCTCTTGTCATTTATTTTAAACATGTTTGCTTTGTGTTTTATGCTTCGGACATCAACTATGAAGTTTTAATTCCTATATTCTAAGATGATTATATTAATTTAATGAGATTTATTTAATTCATGTTAACATGTTTTGTGCCTTAGTTGATTATGTTTTTACTTAATATCATGATGCATTTCATTCATACGTGATTGGGTGCATTAAGATTAGCTGAGTGATCCTAACCAAATGACGGCTAGTAGACGCATAATTGAAAAATGCAATGCTTAATTTAGGTCATTAAAATCGACTAAGTTAAGGTTCATAATATCTTTAGTTAGCTCTATTTCTTGCATGATTTTTAGATTTATGTAACTAAACTATTGTAAACGTAAATGTTTTTGTGACCTTGCATAAATGCTAAGAAACCCTTAGTCTAATATGAACAGTAACATGCATATTTAACTAAGTAAAAGATCCAAGAGGACTTAATTTGGTTTCCAAACCTATAAGAGATCGAATTTCCATAGAAGTAATTTTGAACATGTTAGCATGATGAATGTACGTTGATTTGATTAATATAATTTTCCTAGCCCATTTTATGTTGATTGTTTTAGTTGCTAAAGCCATTCATTCATACATTTAGGTAAATTGCATCTAGATTAGAATTGCATAGGGATCAATCTTTGCATCTAATTAATTTTACTTAGTTTAATCACCACCATTCAAATTATTGAATGTTTATATCAAATTGTGAAGTTATAATTTTACAAATATTTGGTTAAGCTTATACAGTCCCTGTAAAGACGATAGCTCATTTTACTTACTTATTACTTGAACAACTATATATACTTGCGTAAACACGTTACAATTTGTTACACCTCCATGTACTACTCGCCTATAAACTTCCTCTAAAAGACCTCAAGATAATATCCCTAGGTCAAACAATCAACAGTAGTACCTCTCTTAACTATATTCCACCAACGATAAGCCTCATCGTCAAGTAGGGACACAACACAACCCAACTTCTCCTCATCAGAATAGGACATCTGCTGGAGGATCCATTCAACTCCTTTCAACCAGTACTTTGCTATGGTCGGTCAGTACCTTTTACCTTAGAAAACTCTTTACTACCCAACGCCTGAAGATGTTCAAGCGGTAACCCTTGATTAACAAGCGCAGGATTGGTAGGTGCAGAAGCAAGGTTAGCACCAAGAATCCACTGAAATGCTCCAACATAGCTTCTATCAGAGGGCCTACACCCTCATCAAGTATGTTCGCTATACATAGTGGCACAGGAGGTGCAGAGGATGTACCATCCTCTTGAGCACTAGCTCTCACATTAACATGTCTAGATGGCATATCTAATAATCTAACACATAAACAAACAAGAAAAGGTGTGAGTGGCAGGGGAAATGATCCAAGTCACAATCCTGCAAGCAAACTTTAGGATTAAAGGAAATGTGTTCCCATTTCTACCCCACATGCAATTTAATCAGATATATTTTAAACAAATTCACACATTTTCAGACAATTCAAACAAGTAGAGAAATTCAGACACATGGATTTCTAGATCCATAGGTTATGAAACCCCAATTTAAATGACAATCACCTAGGTCAGAGTGTTAGTGAACCTAGGCTCTAATACAAACAAATGTAACACCTTATACCCTACTCAATTGCCGAGTCTGAATATTAGGATGCTACACTACCATCTCACATAACACACAGTACAAATGTGATCATTCTTAAAGAAACATCTTCCATTTTAGCATTTAGACGAGTTTGAAGTCAAATATACTCCTAATTATCATTAAGACTTGCTAAAAACATTTTAATTAATCATATAATAATAGTTACACATACATGAGGGTCACTTAGTAAAGTTTTAAAATTGGCTACGTAGGTATTAATACTAGAACATGAGTATCGATACCAATTGAAAAATCAATACCAGAAATGCATTCTGTTTCTTGCTCAAAAATGAAAACCAAAAATTATCGATACCTTCCAATAAGTATCATTAATTTTACCTCAAGTATCAATACTCATGATAAGGTATCGATACCAATTTACAAAACTGACTTCCTACATATTGAAATATCATAGGGGTATCATTTTTGAAACTTGAATATCGATACCTCCGCTCCAAATAGTAAAAATTCAGCATATCTAAGAATACAAGTCATTCCAACACAAGTCATGCATCTTTACCATATCAAAGAAATGTTAAAATGACTATAGTAATAGTTTCAAGCATCGAGAATAAGTCTGAGCAATAATCAATTTATCACAATACAAAATTTTAAATCTTAGGAACATATAAGCTTTGAAAACATCCAAAATATCATGGTAAATACCAAAAAAAAGTCTACCACATTGCCTTTATTTCACAAATCATAAACAAATAATAAATCACCTATAAAGTATTACTAGAGTCTCGCTTGGATCAATCCCTTGGAACCACACCACTCATACTGGAATGCTACTAATCTGTAATGGATTAAAAGAAGTCAGTGAGCTTAACCAGCTCAGTGAATGCCTAGAACATCTACCACGCGAACAATTCATCAAGCATCAACAAAACAACCATATAGTACAACCTCAATAGTTCCAACTCTAGTGTCATGCTATACATACTTAGGCATTATTTATTAGTTCATTTACATAGCAATCACATTCACTTTTAAGCATATATCACATTACACATATAATCACATAACATTTAAGCATATATCAATAATAAACATATGTATGATAATTTGGCACTTGAGCTATGAAACATAAAAGGGGGATCTATCACCGCTCATTGGATATGGATATCCAACACACCAAATGACTCATAGAGTCGAACATATCCCAAAAATTGAAGCATATAGCTAACACTCTCCATTACACCAAACATGTCCTGTTGAATAGAACTTAGCTCACATTTCCATATCTCTCCAACATGTCCAAGGGCCTCAATGCCCAAATCACATAACACATATAGGTGAGTACTCACAATCCTATGGCATGCCAACTATATCCAATGGTCTCAGGGCCAAAATATCAGTTATTAAACACATATTTTACTTATTGTTTCTCCAAATTTTTATTGCATAATCACACTAAATTTATGACATGATCACCGCCATATGGCACGTGTATCATGCCCACAATCAACTCTTTCATAATAACCATCATAAGCGTACATCACATGTCATAATATCACAATTTAATAAGGTTGCTCAAGGATTTGACCATTTTAAAACACATTTTGAGGTAGTTCTTTTTTGTTATTTTGAAATTTCATTATATGTTTTGTTAAACTATTGTTTTGGGATATTTTAGAACCTATTTATTGTGTTTTTCTACAAGGGGTTTGTAATTGACCACCTCTGGGTGTACTGACGTCCAGTGTGTGAATAATACAATAAAATAGAGAGTTATGAGGTGATATCCACAAGTATATGAGTCGAGTTGTAATATATATTTTACAAAGAAGTAGGTGAGTACTCTGAGGATCGTACCCAAGGGACGCGAGTACGAAATCAATCTTAACTTAAACAATTAAAGATCTAATTAATACTTTAAGTCAGTTATAGTACGAGAGTAAAATAAGAAGTATTTTTATGGTTTGTAAAATAATGAAATAAAATATCATAAAAATAAATTAAAAATACAACAAATAGAGATAAATAAAGTAAATCAAATCTGAGGATGGGTGATCAACTCGCTTTGGTAATTCCAATTAACTGTCATCTTAGGTTCCTCGTCAACTAACTAGTCACTACCCTAGCAAGATCTTTCGATCTTCTATTAACATAATGAGTCAATAAGAACTACTTATCTTCTGACCTCATAGTCCAAACTGGCTTGGGGTAAAGGTGTTCACGAATGGGCAATACCAATTTTGGGTTAATTCCCACCTTGATGACTTCTTAGGGTTCTCTTAATGTTCTTCCTTTTTCGAATAGTTGATCTATTGAGTAACCCTACAAAATAGTTAAGAGATCATGCCTCCACTTGCTAATCCCCCATAGAAGGATTAGCTCCTTATGGATTTCATAAACAACATGGAAAGAATGGAAAAACTAATTATAGGGAATTGATTGAAATAGAGAGTTTAAGAAAGCATAATTGATATTGATGATTAGTGTGAATCCACAGGAGCTGATCTCATTTATAATCAGATCTCTTGAGGAAAACAAATAACCAAAACTATGAAAACCTAAGGAAGAAAGAAAACAAGTCTAAATTTGACAAAAGAAACTAGGTTAATGCTTCAGTGTCCTTAATATGTGCTATAAGTGACTATTTGTAATCTTCAAGTTGTTGTCATTCTTAACCTTTGGTGAGCAGACATTCTCGAGCTTAAAGTTTGATTGTGTAGACTAGAATGCCCCTATTTTTTGTTTTATTCTTACCACAGAGTCTATGTCGCAACACATGAGGACCTGTGTCGACACATAACAGCAAGTATGTTCCTCTGTAGCCATGTTTAGGGGTATATAGTGACACGTTCAGCTTGTGTCGTGACGTTGAAGGCAGTTTCTCACTTTCTCTATCTGCTCTCTATGTTGCAACGTCAGAGCTCCCATGTTGTGAGATAGCATCTAATATTGACTCAAAATGCCTTCTAATGGTCTCTTGCACACTCACAAAGTATGTTAGCTCTCCCTTAGGCCTTATTTGGCCCTTAAGTTTAATAAAAGACTTAATGTGCACATTTTATTGAATGTAAATATAAAAGCAAAGGAACTTAATTAAAACATAATGAAAATGCTTGTATTTAAGCTCCTTTAATGTGAAAACTAGTTTAATTTGCTACACCGAATCACGACAGATTAAACTCCTCCACACTTAAGTCATTGCTTGCCCTCAATCAACATAAACAAAGATGACAAAATAAAAATGATGATCCTTGAGCATGTAACACCCTATACCCGGCCTAGTCGCCAACTTCGAATATTAGGATGCCACACCACCGTCTCATATCATACTCATAATAAATTGCCACATTGTTAAGAAATCATCATCTTTATCAGTGATCTTATAAATTTTTAGTCAAACATATATCAATCATCATTAGAATAAGCCAAACATACTTTAATTAATCTTGTAATAATAATTAAACATGCATAAGGTCCATTTAGCAAAGTCTCAATACTGACCACTTTGGTATCGATACTGAAGGTGAGGTATCAATAATTCTCTCAAGTGGTATCGATACCACTTGGAAAATCGATACATAATCTGCTTACTGTTTCTCACCTAAAAACCTAAACCTAAAAAATTATCAGTACCTCTACCAAAGTATTGATATTTCTACCCCGAGTATCGGTACTCGTGATAGGGTATTGATACCAATTTACAATTCTAACTTCCTGCACATTTCAAAATCACATAGGTATCATTTTTACAACACGAATATCAATACCTCTACTTTAGACCAAAAAAAATGTAACATACTAGGCATATAAGTCATTCTAACTTGTACCAATTTATCATGCTATCATATCATCATCAATTAAAAATCAATACAACTGTAATACTAGTCTCAAACATCAAAATTAAGTCCAAGCTATAATCAACATAATACGAAACAAATCTAAAAAACTTAGGAGCATATAATCTATGGAGGCATCCAAAACATCATGACAAATATCAGTAAAAGTCTACCACATTGTCTTATTCCGAAAATGTAAACAAAAAATGATAGCACCTACATAAACACATAAATGGACTTGCTTGGATCACCCCTTGGAACCACACTGCTCACACTGGCACTTAACTACTCTACAAGAGTTATAAGAAAGGAGTGGGTGAACTTAACAAGCTCAATGAATGCTTATAATAACCACAATGTACACACAATATTAGAGGTTAAACAAGAGCATAGTACAACACGATCAAAACCATATTCTAATCAAGTCAAAATATCATATACACATTTCATTAAATCATAAAACTAACATATAATCCTACATGCAATTACATTCAACTCACTTATAAATAATTCATTTAACAGTAATTCATCAAGACTTAACAACGAATACATACTTTAATAACTTGTGTTTGAATGTTATTTGATGAATTTGGCATGTATATGTTATTTGAATTGATGTACTTTTGGTACTTTTGATGCCTTGTTGGAATGTGTTAAAATGGATAAGTTTTGATGCATGTTTTAATGACCAATATGCTATGTGATAGAATAGTTGCAAAATGGTCAAGATAGGTTATGTTTTGGAAAGGCATTAGACTTGATGTGCATGATGGAAATGTGGTATGTTTACATGTTTAGGTAAAATATGAATGAATGCATTTGTGGTGCCTTGTATGGCATATTGGTTGTATAAATTTGGTCTTTTGAATTGGTCATTTCATTCAGGTATTGTTAAGGTTTTGAAGCTTTGAAGGGGTGCACAAAATGCTTGTAGGTACATGTTAGGGTTGGTGAGGGAAATGACTTGGTTTTGGCCAATATCATCTCCACATGGCCTGAGACACGGGTGTGTAACTCAGTCGTGTGTGACACATGACCATACGACACGATCGTGTTTCTCCTGTAGGTTTCAAGGTTTACAAGTCAAGTAGGCCCGTGTGCTAGGCCATGTGACCTAACTTTGAAAGTTACACAGGCACAGACATGGGCTGGGACACGGTCATGCGTCCCTATTTTGAGTGCTACACGGCTTGAGACACGGGCGTGTGTCTCAGCCATGTAAGTGACACGGCCGTGTGACCCTTGCTGTAACACCTCGAATTTGGGCCTAGAAGTATTGGGCCTTGAGTGGGGGTCCGTAAGGAGGTTGTATATAGGTATTTAATTGTGCAATGAAATGAAACAATTAAATGTTTGCTTTAGTGGTTAATGGCTTTGAGAAGTGTTAGAGAAATCTTGGGTTTAAACTTGGGCTTTAGCAAAAATTTTGGTATTAAGTGAAAAAAAAAAACTTGGATGCTTGGATGAGGGCCTTTTAAATTATTGTGGTAAATAAATGACACAAGGAAGCATGTAGTCTAGTGGTTGTGGCGTCATTAAGGTTGTATAGGAGCCTGGGTTCAAGCCTTGGTTCTTGCAATTTATTTTGGTTTTTTTAGGGAACCTAGACTTTGGCCTTTAGACCTTATAATTAATTGGGGATAAAATATGACACAAAAAGCCTTGTGGTTTAGTGGCAAGTAGCATGTGGAGCATCTGAGGGGAGGCATGGGTTCGAATCCCATGGCAAGCAAGGAGCATTTATTTTGCTAACAGGGGTCGGCAATAGTTGGTGTTGAATTTAAACTCTGATAATGGAGGGATCCCACATCGGGAAGCTAACATAAGAGTGGTTGCAAAGCTGGCTTTAAATAGAGGGAACCATGAGGAGAGTAAAGGTACCTTTTCTTGGCTGATCCCTTTCGCTGTATGGCGTGCTCATTTGGGTTGGGCGTTTGCTAAGAGTGCTCGGAGCGTGGATTAACTCCAGTCTCCTATCAGGTGTGTATTTTCTCGCTACTCTAGCTGTAGGATGGCTACTTCGGGCTGCGATGGGCCGAAAGGGGTCATGTGGGCCTAATGGGCCTACGGGCCCCATTGGATAAGTTGTTTGATTGTGTAGTAAATATTGGATTAGGCTAGGTGAATCTTATATTTGTGGCTAGATTTGGGCTAAAAGGGCCACACGAGCGTGTGGGCCCATTTGGACCGAGAATAGGCTTTAGGCCCATTCGTATTGTTATCCCTGTTTTGAAGACTTTAGTTTACCAAATTACAGAAATGCCCTCAATTTGTAGAATTACCATTTTACCCTCGATTTATAGAATTATCGTTTCACCC
Source organism: Gossypium arboreum (assembly GCF_025698485.1). NCBI lineage: Eukaryota > Viridiplantae > Streptophyta > Magnoliopsida > Malvales > Malvaceae > Gossypium > Gossypium arboreum. Next base: position 88,295,093 of record NC_069075.1, on the reverse strand, counting down.
TCGATTTAAAAAATTACCATTTTACCCTCGATTTACAGAATTACCATTTTACCCTCGATTTACAAAATTATCATTTTACCCTCAGTTTACAAAATTATCGTTTTACCCTCGATTGTGAAATTACTGAAATACCCCTGTAGGATAGAATTACCAAAATACCCCTAGTTTGTAAAATTACCAAAATACCCCTAGTTTGTAAAATCACCAAAATACCACTGGTTTGTGAAATTACCGAAATACCCTCAATTTGTAAAATTACCAAAATACCCCTAATTTACAAAATTACAGAAATACCCTTGACTTTTTAAAAATTATAGAAATACCATTGGTTTACAAAATTACTGAAATACCTTTGGTTTGTAGATTTACCAAAACACCCTTGTAGGATGAAATGACTAAAATACCCCTAATAGGTAAAAAGACCATAAAGCCCCTATAGGGTAAAGTGACTGCAATACCCTTGTATGGTAAAATGACGAATATGGCCTTATGTTCCGTATGACTGATGTGCTTAGGATTTACATATATTGATATTGGATTAGTTAAGTTTGAGTGACAGGTGGTGGTTATCGTAGGCGATTGATCTTGGAAACGTTTCAACTTCAACCCGTAACAGGTGTGTACTAACCCTCGTAATAGCTTAGATTAATATTTGCTGAGAAGTCGAAATGCTAAAATACCGGTATTTTGGGAACTTGTAAGGTTGAGTTTGGGTATAGATGCGATAAATACGATAAGATCAGTGTTTGGATCGATGGAACATGTAAGAACTCAATTTTGTGCACGATGGTAAGTTGGGCCTCAATGGGCTAAAATTGGGCCCAATGGGCTTTCGGACCCATTTGGGTAGAATTGATAGAAAATAGAATTTGGAAAAGTTGCACGTTAACACGGTTAGTATTGTTGTAAAATTTGGGTTAAGTAGGCTAAATCAGCATTCGTAGGGCCCATTAGGGGTTTTGGGCCCAAAAGCCCGAATTTGATAAAGTGGGTTAAAGATCATTGTTTAAACACTCTGAAATATTGATAATTGTAATGAACATGGAAAACCCTGATATTTGGTAGAATTACGAAAATACCCTTATAATATGAAAAATGACTGTTTTGCCCTTGTGGGCAAGTGACTGACTTGGACTGTGTGGTTGATGGATTTGATTGTGAATATATGTTGGTGATATGAATGACTTGACTGTGATTGTTTATTCAAATATGGGCATGACATTCTCCACACTTGACATGTTGCATTGGGTTGGGTTTTTATATGGATGGAGGAAGTGCAAAAGGGCTTATCCCAAGTTTATTGAAAAGGGCTTATGCCCTAATTTACCAAAAAGGGCTTATGCCCCAGTTTATTGAAAAGCGCTTATGCCCTAGTTTACCGAAAAGGGCTTATGCCCCAGTTTATTGAAAAGGACTTTGCCCAGCCATCAAAAGGGCTTTGCCCGATTATTAAAGAGGCTAGGCCTCAGATATATGATAAAGCAACTATCTTGCCAGTGGTGTGTTGGTTGGGTGGGTTGAGTTATTCCCCACATGGTGTGTTGGTTGGTACGGGTGGAGAGTAGCGGATGGTGGGTTGAGTAGTCTCCCCAAATGGGCTTGCATACATCCATTGGTATTTCATGTGATATTGAAATGGGCTTGCATACATCCATTGACATTACATGTGATATTGAAATGGGCCTATGGGCCATACCGTTTACAGTAAAGGCTTCGGCCCAGTGAAATGATTTATGAAAAGGCTTCGTCCCAGTGATATGATTTATAAAAAGGCTTCGGCCCACTGATATGAAAAGGCTTCGCCCAAGAATCAGATTAAACGAAAGTCTTGACCAAAGATATGTCAAGACTAAATAGGGCTTTGGCCCAGATTGTACGGATACTGTGTTTTCACTGTTTGTATGTTATTGGGATTACACACTGAGTTTTTGTAAACTCACCCCGTTTCTAACTGTGCAAGTAATTTCTAAGCTTAGATGGTTTGGAGTGCGAGGACTCAAGATGGCCACACCTCATTTCATTTCTTTTAATTGCAATAAGTAGCCAATTTATTTCTTTATAAGTTTTATCTTATTAATATTATTGTTTGGTTTTGGGTTGTAATAAGGCCATTTTAATTATTTTTCGGGATTATTTTATTTTAATAACTTTAACTGCATTTGTTAATAAATGGGCTAGACTTAGGACGTGTTTTCAAAATGATAATTGTATTCAAAATAAAACCACGCCACGATTATTCGATTTATCAAAGATTTCAACTTAAATAAATTACAACTCGATTTAACCAAGTGTGGCAATAGTTGTGGGCATGTCTAGGATTGGATCTATTAGAAGAGCTTGGTACTTAAGCAACCTTCATGGCTCACCTCCTCTATTATGGATTCCTACCTGGTGCCCAGCTCCCATTCACTTTGTTAGCTTAACAAAAGTCGGTTTTTAAAGCACTAAAATGAAACATGGGTTTTTAACTTCAATGTGGCACATCAGATTCGGCCATAACGTCTGGGCCAGGTTTGGGGTGTTACACTTGCGGTTCAAATTTTCTAACTTTTTCCTGAACTTTCTGATTGATTCCAATTTAGTCCCAAATTATTTCTAATGTATTTTTAGAGCCTTAAGGGCTCGATTAAGGGATTATAAGCATTTGAATGAATGATTTATGCTATAATTACATTAATATTTGGAAATGTATGTTTTTATGTTACGGTATGATGGTAATGCTCCGTAACCATATTCTGGTGACGGATTTGGGTTAGGGATGTTACATTCAATGGTATCAGAGCTATGATTTAGTCAATTCTTGGACTGAATGTAGTATATATGGAGTCTAGAAATACATGCCATTATATAACTTGTGGTAGTGTGATAACTCCTGACTCAAAATGAATTATGTTTTCATATAGATAAAGAAGCCTTCCAATCGAGCTATTTTCGATGATTTTGAAAGCAATATTCAAGTCTTTAAATAAAAGGTTGGTAATGATGAGAAAAATCTATAAAGGTTAGAGTAGAGACTCATTGTGTTTATGTTAATGATGAATGTTATGTTATGTGTATTCTGGAGAGTTAGTTTTATGGCATTACGATCTCCATCCCCTTGTTCTTAAAATTTTATATCACGACATAAGCGAAAAGCTGAAGAGTTCAACGATTGAATGGGTAATGATGTGGTTATTCACTGGTAATCAACTTTATCAGGGATGATAACTAAAGAACGGGTTAACAGGGATTTCTTTTGAATTGATTTCTTTAGTGGAACGAGATATTGTGGGATCATCGATGACTTTAGTAGTCAGTGGAATAGCATTCGAACTGCAAATATATCTCAATACAGTTATTATGGCTGAGTATCTTTCAACGATCTCCTCTGGGTATTCTATATGTTCTTTTATCCTCCGAGATATATGCAACTATGTATCTTTAGATGTGGTTCTTAGCATATGGGAATGCTTGCTAAACATAACATTGGAAGGAGGTATTGTTAGCTTGATTAATTAATAATTGGCATTGCTCTATTTTCCTTTGGCATTCTATTCCATTATGTTTGATAGAAGATTCCATGATAAGACTTATATGATGGTATTTTTCTACTTTTATTGATTGTTTCTCTATTTTATTTTTATGCAATTTATGTTGTCTTTGTCACAATTGGTTCCAGTGCATATGAGTGATATTCTTTTTCTGGATTTTCTTTGGGATATCAACATGGTATTCTATAGAATAGCTTGGTATAGATAAGTAAGTCAGGAAGGCTTACAAATTTCGTATTCTAACAGGATAGACAGGGATTGTATTTTCAAAAATTTAGTAAAGTTCTATATCTTGGATTTCTTTACCTCAGCTATCTTATTATTCTTATTGTTTAATCTATCAAACATGGTTCATCTGTAAGGGATATTCATTGGTCGGAGGTAATTACATCTATTACAGTTATAATTCCTAGTTGAATCATGGGAGCATGGTAATACAGGTCTCAGGTTTATAGAGGCTGTGTAGCTACACTGGTTGTTACTGGAACTACATTCGATTTTTCTCTTTTTTTTTAGAGTGCATTATTGATGTTTGAAGTATTGTTTTGTGTTTGAACTATTGTTCTGTCTATATGGTTGTAACGTCGGTCTTATTATAGCACTGTGGTTTTAATTCATCTAGTGGTTGTGGTTCTGGTATGGTTCAAAGCTTCGATGTTAAAATTGAAATAGTTTCATTATATATCCGATTTCTACTTTCGTGAATAGGATGGGTAATAGAAAAAGTATAGACATGGAAGATTGAGATTAACCTTGCAGATTGGTTCTCATTACTCAGGTAATCTTAGATTATGTCAACAAGTCAAAATAGGACGTCATATTTTGTTTGAGTTAATACAGTTTGTAGTGATCTTATTCTGAGGGAATTACGATAGACTGTATATTTGGATTATCTTGACAACAAGAAGAAAGAATTATTTTGAAATGTTATATTCGATTGATAAGATCGACCCAACTGTTTTAGTCAGAACGGATTGTTTATTTGAACAGTTAGATGAGTTGTATATATTCGAGTTCATCTCTAGATTCGAGAATAAATTTTACGAAGTTACAGGTAAATAGATGAAAAGTCAGAATGGGAAATTTATATTTTTGAAGACATGATACATAAACATATCAACTAGATCAGTGATAATCGGGAAATGTCGTTATGGATAAAAATCATCTTGATAGTAGAAATTATCACACTTGTATTTAAATGATATTGTTTGAAGCTTTTCAAGAAATGGAACATTTATCGGTTGAAAGTTACAGATACAGATGAATCAAAAACGTCAATTAAAGTCTGTTATAAAAACTACGATCTTTAGCTAAATGCTATGAATTGTCTAATGTGCCTGAAATATGATAATGTGGGTACTTCAGATATGTTTTGACAGATGATTGTTGGCAATTCTCGGTAGTTGTGCTACTAATGATAAAGTTATGACAAGAGAGGATCATAGTTGTTCAATTAAGTCAAGGTATAGCATCAAGTTCAGATATGAGTTCTGATTGGAGATGAGTTATGATTTATTTTGTTTATGGCCTATCACTGAAAAGGTGAAAGAAAGACTCGACTTGATAGCTATTGTCAGGTGAGAAATTTCGAGGATGAAATTTTCGTAATGGGGAGAGTTGTAATAGCCTACTCTTCGGTGGTGTCGAAAATAGTGGTTTTAGAGCCACAAATTTGATGAGTAAGTTTGTAAATCTTATTATTTAATATTTACTTGTAAAATATGGCATTAAAATAAATTTTCAATAGACAATTTTTGCTATTCGAATGAACAATTAGGTTCAAGTGGTAAGACTCTAAAGTTAAGTAGTTTTAGAAAATGAGGTATCGAGACCTCGTTTCTATGAACCGAGTCGTAAGTATTTTATAAATATTTATGGAGTGTTATTAAGGTTGTATTAAAGTTCCATTAAGAAATTTTAATGTTTAAATAGTTAATTAATTAAAAAGGATTGAATTGCAAAAGATGCAAAGGTTGAATTCTATTAATTAAAGTTGTTGAATGTTTAGAATTGTACCATGGATGAATTTGAGATGTTTTTGAAAGTTTATGGTAGAATCTTAAGCTTGATTGCTAAATAAGACTATTTTGTAAAGTAATTTTTGGTAATTTTAATGTTTGAGGACTAAAATGTGTAATTACTAAAAGTTTAAGGGCTTGATGTGAAATAACAACAAATATGGGTTGTAGTGAGGTCCCAATAAATTCGGCTAAGCTTGAAATTCTATAAAAATGGTTAATTTGCATGTTTTAGGCTCAGGGAGTAAATGGAATAAAAATGAAAAGTTGGGGGCAATTTTGTAAAAATATCAAAAAAAATAAATTGTATAAAATGAATTGGTTTGATGTCTAAATTAATGAATTGAATGAAATTATTAATTTAGATAAAGAACGAGTGGAAAATCGAGGAGAAGAGGAAATTACCAAATAGCCCCTATACTTAGTCATTGCCGCAATTTATCTACGTAAGTTCGTTTGTTTAAATAACGTTTTAATGTTACTTTGATATATATGTTATAGTGCTATTTATGATGTAAATGAACGATGGAAATCCAATGACGTTTCGACGATTATCGACCCTGTTTGAACCTTAGGAATATATAGGATACAAATGACATATAATTAGGGTTACCATGTTTCCAGTGCTAGTTTTAAATGTCTTATCGATGGCTGAGGTCCTGCATTTTGTTACTAATGCCCATCAGCTTCTGTGAGCGGCATCATGTAGCTTACATCCCGACCGTTAGCTTGTGTGAGCAGGTGCATTTATGGCTTGAGTAAGCAAGATGTAAAGGAAAAGGAAAAGGAATGGTTTCGACCATATGTTTAGTACACTTTGTGTGAGCTTTCCCGCATATTTGATATTATTTTAAGTGGTTCAGTGGGGGTGAAAAGGAAAAGAATGGTAAGTGTTCAAATGAATTATATCATGAATCTATGAAAAGGATTGAAATAGAAATGTTCAATGAAAGTATACTAAAGTTTATGAAAATGATGATTTCAAGTGAATTATGGTTTAATGTACTAACATGTGTTGTTGGTGATGCTTAGGATTGTGCCAAGCTTATGGTTAGATTATATCATGCTTAATCTAAATGGTATACATTGAAATGGTAAGCGTCCAAATGGAAATATGCTTACGTTCATGAAAAGGTGGTATGAATCAAAAGATATATTTTCTTATGAAATGGTTTATTATGTAGTTGATCCCAAAAGAGTTATGTGTAAATGCACTAATTTGTGTATTGATGATGTTGTTTAGGCTTGTGTCAAACTAGTGGTTATGGTTGATATTTATACTTATGCCTTGTATTATACAAATGAAATGGGTAAAAAAAGGTGATGAAATGGCAAGTTTATAATTGAGATGTAATATGATGAAATAAAAGGATTGATTAGTTAAATAACGTACTCATGCGTGAGAAATCTACTTATCCTATGGATGAATTTATCTATGTCATGGATAAATGCACTAATTCATGAATTGATAATGTTATTTAAGCTTATGCTAAGTAAATGGAATGGTAAGTAAGTAAATTAAATGGTTCATAGTCTCAAGAAAAGGTTAATGATTATGTAATATGTCTTATAAAATCCTATTATGATAGGAAAGAAAAATATATATAATGTTGATCGACTTACTCATTTGTGAGTTGATGGTTATATAGTTTGATAAATCTTGTGGCATTGGTATAGGTTTATATTTACCCTATAAAGTGAAACACCCCAAACCCGGCCCAGACGTTACGGCCGAATCCGGCGGGTCACATTGAAGCTTTACTAGAAAAGTCATGTTTTATCTAAAGTCTTTCTTAGTGTTTAAAGAATATCCTCGTTGTGGATTAAAGTGAATGAAAGCTGTGCACCAGGTAGGATGCCAGAAAAGAGGAGGTGAGTCTATTAGACTGCTTAAGTACCTAGCTCTCCACGGATCCAATCCTAGACATGCACACCACCATTGCCACACTTTAACTGAGTGTTTGTTCAGGGAAAACCAATTCGCTTAAAACCATTTGAGAAGGTTATTAATTTTGAAAATGTTTTCGTTGCAGAAGCTTTGCCTTGTTATCGTGATATTTTGAAATCAAGTAATCTTTTTAAAACGCGCCCTAGAGCTCTTCAATTTCAAACAATTAAAACAATATCATATCTAAGCTAACAAAACATACTAAAAACAATTAAAAATAATTAAAACGGCCATATGACAAATTAAAAACTCGAAAACATAAAGGAAATAATCTAAAATAAAAGTGAGGGTATAAACACTTATTTTAAACAGTCCACATGGCGACCCTGAATCCCTCCAGCTCCAAGTCCACATCTAAGGCTCACCTGCAAAGATGGGAAAAAGAGGGTGAGTTTGGAAAACTCAGTGTGTAAAGTATCCCAACCAGAGCCTAAATCAGTTCAAGCTTCCTGGGCCTAAGCCTTTTTCAGAAATCAGAGTTAACTGGGCCTTAGCCGATATCCTTATTAATCTGGGTCGTAGCCCCTTACATTATCAGAGTATACTGGGCCTAGCCCATATCAGTATCAATCTGGGCAGTAGCCCTATTACAAGTCGAGATATATTGGGCCTTGCCCATATTAACACAGTTGGGCCCATTTCAATACAGTTGGCCCATAACAAAATAGGCTCATATGATTAATGAATGATAACCCCATCCAACCCTGCACTTGCCTCCGTCCATCCCTACACTTCCTGTGGGGAATAAATCACCCAGACCATCCCTACACTTACAGTGTTAGCACCAGTTGCGGCACTAACTATAATCCGCAAAGAAAGTCATTATATCGTAATATGTGGCACGACCACCGAACGGTTCTTCCTCCATAACAAAACCCAACCCCATGTAGTATGACATGTATGCAGAATATATATAATTAACAAGGCATGCTTTAGAAAAACAGTCAGATTATAGCGTAAGAATAGTTATTTACCCTCGAGGGGCGTAATCGTAAACTTACCCCTTTAAGGGAGTTACGGTAATTCTACCTTACAGAGGTATTTCAGTAATTTTATCAGTCTTTTTAGGGTTTCATGCTTATTACAGTTATTAACGTGTCTTCAGAATACTTATTGGACGTTTTTAACGAAATGGGCCCGTTAGCCCATTATCCAATTTCGGCCCATCGAAGCCCAAAATCAACGAGGTGCACGAAATTGCGTACTTTTCGGCATTTTGGCTTTTTGGCTTTTGTCGATCTAGTCTACTAGTGGGTTTCGTTTACACACCTGATTTGCGACAACTGCTACAAAAATCTCCCACGATATCTTACAATCGGTCACTAGACATCAGATCCAAAGTATAATGGCAAACATCATAAACTTACTTACCATAATCGGCCATCAATACATATGGCCCTTGAGATCCTATCTTTGCCAAAACTAGTGACTTGATCTCGATCTAGTCGTTCCACTTGTCCAAACCTTCGATCAGCAGCCTCTAGATCACACTAACACCAAAACAAATCAATTGTTACAACCCTTAGAGCCTTAAGCTCCAATCGACAGCCTCCCTATGCCTTTAGGGATTTCGGCTTTTCTAAAACCCGAAATAAATAATAGATTTGAGTACCTACCTCAGGTTCTTTCAACCAAAACGATTCCACTTTAGTTTTTACTCAGATTTGATGCAGATCCAGCCCTTAAACACTTGCAAAAATCGAATCTTAGAGATCTAAAGATTTTACTATATGTCCCTAAAAACTATGGTGTTTTCGGCTTTTGGAACTGTGAAGAGGAAGATGATTTGGTATGGTGGTTTTTGCAGTGGTATTGCTGACAGGGGTTGAGGTTTAGAGGATGTGAAAATTGGCCAAAAGAGATGAAAAAAAAGGAGGATTTTGGCTAGAAGAAATCGGCACAAGAAACAATTTTCGGGATTTCGGCTTTTATGGCAATCGGCTATAGAGGTTTAGAAAAGAATGGGAATGAAAGAGGAGATGAGTAGAATGGTAGGAACGTTTCGGCTAGTGAAAAAAAGAAGGAGAAAAAGAAAGGAGAAGAAGTGAGGAGAAGAGAAGGAAGAATTCGGCACTCAGGAGATCCAACTTTGCGTTTTTCGGCTTTTTGTGATACTGAGAAGAGAATAGAATGAAAGGGAAGGCTCTAGGTGAATAACCCTAATTTGGCAAAACAAAAAGAAAATAAAGCTTGCCCTAATGGCCATTCAGACCCATGGCCCAACCTTCCTAAAGCCCTAGCCGAATTTCCACTTAAACTCTATCACATGCCCGGCGCATGCACAAAAAAAAATAAATAAAAGTAACAATACGCTTACCTTGTGACTTGAACTTTGGCTCCCCCTAAACATCCATACGTCACTCCCCAAACACCTAGGTGGCGCCACATGCCACTTTACCACAGATCTTTTTGTGTCCTATTTTACCACCTCAACTTTAGAAGCCCATATCGCCAGAACCCTCTCTCCCAAAATTAAAATCCAGGAATTGCCTCGAATTAAATTTACTTTTGGGCCTTTTTTCCCACACCATAAACCCTTCATAATTTATTTAATTACTAAACTAAACATACGAAATAATAATAACATCCAAATTATTCGGGCCATTTTCCACCTGAACCCAGACTCAAGGCCCAATACTTCCAGGCCAAAAAATCGGGGCGTTACAACTCTACTCCCCTTAAAGAAATTTCGTCCTCGAAAATTTTAAACTATCAACTAACCGTATTACTCAAGTCAAACCACTATGCTTCTGTTGCGCACTCTAATTAAAAATAATTCTTAGTACAACCCAGAACGTCTAATTACCAAAGTAAAGAAACATCTATCAAGTACGCATACAACTCGTAACACACACTTAAATAGAATAAGCTTGGCAATCCTGAGCTCGATGCTCCTTGGACCCACATCTAAAGCATGCTCCTATCTTCCTATGGCATTCACCCGGATAACGCGCGTTGCAGTGCTTGCAGGTTGGAAAGTTTGGTCGTGTCTTAACATGTTTCACAGAACGAGGCTCGGTGTTTCGAGAACTAGAATCCTTCCTCTTCTTACACTCGAAGCACCCCGCTTGAAGCGTTTCCCTAATTTCCTTAACCTTGGTCTCCAATACTTCTTATACCACTTTCCTTACCATCTTGGCCAGTACTTCAGTCCCAAGCTTCGAGTTACCGCCACCCAAAGTTGGCAGACTTCGCTTACCCTCTGAATCCATTAACACTCTACATTATCAGCATGCATAACAATAACTACCAAGATCTCGATTTCAAAATTTTAATACTTATTCATATATTCTATGTAGAGATAGTATTTTAAAGTTTCTATTTTCACAGAATCATAGTCTAGCTATAGTCTCGGTATTCTAGAGTTTTTAGTAATGCCCTAGCTATAATGTCATGATATGGTCTTAGTTCTATCTATAGTAATATCTTAATACAGTGTAATATGAGTAACAAAAATACTTACAGACTTGGTGCCGGGGATTCAATGTGCCACTTTTTCGGTTATCAATATTTCAGAAACCTAGAAAAGCTTAAACCATTTTAAGATTGAACCTTAAAACATGTATACCTTGTAAAATATCTTTGAAAAGAATTTTCCAAAACCATTTCCAAAATACCCTTCTTGGGCCTAAGTTTAGTAAAGTTTTTCGAAAACTTTTCAAACCCTGATACATAGTCGAGTTGTTGAACCGGACTCTGATACCACTAAATGTAACACCCCAAACCCGGCCCAGACGTTACTGCCTAATCCGGCATGTCACATTGAAGCGTTACTAGAAAAGTCATGTTTTATCTAAAGTCTTTCTTAGTGTTTAAAGAATATCCTCATTGTAGATTAAAGTGAATGAAAGCTGTGCACCAGGTAGGATGCCAGAAAAGAGGAGGTGAGTCTATTAGACTGCTTAAGTACCTAGCTTTCCACGGATCCAATCCTAGACATGCACACCACCATTGCCACACTTTAATTGAGTGTTTGTTCAGGGAAAACCAATTCGCTTAAAACCATTTGAGAAGGTTATTAATTTTGAAAATGTTTTCATTGCGGAAGCTTTGCCTTGTTATCGCGATATTTTGAAATCAAGTAACCTTTTTAAAACACACTCTAGAGCTATTCAATTTCAAACAATTAAAACAATATCATATCTAAGCTAACAAAACATACTAAAAACAATTAAAAATAATTAAAGCGGCCTTATTACAAATTAAAAACCTGAAAACATAAAGGAAATAATCTAAAATAAAAGTGAGGGTATAAACACTTATTTTAAACAGTCCACATGGCGACCCTGAATCCCTCCAGCTCCAAGTCAACCGATCTAAAGCTCACCTACAAAGATGGGAAAAAGGGGGTGAGTTTGGAAAACTCAGTGTGTAAAGTATCCCAACCAGAGCCTAAATCAGTTCAAGCTTTCTAGGCCTAAGCCCTATTCAGAAATCAGAGTTAACTGGGCCTTAGCCCATATCCTTATTAATCTGGGCCATAGCCCCTTACAGTATCAGAGTATACTGGGCCTAGCCCATATCAGTATCAATCTGGGCCGTAGCCCTATTACAAGTCAAGATATATTGGGCCTTGTCCATATTAACACAGTTGGGCCCATTTCAATACAGTTGACCCATAACAAAACAGTCTCATATGATTAATGCATGATAACCCCATCCAACCCTGCACTTGCCACCGTCGATCCCTACACTTCCTATGGGGAATAAATCACCCACGCCATCCCTACCCTTACAGTGTTAGCACCGGTTGCGGCACTAACTATAATCCGCAGCAAAGCTGCTTATATCAGAATATCTGGCACAGCCACCAGAACGGGTTCTTCCTCCATAACAAAACCCAACCCCATGTAGTATGACATGTATGCAGAATATATATAATTAGCAAGGCATGCTTCAAAAACACAGTCAGATTATAGCGTAAGAATAGTTAGTTACCCTCGAGGGGCGTAACCGTAAACTTACCCCTTTAAGGGTATTACGGTAATTCTACCTTACAGAGGTATTTCAGTAATTTTATCAGTCTTTTTAAGGTTTCATGCTCATTACAGTTATTAACGTGTCTTCAAAATACTTACCGAACATTTTTATCGAAATGGGCCCGTTAGCCCATTACCCAATTTCAGCCCATCGAAGCCCAAATTCACCGAGGTGAACGAAATTGCCACTTTGCAATCTTACCATTGAAGTTACCAAAATTATCAATACAAACAATCCCACTAGCGTTTGCACGCTCGTAAGTTCTCGAAATGCCAGCTTTTCGGCATTTCGACTTTTCTGCTTTTACCGATCTAGTCTACTAGTGGGTGTCGTTTACACACCTGATTTGCGACAACTGCTATCGAAATCTCCCACGATATCCTACAATCAGTCACTAGACATATCAGATCCAAAGTATAATGGCAAACATCATAAACTTACTTACCATAATCGGCCATCAATACATATGGCCCTTGAGATCCTACCTTTGCCAAAACTAGTGATTTGATCTCGATCTAGTCATTCCACTTACCCAAGCTTTCGATCAAAAGCCTTTAGATCACACTAACACCAAAACAAATTAATTGTTACAACCCTTAGAGCCTTAAGCTCCAATCGACAGCCTCCCTATGCCTTTAGGGATTTCGGCTTTTCTAAAACCTAAAATAAAGAATAGATTTGAGTACCTATCTTGGGTTCTTTCAACCAAAATGATTCCACTTCATTTCTACTCAGATCTGATGCAGATCCAGCCCTTAAACACTTGCAGAAATTGAATCTTAGAGATCTAAATATTCGACTATATGTCCCTAAAAACTATGGTGTTTTCGGCTTTTAGAACTATGAAGAGGAAGATGATTTGGTATGGTGGTTTTTGCAGTGGTATTGTCGATAGGGGTTGAGTTTTAGAGGATATGAAAATTGGCCAAAAGAGATGAATAAAATAGGAGGATTTTGGCTAGAAGAAACTGGCACAAGAAACAACTTTTGGGATTTCGGCTTTTATAGCTATCGGCTATAGAGGTTTAGAAAAGAATGAGAATGAAAGAGGAGATGAGTAGAATGGTAGGAATATTTTGGCTAGAGAAGAAAAGAAAGAGAAAAAGAAAATAGAAGAAGAGAGGAGAAGAGAAGGAAGAATTCGGCACTCAGGAGATCCAACTTTGTGTTTTTCGGCTCTTTGCGATAGTGAGAAGAGAATATAATGAAAGGGAAGGCTCTAGGTGGCTAACCCTAATTCGGCAAAAGAAAAATAAATAAAGCTTGCCCTAATGGCCATTCAGACCCACAGCCCAACCTTCCTAAAGCCCTAGCCAAATTTCCACTTAAGCTCTATCACATGCCCGGCACATGCACAAAAAAAAAAATAAAAGTAACAATACGCTTACCTTGTGACTTGAACTCTGGCTCCCCCTAAACATCCACACGTCACTCCCCAAACACCTAGGTGGCACCACATGCCACTTTACCACAGATCTTTTTGTGTTCTATTTTACCACCTCAACTTTAAAAGCCCATATCGCCAAAACCCTCTCTCCCAAAATTAAAATTCAGGAATTGCCTCGAATTAAATTTACTTTTGGGCCTTTTTTCCCACACCATAAACCCTTCGTAATTTATTTAATTACTAAACTAAACATACGAAATAATAATAATAACATCCAAATTATTCGGGCTGTTTTCCATCCGAACCCAGGCTCAAGGCCCAATACTTCGAGGCCCAAAAATCAAGGCGTTACATAAAGTTTCATTGTTGAAATGGGATATTATGTTTAAAGTTTATACAAGCTTACCAAGCATTCATTGCTTATATAGTTACTTCCATTTACTTTATAGAGTACCGGAAGCTCGATCGGTTTGGAAGCTCCTTAGAGATCTATCACACTATCCAGCAATTATATCTGTAGTTTCGATGTGTTGGTAAATGTTATAGTGTCATGTATAGGTGGACTTGTGACAGCCCAAAATTGACCCTAGTCGGAATGTGGTTTCGGGACCACAAAACCGAAGCATAAAAAATAATTAAAAATTTATTTTGATACCTATAATATGTGTGTGCTCATGTATGACATTTTATGATGATTGATTTAGTGTTATAAAGGTGAATTTCACTAGAAAGGACTTGTGTGAGAAAACTTAGAAATGAGATAGGCAAATGTTGAAGTGGCCTATTGATGCACTCTAGGAAAATGTTGTCCTTGCATGTCAAATTCCCAAATTTGACTATAATGGCCGCCAAGGTGGGCATGATGGGCAAGGAAAACATGTTTCCAACATGTTTGGCTAGTGAGTCATGTAGGAAGTATTATAATAAAAATAAGCATAAAAAATGAAAAAAAAAGGAGAAAGATGAGCTTGGATGCCCCCTTGCCGTGAGTTGAGAAAGAAGGAAGAAAAATTTTTTGTTGTGTTCATCCATTTTCACTTCTTGGCCGACAATACTAAGGAAAAAGGGGGAGGACTTTTGCTTCATGCTTGGGTTGGAAGAGATCTAGAAGGAGATTTGGCTAAGTTTGCATCAAGATTAAGGTATGTATGAGGTTGTGTTAGGAGTTTCATGCATGTTTTGGTTGCTAACTTGATGTGCATGTTAGCCGTGGCTCAAATCTTTGTTATGCCATGGAAATGGTATTTGGCCAAAGTTGTTATGGTGATAAAGCCATTGCATGCTAAGTCTAAAGCTTGATGATGATGCATGCAATGATGGATTGTCTACTCTTGAGTAAGATTTTGAGTTTTCTTTTTGTTTAATCATGATTGAAGTTGAAAAGGAGCATGATTGTCATATTCGGCCATGATGCATTCATAAGCATGGTTCATGCTTCTTGCATGTTAGTTAAAATTTGTGTTTTGGATGGCTATGGACACCTTGAAATTCGGCCATGCTCATCTATGTATATATATATATGTTTGCACATGATGTTTGGTTATGAACTAAGTGATGAATATGTTTGTTTAAAGAAGAAGATGTTGAAGAATGAATGTGAAATTGCAAGCACATTCGGCCTAGCACACATATGAGTGCTCGATGCTATATTATAAGTTTTGAGCAACAATATGCAAAGCATTAACTAGTAAAATGCATGCTGTTTTTGTGAGGTATTAAGTGCATAATTGGCCTCAACATGTACATGAATATTCGGCCTTGGGTAGCCTATTGAAGGCCTTAGCTTTTCCTTGATGCTCGAATAAATTGTATTGAATTGCTTGATGTAGTATAAAATGTGCATGACCATTGTGTATTCAAGCTAAAGAGTGGCCATATGACCATTTAAACTCCTTGTCATATTCGCCATAAGCTAGCACAATGAGGTTTTAATAGATTGAATTTGTTTGAATTAGCTCAAGAGCTAAGAGGGCCACAATTGGACAAGGGAAGGAAAAAGTGATCGAATAGCCGTAAAAGCCGTTCGACAACATCCGAGGTAAGTCCTCAAGAAGTGACCTTAATTGAATTATGTGGAATGAAATATGGATGTATTGATTATTGATTTATGTGTGTATGAGTATTCAATTCTACCCGGCTAAGTCCCAAGGCGATTATGCTAATGATTATAATTGTGTTTGAGCCTTAGTAACGAAAATGAAATATGTATGTCCAATGATTATTGATGTATGTGTGCATGAGAAATTGAATGATATCCGGCTAAGCCCAAGACAATTATGCTGGAAATTATATCCGGGTTAAGACCAAGGCAATTGTGCTAGCGGCTATATCCGGCTAAGACCAAGGCATTCGTATGAAGTCATTCTATCCGGCTAAGACCAAGACATTTGTGCACATGCTTATATCCGGTTATATTCAAGAATCTTGGGCTGGAGGTGAGTGTTGGTTGCTGTAATAAATTCAATTAGTACACTCGAGAAGCCCAAAGAATAAGGTACGTTTATATGTGCATTGAAAGTCGACATGTTTGAGCAACATTCGCTCAATCGACTAATGAATTTCAGTTATTGAATTGATTGATACTTTGTGAAAGTATATAATGATGAAGTGTGAAGTAAGAATGTGTATTAATGAAATGACGATTTGGCTATGTGAATGTATTGCTGTAATTAGAGTTGATTATATTCCTTGAGACTTACTAAGCATAAAAATGCTTACCCCGTTACTTTGGCTCTCTGTTTTATAGATTTCGCTCGATAGCAATCGGATTCGGGATCAATAAAGTCGAAGTCATCCACACTATCAACGTCTCTATTTTGGTATAAATTTTGGTTGAACTTTGAAATGGCATGTATAGGACTACCCTTGTTGGTTAAATATGTTGTGATGTATTTGTGTACGGCCATGCGAAAATGGCTCGTAAAAGTGAAGTATCGACTTAGACTATTTGCGGTTTGTATATGTATATATTTGGTGTCATGATGTGACCATGGATTGGAAATGGGAATGTTGGTCACATGATCAGCCATTGGCATGGTTAAAATGATCATATATGAACCTATGTATGGCAAGACTAGTTGGTTCATGGAGACTACCAAATAGGTAAGACCTACCTTAAAAACAGATGCTGCCAGCTGCAGTGACGTGAATGTGAAAAATCACCAAAATTTGTAGGAATGGTATTAAATAGTGAATAAGCTATGTAAATGAACCTTGATGAGTCTATTTTCATATGGAAGAAACGAAATGGTCATAGGAGTTACATGTTAAGAGATATTAAAACTATTGTGAGACAGGGCCAGAACGGTTTCTGGGTCCCCTGTCACAACTTTAAAAATTTGTTATAAATTATCCAGAAAGAATTAGGAGTCATGCCTTATATGTACAGCTTCCATTTTGAGTCTAGTTTCATTAGAAACAAACGGCACCAGTATTAAAGTTCTGTACAGTGAGATATTTAAGTTGTAAAGCGCGAAGGTCAGAGCAGTCGATCCCTGTAACATGGGTGAATTTAACTAATAAACTGTACCAATTGGCCCGACCAAAAATTCTAGAAATAAATCCATGGATGGATACATGAGTCTAAATTCAGGGAAAATTTACGAAACCAGTTTCCGAGTTTTGAAACTCGAGATATGATTTTTAAGGCGACGGTGATGCAGTTTTCCAGCCTGACTGGAAATGTCAAATTGGTGGGCAAAACAAGTGAACTTGGTTTGTTAACCCCTCGTGTCCGACACCGGCGATGGTCTCGGGTTCGGGGTGTTACAGGACTTGTGTTTGAATGTTATTTGATGAATTTGGCATATATATCTTATTTGAATTGATGTACTTTTGGTACTTTTGATGCCTTGTTGGAATGTGTTAAAATGTGTAATAGCCCAGTTTAGACCCTATTCGGAATAGTGGTTTCAGGACCACGAATCTGAGCTAGAAAAATATTTTAATTATATTTTATGTGTTTATAGCATGTTAGAATGCATGTGTGAAATTTTTGTGAATTAATTTTACCGATTGGTTGCTTAAATTTATAAATGGACTTAACTGCATAAATTGTAAAAGTGGCTAGCTAATTGTTAAAGTGCTACATTGCTATGGCTTTTATAATGTGGGGTCTTTAAAATGAAATTTGGCCACTAAACCATAGGATGGATGGTTATAGGATTATATTATAAGGATTTCATATTAATTTACAAAGGTTAAAAAGGTAAACGATATATTATTATGAAATAAATAAAACAAAACATAAAAAAAAATCACATGCATTTTCATCTTTAATGGCCAAATATGGAGAAAAAGAAAGTCATTGAGGTTGTTTTTAGTTCAGCACCTCTGGAAGCTAAATTAAAGGTTCATTTTTGTTCGATTTTTGATAATTTTTACATTTTTGAGATCGTTGCTTCGTGTAATAGTCGGCCCTGCTTTAATTTTCAAAATTTATGATGAATTTGAGATTTTCCATTGTTGATAATGTGATGAAATTGTTGTTTGATGATGAAGAATAAATCTTTGATGCTTGATTTTCATGTTTAATTAAGTGATTTTTGATAAAAATGTGTATTAAGGACTAAGTTGAGAAATTTGTAAACTGAGGGGTCAAAATATGAAATAAATGAAATTAATGGGCTGTTAGGGACCCAAGGTGAATTCGGCCTAACATGGGCATAATGAAATTTTGAATAATTTGTGTTGTTTTGGATTAGAGACTAAACTGTAATAATGTGAAATGTCAGGGGCAAAAGTATAATTAGCCCATTTATGTGTTTTTGGATGAATTTGATTGAATATATGATTAAATAAGTCGAATTTGTATTGAATTAGATCAAGAAATGAGAAAATTAGATTTGGATCGAGGAAAGTCAAAAATTATCGAATAGTTGTTCCGGTCCGTTCGTGTTAGTACGAGGTAAGTTCATAAGTAAATAAATGTACTTAAATTGAAATATATGTGCATTATATGTGCTGAATTGAATTGTAAAGAAATATATATGTGATGTCGAATTGAATCGAGCTTGGGAGAATTTTTTCCGACCATGTATTAATTGAATATGTGAAATTGAGAAAGTTTTGATAATGTGACAACGTCTGAAAAGCCCCGTACGAACCATAGGAATAGTTAGGATACATATGTCATGACATAGGATTTCGTTATGTGTTATCGTGTAAGACCACGTCTGGGACGTTGGCATCGATTTGTGATTTACGTGTAAGACCATGTCTGGGACATTGGCATCGTATTTGATTTCGTGTAAGACCCTTTCTGGGATAGTGGCATCGATATTTGATTACATGTAAGACCACGTCTGGGACGTTGGCATTTTATGAGCTTATGAGCTATTCGAGTATCCTTATTAATTTCAAACGATTCAGTGGGCATTTCGAGAAATCAATAACTATGTGAAATTGTATCCGATTCAGGTACGTGCGATTTGTTTATGAAATTCAGAAATGAAATTTGAGTATGTATCATCTAACCATATGTGAAATATATGAAAACGAATGGTATGAATTTATGTAAATGAATGATGTGTTATATATACTCCTTATATGGAATTGTGGTCCTATGTTTCGGACATGAGATTTGTAAAACATGAAACATGGCTTTGAGGTATGACTGCTTGGTTCGAAAACTTGAACAGATAATGAAATTAAAATGGTTGAGTTGGTGTATGCTTTGTATGTAATATATAATTAGTAACATAAAGTTGATCTTGGTTGGATATATGATTCATGTATGCGAATTTGGTTTATGTGAATAAGGGAATTATGGATATTCGAGTTTGGAAGTGTTTGTAAAGAAGTTGATACAACTTTATGCATGATTTGTACTAAATGACCATGGTTTGGTTGGCGATGTAATGAATATGTGTGAGCTTGATTTATATGATTGAGCTAACGGTTGTTATCCGAATTTGAAAGCATGGTTATATGTTCATTGATAAATAAGATAACTGGAGTTACTTAAAATGGACATATGAATTTACGAGTATGATGAATATATATGTGGTTGAGATTTTCTAAATTTGACCTAATTAAATTGAATTATAAATATCATTGAGATGATTTATTTACTTATGGCTTACTAAGCTTTCTAAGCTTACGGTATGTGTTTTTCTTATGTTTATAGAGTTTCGGAGACTTGCTCGGGTTGGAAGTCGTTGGAGATGAAGTCACACTATTCGGTTATCGCTTTGGGAAATAAAAGCTTTGAGTTTTTGGTTATGTGGCATGTATAGGCTAGTTTCGACATGGTTCATTTTGATTTGTATATATGTATGTAGCCATGCGAAAATGGCTTGATCATGATGCTAATGTTGTGTATATTCGGTTATGTATTATGCTCATTTTGGGAAGTATGTTTCATGATTTAGTTATGGATTTGGTATAATCTTGATATGAGATTGATATGATAATTTTGAGATGTTGATCATGTATGAGTTAATGAATTTCGCATGTAATTTTGATATGTTTTGGTATGGAGAATGAACATGAAATTTGATGATGATATTATGGATTGATTGATACATGTTTGAAGTTGAATTTTGTTGAAAATATTGTATATGTGATGCTTGATTTTGGACTTGTGGGGAGGACCCAAATGGGTGGCAAATTGGCTTTACAAATGGCCTATTTTTGTTCACACGGGCAGAGACACGGGCGTGTGTGTAAACCGTGTACGACATACGGTCATGTTACACAGCCGTGTGTCCCTTAGGGTAGCCCTACAAATTTAAGTCAGTTTCGATCATAGGTTAGGCACATGGGCGTGTCTTGTGGCTGTGTGGACAAGTCAGTATGTATGCCTTGTTTTGCTATGGCCTAGATACACGGGCGTGTCTAATGCCATGTGAGGCACACGGCTTGCTCATACAGTCGTGTGACCTTTGTGACTTATAAAAATTTCAAAGTTTTGTAAAATTTTTTGTATGTGTCCGGCTTAGTCCCGACCACTTTCTAATGCATGTTTAAGGTCTCGTGACCTGAAAAGGGGACTTTATGATGATATTAGACTCTGATATGATGATGTATAATTTATGATTGTGAAGTGGTTGCGAATTGTTCCAATTTGTCAAGTAATGCCTTGTAAATCTAATCCGACGATGGATACGTGTGATAACCCAAATTAGGGCCTAATCGGAATAGTGGTTTCAGGACCACAAAATCTGAGATAGAAATAATTATTTTATGATTATTTTGAGGTCTATGATATAATTGCATGATTGTGTGAAAATTTCGTGAAGAAATTTTATGCATAAAGTGCTTAATTTGAAGTTAAGGACTAAATTGAATAAGTTGCAAAACTTGCATTCTAGATGTTTCTAGTATGAAATTGCTTTGAAATATTAATTAGGAGGTCTTAAATAGGAATTTGAACAATTTCTAAGTTTATGGACAAAAATTGGACATGGATGGAATTTTTGAAAGTTTAGTAAGGAAGGGCATTTTGGTCATTTGGATATTAAATGAAATAAAATGGGAAAAATAACACAAAAATGATCATCTTCTCCATAAGTTGCTACTGAATTTTGCTCTCCACCATAGCTAGGGTTTCAACACTTTTAAGCCTTGATTGTAAGTGATTTCTATGCCTGTTTTTAATGTTCTTTACATTTTTAAAATCCTCGTAGCTCGGTTTACCTATTTCTACCAATATTTTGAGCTAGGGTTTATATTTAAAATTTTACCCATGGATGATATGTATGAATTTAAAAGTTTTATGGTAGAATATGAAGTTTGAGATTGTGTTAAACAACTTTTGCTAAGTGATTTTTCGTAAAAACGAGTAAAATGACATAATCGATAAAAATACCTAATATTCATAAGTACATGTTATAGTGTGAATTTGATGTTGCTATAGAAGGGAAAAATGATCAGCATGTCATAAAACATAAGAAAATAGGATGAGGTTTAATTTACGAGCCTTGGGGCAAAAGTGTAAATATGTGAAAGTTTAGAGGCAAAATGGTAATTTTGCCAAAGTTTGTACTAGGGGCTGTTTTGATGAATGTGTGTATTAAATAAATTAATTTGGTATTATAGATCAAGAGAAAAGAGATTCGAGTCATGATCGTGGGAAAAATAAAGTTTACGAGGAATAGGCTCGACTATTCTCATTTTGTATCGAGGTAAGTTCATATGTAAATATTGTAATATAACCGTTATTTTAAATCATTTAATGCTAGTTATACGATATTATGATTGTTATCATGCAATTCTATGCTTTGTGGTCATTGTTGGACAACATGCAAAAATTTTATGAATTATGTGAAAAATGTGAAAGACTACCGAAGTATCGTCATTGGTATTCCAAGGAGAATGGTAAATGAGTATGAATGAGGAAAGTCCCGTTGAACCTTAGGAATAGATTGGGCATCCGAACTCATTGAGTTGTGTCTGAGTTCACTTATGGATGCGAACGTCCGAACTCGTTGAGTTGAGTCCAAGTTCGTGAAATGTAACTAGGCATCCGAACTCGTTGAGTTGAGTCCGAGTTCACTTATGGATGCGAACGCCCAAGCTCATTGAGTTGAGTCCGAGTTCGCTTATGGGCGGGTTACATGGTAGCTTGGCTACATATGTGGCATTAAGTGCAAGCTTTCCATGTATCCGAGTTATATTCCGATGTGTTCAACGGGTAAAATTCTAGTGAAATGGAAGAATACTCAAGATGCAAGTAACGTATTGGTAAGTGTTGTGGAATGGGCACTTTGGACAGGTATGTACTTAACCCTCGGGTTGAGACTTGATACGACAACAATAATATGGTAAGATGATGAATGATGAACAGAAATGTGATACATGTTTTGGTGATATTATGCTAATGTTGGTTGGTATAATTGCTTTGTTAAGTTATTTGTTATTTGCGTGTGGACTCACTAAGCATCTATGATTACTCCCTCCTTTTCATTCTTTGTAGTTTTGACAAGTCAATTTGGAGATCGGGACGGTCGGAGGCAGGCTCACACTATCACTGGACAATCGCGGTATAATGACTTGAAATTTTTGGAAATATGGCATGTATAGCATTCCAATCATTTTGTGTGTATAATCTTACGATATGGACATGGATGGAATGGAAATGTTTGAGAATGATTAGCTATTGGAATGGCTAATCAAGTTTATATATGATAGCATGTATGCTTTATGTCTTAACTAAACCATGAAAATCCTTGGAAAGGTAAAATTTGCCACAAAACAGAATCAGACAGCAGTAGTGATGTGAATTTGAAAAATCACTAAAAATAGTAAAAATGGAATTAATGATGAATAAGTTATGGAATCGAATCTTGATGAGTCTATTTTCATATGGAAGAAACGAAACAGGTAAATGAATTATATTTTATGAGATATTTAAGTTTTGGTGGAATAGGGTCAGAGTGATCTCTGAATCCCCTCTTCTGACTTTAAAAATCCACCATAAATTGTAAAAAAACAATTATGAGTTTTACATTACATGTATGGAATCCTTATTGAGTCTGGTTTTATTAGAAAGAAATGGCATAGTCATTGAAACTCTGTACAGGGAGATATATGATTCATAATACACAGGGGTCAGAGTAGCCAAACCTTGAAACAGGGGAGACTTTAACTAATAAAATATATTAATTGGACCAACAAAAAATTTTAGAAAAAAAATAGTAAGTATATATATGAGCCTAGTTTCAAGGAAAATTTACGAAATTGGATTTTGAGTTTCTTAGCTCGAGATATGGATTTTTTAGAGACTATGATGCAGTTAGCCAGCTTGTCTAGAAATTCTAAAATAAATTGTTTGAGCTGTTTAATTAAAGAATTAATTCTGTTAACATCTCGTGCTCGACTCCGGTGATGGTCTCAGGTACGGGGGCGTTACAATACAGGTTAGGGGTGTTACATTTGGTTGGTATCAGAGCTATGTTTTAGTCGGTTCTAGGACTAACATAGCTAATATGAGTTTAGCTATACATGCCACTTTAACCTACGATAGTGTGATATATCTCGACTTTGACGAAAGTTGTTTTGATGAGATAGATAAGTTTTTCAACTAAGCTAATTCTGATAGTACTGAATCTATACTCAAATGTTTGAATGGAAATGTGTTGATTATGAGTTAAAACTCATAAAGGTAAGGATCAAATTGTATGACATGTTGTTATTGATAAATGTTGTAATTATATGAGCATATGAGATATGATATTTGAGTTATGATTGCTATCTGAAATGCTTTGATTGTGAATTAGTAATTTGAGTTGGCATATGAACAATATGTTAAGAACAAAAGTGATTAAAAGCAAAAGTTTGTTAAATGATTTGAGAATGTGAAATTAGTAATGAAATGGCTATTTGTGATAGTATGTGTTATGTGCATTTATGTGTAAGTTAAATTTGAGGATTTACTACCCTTACGCCCTTATCAGTGTAATGTTAAAATGAAATCTGTAAGATTTGGGTTGAATAAGTTCACGAGTGTGGAATTACAGAAATCCTTGTTTGGAAGATTAATAATGTGATCAGAAAAGTAAATGAATCAGCAAATGACGACAGTATTAAAAGAGATATAGGATAGTTCTGAAGACTATTCAGATTATGCAAAGACACTGTTACAGAAGAAGTTGACTCCGATTAAATGATCTATTTAGGTTTGTTATCTAAAGAAAATATTAGCTAGAAGCTTTTCTGAATTAACTTCTATTAGTAAAGGGATAATGTGAAAATTTATGATGACAAAATTAGACAGTTGAATAATGATTGAATTGTATTGATGGCTGAGTGCAATGATTATTGTAACACCCCAAACCCAGCCTAGACGTTATGGCTGAATCTGGCACGTCACATCGAAGTGCTTATCAAAAATTGATCTTTTCTGTAGAGAATCGTTTCTGAGCTGAAGTCTTTTTGTTAAAAATTCGAATTATCTTAACTATTTATTATCCTTTTAAAATGTCTTTACCTTTTTTTAAAAAAAAACATGTTCATTGCGGAAGCATTTCAACAGTGTTGCGAAACATGATGTCATGTTAATAGATATCATTTTGGAAAACCGCGCTCTACTTCTAACAGAAATAAATCATAAAAGTTTAAAAACCCCCAAATTTAAAGTTAGAAAATTAGAGAAAGGCCTTATTACATCATCACCCAAAGAGAAAATTAAATTAAGTAATGTAAAAGAATATACGAATATTTAAAGCTATTCGTGGTGTGGCCACCTCCGAGTCCTCCCATACGTCGAACTGCCTACTGATGATTACCTGATAAAAATAAAAATAAAAGAGGGGGTGAGTTTACGAAAACTCAGTGTGTACAACCCTCATCAATTGTAAAGCATGCATCACATCAATTTGGCCCTAAGCCCATTACAATAACAGTGGCACTTGGGTCTTAGCCCATGATAGCCCCAGTTGGGCCTAAGCCCATGTCACAGTCAGAATCAGATTAAGCAATGTACAAATACCCAACCAACCCTACACTCTGTATCCTGTCCAACCCTGCACTCTCGTGGGGATTTAATCGACCCACCCATCCCTACACTCCTGTTGTAGCACCGGTTGCGGTACAAACCAATATCGCAGCAGAGCTGCAATCACATAATCGGTTTAAAGCCTTCGGTGGATCCCCAGTCGTCAAGCGACCATGTGACCCTAACAAATTATACACTTCCTCCAAATCAATGATCCCATCCCCTATGCAGCATAATATCACATGAATGCAAACATATCATGAATGGCATAAATAACAATCATATAATGTGTAGGGGAATTTTAGTCATTCAATCATTCGAGGGCATAATAGTCATTTCATAAATTGGGGTTTGGGTACACTTACCGACTTATTTGTAGGTCCACAGTCATGTTACGCGACTCGTGCAACCTTTTCCAATCAAAACATACAATTAGGCCTAAAGCCCATTATGAAGCCCAAGTGGGGCCCACATGCTTATACGACCCGTTAAGCCCAAAATCGACCTTAGCCATGTGAACAACACAGCCTGGTCCAATATTTCTATATTTCCACAACAAAAACCTAAGTGGTCCCACGAGCCCATTGGGCCCTCACGGCCCATTTCAGCCCACAAATCAACCTAAGCCCATGAGATCGGTCAAGGCGGCCTCTTCTATTGTATCGAATTTTCCACACGTGCATTCGCACATTCGTGTGGCAACTGTTGCCATACTTTTAGCTTTTCAGCATTTCGGTACTTCGGCTTTTTTCCATTCTACGATCTATTAATGTGGGTACACACCTCTTTGCGAAACCGCACTCAAATCCATGTGCTCTAAACCTATAATCAATCAAGAGATACAATTAATCCTACGCTAATCTAAAGATAAGATACATGTTGATAATCGGCAAACACTAGAACTTCAAGTCCGTTTACCTTAGATGATTGATCAGAAGATAAGTAGATCTCCACCACAATTGTATCCTTCGAAAGTCCTTACACTTCTCGCAAGGCTAGAATCCACACCACCCATTTAAGAGAAAGAGTTGGCGATAAAAAGAGAATAACTATTTGGTTTAGTCAATGGAAAGAAGGTGTCATGAAAACCATTTAGACAGAACAAGAAGGGTGGCGAGTAACTTTCTGGATGTTATCGAACTTTTGCGAACTGGAACCACAACCCTAAGGGAGGATCAATGCTATATTCGGCTACCCACAAAAACAACACTGAAGAGAAAAGAAAGAATCAAGAAGAGAAGAAGAGAGGGATGAAGAACAGTATAGTAACGACTACTAGAATATGGGGAAAAATAACAAGTATTCGGCCAAATGAAAATGAAAGATGAGGAATAAAGTTTCGGCCAAAAGAAAATGAGGGAAGTAGAATAATGGTTTCGGTCAAATGAAGAGAATACGAGGAGAATAAAAATGATGAGAAGTAAGATTCAACCAAATGAGAAAGGAAAGAAAAGAATTACCCAAATGCAATTGGTCACTACGATAGAGTACGAAAACGCAAAAGAAAAGAACACAAAAAGATTCAACACTTAGTAAAAATACTAACTCGAAAATAGCACAAAAGAAAACTCCAAAGAAAAGTTTTCAAAAGCCGAAAATGCACCAAATGACCCCTTAGTCGAATTTTTCCTATTCAAGCTTTCCACAATCGGCTACAACTCTCCCAAATTTGAACTCCTTAAATTCCTCCTAAAATCCTTCCCCTTATCCCTCCTTATCACTCTCCACAACTCCTCCATCAGTATTTCACTGCAACACAACCACTGGCCGAAAGCAACTTCAAAATAAATACTCGTCAGCAACCCATGCCAACGTTTGAACCCTAGACCTCCTTGTCACCCTTGTGACGGCACCTTGCCACTACAGCACAAGGCTCTTTGTGTCACCATTTAGCCTCTATTAATTATAAGGTCTATAGGCCAAAGTCCAGGTTCCTTAAAAAGAAAAACCAAAATAAATTACAAGAGCCAAGACTTGAACCCAGGCTCCCTTACAACCTTAATGACGCCACAACCACTAGACCACATGCTTCCTTGTGTCATTTACTTACCACAATAATTTAAAAGGCCTACTTCCAAGCATCTAGGGTTTTATTCACTTAAAATTCAAAATTTTTGCTAAAGCCCAAGTTTGAACCCAAGACTTTTCCAACTCCTTTCAGGACCCTTAACCACTTGAGCAAACATTTAATTGTGTCACTCACCTGCACAACTAAATTCTAATTCCTCCTATACGTGATGCCCATTTCTTCTAAGCCCAAAGATTCGGGGTGTTACAATTCTACCCCCTAAAAAAATTTCGTCCTCAAAATTTCCAACTACCCAATAGTCGCACCACCCAGGTCCCACCACTACACTTCTGCTGCGCACTCTATTTGTAATTTCAAAATAGACAAATAGCACACTATGGATAAAGTACGTACCAGTATTCACATCTGGAGCGTCTTCGTCTTCTTTGCGGTGTGTTGCATAGACCAAAGTTGGCTGTCTCACCTCAGTACAATCAACATCTCTTCCCGGGGCTCCACAACCCAAGCCATTTCCACCCCTAGCCTGACCACGGCCTCTAGACGGCTGCTGACCACCCCTCAGTGAATTATAACACCCTGAATTTTGGGCCTAGAAGTAATGGGTCTTGAGTTTGGGATCGGTTAGAAGGTTGCTTAAATAACTTGAATGTGTTTAAATTGTATGTTTAGTTTAATTGTTAAGTGATTTAGGAAGGGTTGGTAGTGTGGAAAAAGTCCTGGGTTCGATCCAGGGCTTCAGCAAAATTTTGCATATTTTTTTCTAAAGGACCCTGAGCATTAGGTGGAGAATTATTAATAAGGCCTGGTAAAATCTGACACAAGGAAACACTTGGCCTAGTGCAAAAAGGTGTTGGTAGCAAGTAGGAAGTCCAGGGTTCAAGTCCTGACCTTGGCGAAAATTTTTATTGCGCATATAATTAGTAAGGAAGCTAGTGTTAGACCTTATAAATATGTTTGGTGGAAATTCAACACAAAGGATGCGCTTGGCCCAGTGGTATGATGGCGTTAGGAGTAAGGAGAGGTGCCGGGTTCAAGTTGCAGTATGAGCAAAAGTTGTGGTGGGTTTTTTTTAAAACAACCTGGAGGTCAGCAGAAAGACTTTATAATTAATTGGGGAGGAGAAACGACACAAATAAGGTAGGTGCCGTGGTGGTAAGGGACGTATAGCATAGCCAAGAGATTGGGGGTTCGAATCTGAATGGTAGCAAATATTTTTAGGATAACCTGGTTACGGGTTAATAGGATTTAAAAATAGTTAGGGATTGAATATGGCACAAGAGTGCCTGGGGGACAGTGGCGAGAAGCATGCTAGATCTGAGAGGTGGAATGTTTGAATCCCAGGCCTGGCAAAGTTTTAAAATTTTATTCTTTAAGGAAACTGAGGCTTAGGCATATAAGCCTTATAGTTAATTGTGACCGAATGGTAGCACAAGATAGGTGGCGGTGCAGTGGCCAGCAGCATGTTGGGGAAGTTGGAGGGCTGGAGTTCGAGTGGTTTCATGCGCAAAAGGGAATACAATTTTGCTACTCAACGCAAGGGAGGATTGCCATTCGGGGGAAGCAATTTGAATGGAATTCAAATTGGAATTGTTGGCTAAAATCAAGATTACGGTGGAGATAAGGATGAGGATTGAGTGTGGATATGATGGTGATAAAATTGGGGAAATTGAAGGGAATATAGCTTGACGAGTTTAAGTCGATTGGGGAGTGTAGGTTTGTATTTTATTTATTTTAGTATATATATGTGTGTCGTATGGGCAAGTAAGGGCGTTTGTTGTTTTGTGTGCTTCAGTCGCATATTTTTTTGGGAAATTTCTTCCAACCTCTTAACTTTTTTGTTTTATTTTTTTTGTAAATACTTGAGTAATCTCAAACCCTTCACCTCTTCTTTTCTTTAAGCTAAACTCTTGATCTTTTCTTCCCTATTTTAATCGAATCAACCTCTTCCCTCTTTAACTTAGCTGATTTCTTCTTTTTCATTTAAAAGCCGATTCATACACTTCGGGGGTTGATTTCTTGTTGGCAAGCAATATCGTGATCGGTAAGTGAATTAGATCTTCTTTGGCTTTTGTTAAATTTTTATAAGTTCTGTCATTTCTACACTCTTAAAAGCTGATTTTTCTTTATCCTTTCCAATACCATTACTTTCGTTAACCTATGGTTTCTCCATTTATTTCTCTTTCTTCCTCTCACTTAAGAGTGTGATCGCTGGCTGAGTATTAGTTGATGGAAAAAAGGGGTTCTAACAAAGAGGTTGAGATAGAGGCTCCCAAGTTTAAGCGACGTAAAGTGTCAGCCATTAGGGACTTTTCACTTTGATGCAGAATGGGGACTACGTCAGATTTCGAGTTATGTAGGCAGATCACAGCCGATCAATCTAGTCAAGGCAAGTATAGGTTGTTTTTCGGTAAGTAGTGGATTTATTTTGAATTAATGGGACGTGACTAATGGAGTATAATGTTGAATATAGGTTCGGATGATTATGAATACTTAGTACTCCAGGTGATAAGGTGTGTACTTCCACCCTATGATAGCTTGATATAAAGCCGAAGGTGTGTACATACACTGCACACACGTTAGATCGATAAATCTTGAAATGCTGAAAAGTCGAAATGCCGAAAAGCCGAAAGTCTGGCTACGATAGTCTTGTGAGTGCGCGAACACTCGTAAGGGGGAAATCTATATGTTAACAGAGGCTCCATAAGCGATCTCATGGATCTGGGTCATACTTAGGCCATCTGGGCTGGAATGGGCTAAATGGGCTTGACGGGTCGTGGGCCCAAAATAAGCGAATTTGTTGATTTGATAATAAGTGATGAACTAGTCGTGTTGGTTACATGGCTTGGAATTGATTAGGGCCAGATGGGCCATATGAATGTGATTTGGGCCTAATCGGCCATATGAATGAGAGTAAGCCTAGTGGGCCATATGCATGTATGTAGACTTGTTTGGGTTTTCTAAGGGGTTTTGGGCCTAGTATATGATAACTTAAACATACATAAAACTTAATTAATTAATTAAGTGTGACCATGGACAAGTCATAAGGTTAAGGTGTGGCAATGAGTATATGCATGTCTAGGATTGGATCTAGGGAGAGCTTGGTACTTAAGTGGTCTTAATGACTCACCTCCTCTTCTCTAGAATCCTACCTGGTGCATAGTATCCGTTCATCTTAGCCAACAGGGATTTGTTAACGGGCCAAGGTAAGTAAAAACCCGTAATAAAGGAAAATTACAGAAAGTAAAAACTCGTAATAAAGGAAAATTACAGAAATACCCTTGGTTTACAAAATTACTGAATACCCTAGACTTGTAAAATTACCAAAATACCCCGAATTTGTGAAATTACCAAAATACCCTCGACCTGTAAAAATTACCGAAATACCCTTGACTTGTAAAATTACCGAAATGCCCCTAAGGGCGAGAATGACTAAATACCCCTAAGTTTTGAATGTAAGACTTATGGATGTTACATGTATATCTGCTGCATACATACGATATTCTGTTTAGGTTGCATATGGGTTGGGAATTATGGAGCAGAGGAAGTATTTGAGGATCGCATGGTTACTTGACAACAGTGGATCTATCAACGGCTATTAAGCCCAATATGTGATTAGCAACTTGTTGCAATGAAGGTAGTACTGCAACCGGGCTACCATTGATGTGTATCAGATGGGTGGGTCGATATTTATATCCCCACATGATGTGTACCAGGGGACGGAGTTGGTGTGTAGCGGTTGGAATATTGGGGTGGGTTGCACAGCATTGCATGTATGATATTATTGTGATATTATTGTGATGTGGGCTTCGGCCCAATTGAGGCTAATATGGGCTAAGGCCCAAAGACCATCGTTATTGAATTGGGCTCAGGCCCAAAATGACTAATGATTACTTTATACTCATTGAGGGTTGTACACACTAAGTTTTTGAAACTCACCCCCTCCCTTTAAATTTTTCAGGTGATCCTCAGTAGGCGGTTCGACGGATGGAGGGACTCGGAGGTGGCCAACTAGCAAAAAGTTTAGACTTAATCATTTATGTAATTTTTAATATTTTGATTTTAAACTATTATTTTTGATTTGGGGTGTAATAAGGCATTCCCTCTGGTTATTATTTCAAATTAGGATTATTATTATTTTTATGCTTTATATTTGTTAGAAGTAGAACATGGTTTTCCTAAATCATAACTGTTTTTAAATACTACGTTTCCGCAACTCAATTTTTTTAAATGACAAGTTTTCATAGATCATCTATTTTAAATAAAGCTTCTGCAACTGAATAGAGAATTTACAAAGTAATTATTATCATACAAGGAGGAATAGTTTTTTTTTTAAAATACACCTCTCTTTGAAAGCAACAAACACAAGCTGGGATTTTACTCAAGGTTTTTATCTTAAAGAAGGGTTTTCAATGAAAACAAGGTTATTGAAAAACAGTTCAATGTGACACGCCAGATTCGGCCATAACGTCTAGGCCGGGTTTGGGGGTGTTACATTTATAGTAGGGCAGTTACTATAATTCCTTCTGGGCATTCCATATGTACATTTATCCTCAGAAGTATATGTGATTGTTTAGTTTCCAAAAGAATTCTTATCGTATAAGAACATTAGCTAAACATACTAATAGACGAAAGCATCATTGGTCTGTTTGGGTTATATTCGACATTGCTATGTCTTTCTCTGGTATTTATTCCCTTGTGTGGATATGAAAATCGACTGTAAAATCTATATGCTGTTAATACTCTGTTTCTACTAGTTATTGTCCTGTTGAAAATATGTGAAGGTTATATTGCTTTTGTTACTATGGATTCCATTAATTATGAGTGATATTATTCTTTCTGGATATTTTCTGGGATATCATCGGGGTTGATATCATGTTATATGAGTTATAATTTTCTGATATTCTGTATAGCTTCAGATGTTGAAAATTTTGCTATTCTGGTTTTCTTAAGATTCTATGTAATTATCTATAAGAGATATCTATTTGATGGAAATGGCTATAACTATTATAATTATAATTTCTGTTCTGAAATTTGGGAGTACTGCAGTACCGTTATCGGAGTTATAAAGGTTGTGCTTCTGCATTGGTTGTTGTTCAAATCATATTTGATTTTCTTCTAGATTCAAATGCTTTATTAACAGCCGGGATATTATCTATTATTACGGGTAAGACGTCGGTCTTATCATGACATTATGATTTCTAATTGTTGAGTGTGGCATATGTATAATGATATGTTTGGGTTATCCTTTTTAACGAGAAGAAAAGATTTCTTCGAAAAGACCAATTCAGTAGTTTAAACTGATCTAAAATTATTTGATTGAAATTTTAATTGGGTTATATGTGTTTGAATCTATTCACTGAATTGGAAATAAACTTTGAACACACATGTGTGAATTGAGGGATAGTCTAGAGGAAGAATTCCTATTCTTGAAGACTTGGTACAGAATTATATCCATTAAAACAATTCTATCTGAGAAATGTTGTAGTAAATTAAAATTAGTTCAATTATTGAAGTTTTCCTTTTTGCACAGAGATATTTTCAACCGAAACATCAGTACTGGTTCAGTCTAATTTGAAGAAAAAGTTTATGATCTTCAGTCATGTGTCAATGAACGGTTTGAAGTGTGTTCTAATTATAGAGTGAATAAAGATATCTTGCGATTCCATACGGTTAAAGCTGCATGAAAAGAGTTATGTGACATATTTGATGATTACAAGAGTTTAAAATGTGTGACGTTGCAGAGCGAGATCCGAACTTGGCACAACAAAACTAGCTCGAATCGTCAAAAAACTTTTGAGTCTGTAAGTAAATATTATTATCCGGGGGAAATGATTATAGTTTCAAATGATCTGAATAAGAAAATTTTGTGTGCTTTATGAACGATGAATACGTGATTGATCTTATCAGAGGATGATTATATGTTAGTTGGATTAGAAGTTAAATTGATGCTTACTAAGTGAATTCGTGAAACTTAGAAATGTGTTATCAAATTATAAGTTAAAAGGGGTTCAACATAAATTGATTTTTGATTCAGAACTTCAGATGTGAAATTGATGATTGTTTATTGCTTCGAGATAAAGTAACAAGATGACTCACAGTGTCAGTTAGCCTGTTCATACAGGAGTAACTAGATGCATGATAATCTGAGAAAATGGTATTGATAAATGGGTATAAAACATAATATTTTTGACCTCACATTTAAATGTTTGAGTTATCAACAGGTTAAAGTTAATTACTAAGCGTCTTCAGGACCATTTCAGCATGTTTTGATATCTAAGTAATTGTGAAATAGAATTCTGATGAATTTCGTATCGAGATTGACTCTTATCATTGAAAAAGATAGATGTTATCTGAATTATTGTTAACTGTCTGAATAAGTCTTTCCATACACATAGATTTCTCTTTTGATAAATCAGCTGAGTTATTCATACAAAGACTGTCAGTTTGCACATGGTGTCAGTCATCATTGTTTCAGATTAAAATCTAAAATTTATATGGTAATTCTAGGAGAAACTACGATAAGCTGTGAGTACAAGGTTGTTTCAAAAAATTCT
This sequence comes from Gossypium arboreum, assembly GCF_025698485.1. NCBI lineage: Eukaryota > Viridiplantae > Streptophyta > Magnoliopsida > Malvales > Malvaceae > Gossypium > Gossypium arboreum. The sequence continues at coordinate 88,261,210 of NC_069075.1, read as the reverse complement.
TGAAATATTTATTTGTCATTATGTTTTAGAGTTTAAAAGCAACTAAGAAAGATTATTGTTGTTTGATAAGTTACATTGTATGAGGTATTATATGGTTGCAATTACCAAACTCCATTGTTTTGGGACAGAGCTTTGTGAGAAAAAGAATTCACGGGTTTGAATTCATCAATGAAATTGAGCAGAAAATGAAAGTAATTCAGTATAGTTATAAACAGTTTTAGCTTGATATGATGTATAGCGGAAGATAGATTAGAATCTTAGTTGTGCGATTAAATAGATATGAAATTTGAAGCCATGTGTGAATTTGAAATGTACTATATGGAAGCAAATACTTAATCTACTTTCTGGTAAGATTTTCGGGGACAAAAATCCCTAAGGGGAGGAGAGTTGTAACAGCCCAGTTTAGACCCTAGTTGGAATAGTGGTTTTGGGACCACAAATATGAGTCAGAAAAATATTTTAATTATATTTTATGTGTTTACATTATGTTATAATGCATGTGTGAATTTTTTGTGAATTAATTTTACCGATTGGTTGCTTAAATTTATAAATGGACTTAATCGCATAAATTGTAAAAGTGGCTAGCTAATTGTTAAAGTGCTACATTACTATGGCTATTATAATGTGGGGTCCTTAAAGTGAAATTTGGCCATTAAACCATGGGATGGACGGTTATGGGATTATATTATATGGTTTCCATATTAATTTACAAAGGTTAAAAAGGTAAATGATATATTATTATGAAATAAATAAAACAAAACATAAAAAAAAATCACATGCATTTTCATCGTTAATGGCCGAATATGGAGAAAAAGAAAGCCATGGAGTTTGTTTTTAATTCGGCATCTTTAGAAGCTAAATTAAAGGTTCGTTTTTGTTTGATTTTTGATCATTTTTACATTTTTGAGATCGTTGCTTCGTGTACTAGCTGGCCCGTGCTTTAATTTTTGAATTTTATGATGAATTTGAGATTTGCCATTATTGATAATGTGATGAAATTGTTGTTTGATGATGAAGATTAAATCTTTCATGCTTGATTTTCATGTTTAATTAAGTGATTTTTGATAAAAATGTGTATTAAGGACTAAATTGAGAAATTTGTAAACTGAGGGGTCAAAATTTGAAATAAATGAAATTAATGGGCTATTAGGGACCCAAGGTGAATTCGGCCTAACATGGGCATAATGAAATTTTGAATAATTTGTGTTGTTTTGACTTAGAGACTAAATTGTGATAATGTGAAATGTCAGGGGCAAAAGTGTAAGTAGCCCGTTTATGTGTTTTTGGATGACTTTGATTGAATATATGACTAAATAAGTCGAATTTGTATTGAATTAGAATAAGAAATGAGGAAATTGGATTTGGATTGGGGAAAGTAAAAAATTATCGAATAGTTGTTCCGGTCCGTTCGTGTTAGTACGAGGTAAGTTCATAAGTAAATAAATGTACTTAAATAGAAATATATGTGCTGAATTGAATTGTAAAGAAATATATATGTGATGCCGAATTGAATCGAGCTTGGGAGAATTTATTCCGACCATGGATTAATTGAATATGTGAAATTGAGAAAGTTCTGATAATGTGATAACGTCTGGAAAGCCCCGACAAACTATAGGAATAGTTAGGATACATATGTCATGACATAGGATTTTGATATGTGATATCATGTAAGACCACATCTGGGACATTGACATCGATTTGTGATTTACGTGTAAGACTATGTCTGGGACATTGGCATCATATTTGATTTCGTGTAAGACCCTGTCTGGGACAGTGGCATCGATATTTGATTACATGTAAGACCACATCTGGGATGTTGTCATTGTACGAGCTTATGAGCTATCTGAGTATCCTTACTGATTTCGAACGGTTCAACGGGCATTTCGAGAAATGAATAACTATGTGAAATTGTATCCGATTCAGGTACATGCGATTTGTTTATGAAATTCAGAAATGAAATGTGAGTATGTATCATATGACCATATGTGAAATATATGAAAACGAATGATATGAATGTATATAAATGAATGATGTGTTATGTAACACCCTAAATTTAGGCCTAGAAGTTTTGGGCCTTGAGGGAGCGATTGAAGGCAGCTTATAATATTCTGTTGTGCGTGAAAATTTCGTAGTTGAAGGCTTGTTTTAGTGGTTAAGTGTGCTAAGAAGTGTTGGAGAAGTCCTGGGTTCAAACCTGGACTTTAGCAAAAATTTTGGTTTAAGGTGAATCAAACCCTGGGTGTAGTAGGTAGGCCTTAAGAATATTGTTGGAGAAATTGTGACACAAAAAGCCTTGTGGCTTAGTGGCAAGTAGCGTGTGGAGCATCTAAGGGGAGGCATGGGTTCGAATCCCATGGCAAGCAAGGAGCATTTATTTTGCTAATGAGGCGGCAAGAGTTGGTGTTGAATTTAAACTCGATGTTGGAGGATCCCACATTAGGAAGCTAACATAAGAGTGGTTCTTGGTGGCTTTAAATAGAGGAACCATGAGGAGAGTAAATGTACCTTTCTTGGCTGATCCCTTTCGCTGTATGGCATGCTAGTTTGGGTTGGGCGTCGGCTAAGAGTGCTCGGAGTGTGGATTAACTCTAGTCTCCTATCACGTGTGTATTTCTCACTACTCTAGTTGTATGATGGCTACTTCGGGCCGCAATGGGCCGAAAGGGGCCATGTGGGCCCAATGGGCCTACGAGCCCAATTGGATAAATTGTTTGATTGTGTAGTAAATATTGGGCTAGGCTAGGTGAATCTCATATTTGTGGCTAGATTTGGGCTAAAAGGGCCACACGAGCGTGTAGGCCCATTTGGGCCGAGAATGGGCTTTAGGGCCATTCGTATTGTTATCCCTGTTTAGAATACTTTAGTTTACCAAATTACCAAAATACCCCTGGTTTGTAAAATTACTAAAATACCTTTTGTTTATAAAATTACCAAAATACCCTTGGTTTGTAAAATTACCAAAATACCCCTAGTTTGTAAAATTATCAAAATACCCTTAGTTTGTAAAATTACCAAAATACCCCTAATTTGTGAAGTTACTGAAATACCCTCAACCTGTAAAATTATTGAAATACCCTCGACTTGTAAAATTACCAAATTACCCCCGATTTATAAAATTACCCAAATATCCTCGATTTGTAAAATTACTGAAATACCCTCAGTTTGCAAAATTATTGAAATACCCTCGACTTGTAAAATTACCAAAGTACCCTTGATTTACAAAATTACCATTTTACCCTCGATTTACAAAATTACTGAAATACCCTTGTAGGGTAGAAATACATAAATACCCCTGTAGGGTAGAATTACCGAAATACCCCTGTAGGGTAAAATTACTAAAATACCCCTTTAGGGTAGAATTACTAAAAAACCCTGTAGGGTGGAATTACCGAGATACCTTGTAGGGTAAAATTACCATTTTGCCCCTAAAGTGTTAAATGACTGTTTTGCCCTTGTGGCCAAGTGGCTAACTTGGACTGTGTGGTTGACGAATTTGATTGTGAATATATGTTGGTATATGAATGACTTGACTGTGATTGTTTAATTCAAATATGGGCATGACATTCTGCATACATGACATGTTGCATGGGTTGGGATTTTGTACGGAGGAAGATATGATCTGTTAGGATCGCATGGTTGCTTGACGACTGTGGATCCACTGAAGGCTTAAGAGCCGTATATTCGTACTGATTTGATAAGGTCGAACGGGTCACCCAAGACGACTGTGGACCGATCAATGGCTGAGTACCGATCATATTTACCCGAGGCTGTATGCCGACTAAATTTTCGTCGCTGATGGCTATATGCCTAACATGATACAGCTACCGATGGCTTAAAGCCTTCTGATTATGGCTTTGTGTCAACCTACATATGGCTCTGTGCCAACCTAATTATGGCTGTGTGCCAAACGTATTTGCCTAAGGCTATGTGCCAATATATGGTTATTGACGACTCTGTGTCGATCACATTTACCTAGGGCTGTGTGCCGATTATGTTACTCTAGTTGATGGTTATGTGCCTAACATAATGTAGTTACCAATGGCTTTGTGCCACGTATTCTGTTAAGTGGCTTTGCCACATTATCTGTTTCTGGTGGCTATGCCACAAATATCTGTTCTGGTGGCTCTGCTACAATATCTGTATCTGGTGACTCTGTCACAATATCGATAACCGACGACAAATGCCGCAACTGTGGAGTGTGAAATTTGGGTGGGTTGAGCTATTCCCCACATGGAGTGTAGGGCTGGTACGGGTGGAGTGTAGCGGTTGGTTATAGGCTGGGTTGGGATTGCATTCACATTCTGATTTTTGATTCTGTTACCTGATATTGATTCTGATTTTGATTCTATTACGACATCGATTCGATTCGATTACGTCACCTAATTTCGATTCGATTCGATTCTAGTTTTGATAATGTTTCTTATTCTATAATAGGTTAAAGCCAACTGCATCTTGTCATTATAATGGGCTAAGGCCCAATTGGTATTGAAACTGTAAGTAAGGCTAGGGCCAGACTTTTAATTCTTTTATATGACTGACTGTTCCTTTTATAGTAGGGGATTTCACACTGAGTTTTCGTAAACTCACCCCGTTTATTAACCTTTTAGGTAATTTTCAGCCTTAGACAAATCGAGGCTGCGAGAGGCTCGGAGGAAGCCACACACACTGTTTATGTTACAATTTTGATTATTACTTTTAAATGTTTTATGTGGGTTGTAGTAAAACCGTTGCAATTTTCTGGATTTCAAATTTGGAATTTTATTTATTGTTCTTATAATTGCTAGTATTAGAACACGGTTTTCCAAAGCAACTCATCGTTGTTCAAAACATCACGTAACCACAACTGCTTTTAAATTAAGCTTTCAGAATCGCCGAGATTTTTACAAAGTTGTTAAGAATGTTATTCAAATTGAGGTTTTCTAACAAGGTTTAAAAAGGGTATAAGTTTTAATTATTAAGAAGGGTTTTAATGGAAACATGGTTTTCGAAAAACACTTCAATATGACACGCCAGATTCGAGCCAAACTTCCAGGCCGGGTTTGGGGTGTTACATGTTATAAATACTCATTATATGGAATTGTGGTCCTATGTTTCGGACATGAGTTTGTAAAACATGAAACATGGCTTTGAGGTATGACTGCTTGGTTCGAAAACTTGAACAGATAATGAAATTAAAATGGTTGAGTTGGTGTATGCTTTGTATGTAATATATAATTAGTAACATAAAGTTGATCATTGGTTGGCTATATGATTCATGTATGCAAATTTAGTTTATGTGAATAAGGGAATTATGGATGTTCAAGTTTGGAAGTGTTTGTAAAGAAGTTGATACAACTTTATGCATGATTTGTAATGAATGACCATGGTTTGTTTGGCGATGTAATGAATATGTGCGAGCTTGATTTATATGATTGAGCTAACGGTTGTTATTTGAATTTGAAAGCATGGTTATATGTTCATTGATAAATAAGATAACTGGAGTTACTTAAAATGGACATATGAATTTACGAGTATGATGAATATATATGTGGTTGAGATTTTCTAAATTTGACCTAATTAAATTGAATTATAAATATCATTGAGATGATTTATTTTCTTATGTCTTACTAAGCTTTCTAAGCTTTCTGTGTGTGTTTTTCCTATGTTTAAAGAGTTTCGAAGACTTACTCGGGTTGGAAGTCGTTGGAGATGATGTCACACTATCCGGTTATCGCTTTGGTAAATAAAAGCTTTGAGTTTTTGGTTGGCATGTATAGGCTAGTTTCGATATGGTTCATTTTGATTTGTATATATGTATATAACCATTCGAAAATGGCTTGATCATGATGCTAATGTTGTGTATATTCGGTTATGTATTAAGCTCATTTTGGGAAGTATGTTTCATGATTCAGTTATGGATTTGGTATAATCTTGATATGAGATTGATATGATAATTCTGAGATGTTGATCATGTATGAGTTAATGAGTTTGGCATGTAATTTTGGTATGTTTTGGTACGAAGAATGAACATGAAATTTGATGATGATATTATGGATTGATTGATACATGTTTGAAGTTGAATTTGGCTGAAAATATTGTATATATGATGCCTGATTTTGGACTTGTAGGGAGGACCCAAATGGGTGGCAAATTGGCTTTACAAATGGCCTATTTTTGTTCACACGGGCAGAGACACGGGCGTGTGTGTCAGCCGTGTGAGACACACGGTCATGTTACACGGCCATGTGTCCCCTAGGGTAGCCCTACAAATTTAAGTCAGTTTCGATCATGGGTTAGGCACACGAGCGTGTCTTGTGGCTGTGTGGACAAGTTAGTATGTATGCCCTGTTCCACCATGGCCTAGATACACGGGCGTGTGTAATGCCATGTGAGGCACATGGCTTTCTCACATGGGCGTGTGACCTTTGTAACTTAGAAAAAAATTCAAAGTTTTGTAAAAATTTTTGTATGTGTCCAGCTTAGTCTCGACCTTTTCCTAATGCATGTTTAAGTTCTCGTGACCTAAGAAAAGGACTTTATGATGATATTAGACTATGATAAGATGATGTATAATTTATGATTGTGAAGTGGTTGCGAATTGTTCTGATATGTCAAGTAATGCCTCTTAACTCTAATCCAGCGACAAATACGAGTTAAGGGTGTTACAAAATGGCTGAATTTTGATGCATGTTTTAATGGCCAATATGCTATGTGATGGAATAGTTACAAAATGGTTAAGATAGGTTTTGTTTTGGAAAGGTATTCGACTTGATGTGCGGGATAGAAATGTGGTATGTTTACATGTTTAGGTAAAATATAAATGAATGCATTTGTGGTGCCTTGTATGGCATATTGGTTGTATGGAGTTGTCTTTTGAATTGGTCATTTCATGCAAGTTTTGGTAAGGTTTTGAAGCTTTAAAGGGGTGCACAAAATGCTTGTAGGTACATGTTAGGGTTGGTGAGGGAAATGACTTGGTTTTGGCCAATATCATGTCCACACAGGCGTGTGACTCAATCGTGTGTGAAATACGGCCGTGCGACATGACTGTGTGTCCCCTGTAGGTTTCAAGGTTTACAAGTCAAGCAGTTACACGGCCTAGTACAAGGGCGCGTGGCTTGGCCATGTGACCCAACTTCAAAAGTTACATGGGCTGGGAAACGGTCGTGTGTCCCTATTTTGAGTGCTACACGACCTGAGACATGGGTGTGCATTTCAACCATGTGAGTCACACGGCCTAGCCACACGGCCGTGTAACCCCTGCTATTCAAAGTTTCTAAATTTTTCCTAAACTTTTTGATTGATTAAAATTTAGTCCCAAATTATTTCTAATGTATTTTTAGGGCCTTGAGGGCTCGATTAAGGGAGATAAGCATGTATATGAATGATTTATGTTATGATTATATTAATGTTTGGAAATGTATGTTTTTATTTAACGGTTTGATGGTAATTCTTCATAACCCTATTTTGGCGATGGATACGGGTTAGAGGTGTTACCTTAATCACCCAAAATGCTTTATGCTCAAGTTCAACAGGTAAATGACATGGCTTACCGTAAAGAAGTTTAAAATGTGACATCCCTTGTGGTTCTTTAAATGCAGTTCGGTATGACCATTGAGCTTTATCCAATCTAATAGACCAGTCCTTTCAAGATGGATTCACCACTTTTTCCAAAATTTTTTTAATTTCTCTATTAGAAATTTCAGCTTGGCCATTCGTCTGAGGGTGATATGTGTGGAAATTCTATGTTTCACCCTATACCTACGCAAGGCATTGGCCATCAGTTTGCAATCAAAATGGTATCCCTCATCGCTGATAATTGCTCTTGGTGTACCAAATTGTGTGAAAATGTTTGTAATATCCCAAGAATAGGGGGTTAGTAGAATTGGGTTTGTAAATCAAGAAAGAGTGGTCATGCCTTAAATTTTAAGATTATCTATGCATTTTTAGTGAATAAATGAGGTATTGGTTTGTTGGTTAAGTGTTAGTGAAACGTTTCTTGAAACCCAAGTTCAATTGCATCATTTTTATTATTTTTCAAATTTTTCCTTAAACCCTAGTATGTGACATGCCTTGTTTTTAAAATAAACATTGCAAAATTATTTCAAGAATGAGAAAAAAACCTAATGGTTAAAAGAAATATGAGAAAACATGGAAATTAAATGAGGTCCCAAGTTTGAATCCTTTTCCTTGTGAACTAATTAAATTTTGCAAAAATCCTTTTTTTAATGTGTGTGCCATCCATACCCTTAAACCCTAAGTGTAAATAAAACTTTTTATTGTATTTTTCAATTCAATTCAATTTTTACCTTTCCTAGCCATTCACCCTCTTCCTCTCCTCTTTTCTCTTCAATTTTCTTTGTTTCTCCCATTGTTGTCATCGTCTACACATCCCATTTTACCGTTTCTTTCTTCTTCTTTTTGCATCAATATTGTGCACCATCTCCTTTACTCCATTTTTTTCCATTTATCCTCATCTAAATCAGCCCCAAATCTGAAATCTTGAACCCCAAGATCGATCCCGAACATTGCCAAGAAAGTGCCATTGTAGTTTCTCTAAACTAGCTTGGGTAAGATCTCTTTTCTCTTAAATTTCTTGATTAATCTTGTCAATTAAAAACCAAAATGTCCAAATCTATAGTCTTGTGGATTTTAAATGGTTTTCTCTGAACTAGCTTGGGTAAGATCTCTTTTCTCTTATATTTCTTGATTAATCTTGTCAATTAAAAACCAAAATGTCCAGATCTAGAATCTTGTGGATTTTAAATGATTTCAAATGTATTTTTCTATAATTTAATGAGATCTCAAACTATTTTAAAATTCAGGCCCAATTTTGGCATCCATGGGTGGTGGTGCGTGCGCCTATGCGTAAGAAAGGGGGATGTTTTGTTTCTTGGGTCTTGCTCATATTTTTCTAGCATTAAATTATGTTCTTGAACCCTCCTAATTATCCTTTAATCACATGTTAATTAGGTAGAGACGTTCTTGATCAATTAGCCAATTGGATCCCACAATTCATGAAGCATAAGTGCAATTAAGGATAACTAGTTTGTTATTTCAACATAGTTGTAACACCCCTAACTCGTATCCATTGCCATAATAGGGCTACGAAGCATTACCAAACTTATTTCTTAAACAATCATACATTTCATATTTATTCCTCAAATCCAAAAAAAAAACTCATTCAAATACAGTCATATAGTCCTTAACACAAGCCCTCGGGGCTTAAATTAAGCATTAGAATTGGTTCGGGACTAAACTGAGAACTTAAGGAAATTTTTGAAAAACATTTAAAATTTTCAAAGTATAGGGAACAAATGCCCGTATGGCTAGGCCGTGTGTCTCACACGGCCAAAAGACACGCCCGTGTCCGACCCCGTGTAACTTACTGACCTGGGTCACACATCCAACCACACGCCCGTGTGACTAGCCCGTGTACCCTTCAAAATGGCCTCACACGCTCGTGTTCTAGGCCATGTGCTAAGCCGTGTGAAAAATAGAGAGTATGCTGACTTGTGCCATGCGGCCAAGCCATATGCCCATGTGCTAGCCCGTGTGAAGCTACTGACTTTGTTTCTAAATAAGTATCAGGGGACACACAGCCGTTTCTGACTGTGTATCACACACGGCTGAGACATACACCCGTGTCTCTGCCTGTGTGGACAAAAATAGGCTATTTTCCAAGCCACATTCCTCACCCAAATTTGTAACAACTTAAACACATCAAATAACATATGACTATATCATCAACGAGCATTCACACTAACCAAAATTCAAGTTCAAATCATGCAATACCTTTACTAACAACCAACAATGCTCATAAACATCACAATTGGCCATGCAAAATCATACCAATATCACTACCAAAAGTTACCTAAATGTTCAAATGCATATATACATTTTTGTGCCTAACAGACATTCAATATGCGACTTCTCAATCTCATCCACATGATGCTCAAAATTTCTAATTCACAATCAAGGCATTTCCATGATAATCCAAATACATAAAAGGTGAGACTAATCACACATATATATACACATTTCAAAATATATGACTACTTACAAGCCAATTCCAATGGCCAAAATTCATCAAGACATAAAGGCTATATTAGCCAAAAGACCTATACAAGCCATATAACGAAAATACACAAAGTTCAAAAGTACCAAAACAACAGCTGAATAGTGTGATGACATCTCTGACAAATTCAATCTGGGCAAGCTTCGAAATAACTAAAAAACACAGAAAAGTAAACAAAGTAAGCTATTAAGCTTAGTAAACTCGTTTAGCTAGTAAGTACAACTTACCATTTAATCATAATTTAAGTTATTAACGTAATAGCCCGATTTAGACCTTAATCAGAACGGTGGTTTTGAGACCACGAATACGAGTCAGAAAAATATTTAAAAATTATTTTTTGTTTTTATTTTGTGTGAATTTATATCTGTGAAATTTTTCATGCTTTAATTTTATCGTTTGAGTTTCTGATTGAATAAAGGACTTAATCGCGTAAAATGAAAAGTTGAGAGTTTAATGTGTGAGGACCGAATTGTTAATGTTTTTTAATATGAAGCCTTTATGTTGTAATTGGGCCACTATTAATTTAGGTGGACGGTAATGGACATAAAACATGTGAAAGAGTAATATTATAACAGAGGTTAAATATGTAATTAAGTTAAATGCTAATATATGTTATAATAAAACATAAAATAAAGCCATGTTCATTATTTTCTTCTTATTTTTGAATATCATCAACAAGAAAGAAAAGAAAAAGAAGCTAGGGTTCGACACTTGCTTAAGCTCAATCAAGGTAAGTTTTAACTCGGTTTTTGATAATTTTTACGTTTTTGAGATCGTTGCTAAGTAATCTACAAGACCTATGCTTGAATTTTTTATTTTGATCAATATTTTGAGTTATGCCATTGATAAGAGCTTGTGATTTTTTATTTTGATAATGAAATATGAACGATATGTTTTTAGATTAACATGTTTTGTATTGGAGTTTTTGATGATTTTGAGTAATTAGGACTAAATTGAAAAATTAATAATTTGAGGGACTAATATGTGAAATAAATGAAATATATGGACTTTTATGAATACTAGGAATATTCAGCCAAACATGGGTATTGAAATTTTGCATATTTTGTGTTTTGTGCAATAGGGACTAAATTGTAAAAAAGTGTAAATATCAGGGTAAAATGGTAATTTGCCCATTTATGTTTTTTGGACTAAATTGAATGAAAATATGTTTGAATGAGCTCAATTTGAATATGTTTAGATCAAGAACTAAAGAAATCTGATTTGGATTAGGGGAAAACGAAAGTTGTCGACTAGCTATCCCGTTCCGTTTTATATCGTCCGAGGTAAGTTTATAAGCAAATAGACATGCTTAATTTTAATTAAATGTAATATATAAATGCTGAAAATAAATATATGATTTTATACATGCTATAGTCGAATGTGAATAAGCTTGGTTACTATGTTTCCAAATTCGTTTCGACCGAGTTACGACGCCCGAAAGCCCCGTATGAACCTTAAGAATAGTTAGGATACATATGTCATGACATAGGATTCTGATATATGTGTGCGAGTAAGACATGACATCAATATGTGACTCCGATATATGTGTACGAGTAAGACCCTGTCTGGGACAATGGCATGATTTGTTGCTACATGTAAGACCATGTCTAGGATGGTGGCATTGTACGATATGTGTGATTATCTGAGTGTCCTATCCAATTCCAAATGGTTCATCAGGCAAAGATAAGTTACGATCAAATGTGTAATACGAGATAAATGGCCAGGTATGAATTAACTGGTTACCTACTTGAAATAAGATAAGTAGTATCTTGATATTTGTTATAAAACATGTGTGATGCAAATGTATGGTATATATGATTTTGATATGAGTATTCAGCCTTGTGAATAAATAATCAAGTATTATTGAAATGATTCTCAACTCGTGTATACATGAGCATGTATATTCGGTCACATATCAAGTATAGGTATATGAAGTTATATTATGATATATGAGCTTATGTATTGGAGAGTATGTAGATTAGGTTTTACAATGATTATTGGCTTGGAAAAATTGAAGGTTAAAATGTTAATTTGATCATGTAGATATTCGGCCATGGTGGTTTTTATGTATGAAAATATATCAATAATGAACTTTATACGTTTGTGATTAAATGTGGTAACGATCATATAATTTGATTTAGTTTAGTTGAATAGACAATATTATTGAGTTGTTTATTTGCTTATGACTTACTAGGCTAAGATGGCTTACTGTGTGTATATTTGTTTCTGTTTTATAGATTTTGGATTCAAGTTATGTACTCGGGGATCGTCAACAAAGTCCATCACACTATCTACTGCTTCGGTATTTAAATAGTTAAACCGAATTATGGCATGTATAGGCTGGATTTCGTTTTGAAATATTGGATTTAGGTTGTGTGTAATCTAGCCATGTGAAAATAGCTTAAGTGTTATGCTTGAGTTTGATTTGATTAGATTATATTTTTAGCTCATTTTCGATTATAATGCTATGTGCCATGGATGGGAGGTAATTATGGTATGTGTTTTGAGCATTGAAGTTGATTAAAAACCTTGGATGTGGTTTGAATGTTTTGGCCATAATATATATTAGGTATGTTTGGATAAGTTGAATGTGGTTAGCTTGGATGTATTTTATACTAAGGTAAAGTATGTATGTGAATTTTGCTTATTATGCTTAGTGTTGATCTAACATGTCCTTATTTATAATGATTAATGAGATTAGTTTTGATAATTTAGTGATGGAAATTTTGGTTGTGCATGTAATTTTAAATGATGTGATTCGGCTATGCAAGGTATTAGGTAAGGAAAATGTTCCATGATTGTTTTAGTCAATTATTTGGTATGAATTCAATTGTTAAGTGTGGCTTTGAAACCTAGTGCAAGTGTGCACTATGCATATAAACTTTAATAGCATATTCAGTTATGTTATAATGTATTAAATTGCATGTGTAATTGTTTGTTAAACTATGTAATAAGTTTTCAATTGGTTTTATTATGTGTTTGTGCAGAAGTTGTTATTTGTGTCCAAAAATGATGTAAGTTAAAATGATGTAATGTACTTGAGTTTGGAGTAACATGTTGCATCTCTTATATGTTAGTTATTTAATTAACTGTAAGTATGACTTGTTATAAAGCTATATTCGAATATGCTTTGATTCCTTTATTTATGCATATACACACACACACACATATATATATATATATATTCGAATGGATGCCTTAAATTATATTAATGTATGAAATAAGAATTTTTTATAGACTAATATAATAAAAAGGTTAGTGATGAAACTTATTTCCATTGATGTATACCCTATATAGGCTATACGACTTATATAAGAATAGGTTTAATATTCAATAATGAAGATATTGATGTGTTATATGTTCAGTATATGTATAAGTTGTTTTGATATATTTTGATTTAGATTTTATTTATGTTATGTGGTGAAAGATAAAATTTTTAAGTTTTGATATATGAATTAATTATGCCCATTGATGTGATTAGAATATTGAGCTATAATATATAATGCATAATTGTATGAATTGTAATATGATCGATAATGCCTCATAACCCTAATCCAGTGAAGGATACAGGTTAGGGGTGCTACAATTAACATGGCATAATGCAACTCAATTTAATCCATAAACCTAACACATATTCATCCATAAGATTAGACATAAAATTCCCAAATTTCATAGATTCAATACTTATATGATTCATACACGTACCTGTAATGATACGTATCAATCTCTTATTCTTTCATACCATCAATTTACCCGTTGAACCATCTGGAATACTATTGGATACTCGGGAATCTCATACACTAAGAGCCAATACATGGTCGAAACCATCTCTATCTCATATCTCGTATAAATGCTCACTCTCGAGCTATCACTGGGTCTGCTCACACAAGCTGATACTCAAGATGTAGATACACAATGCTGCTCACACAAGTTGATGAGTAACCATAACACATGCTGGAAAACTCAGTCACCGATAGAACGTTCAGGACCAGCACCCAAAACACGGTAACCCCTAATGACATGTCATTTGTATGTTATCTATTCCTAAGGTCCAACCAGGATTTATACATTGTCAATAACTCGTCGAGAATTTCTATGGTGTTGTATCATCTCAATTATAATAATTAAGCATTCAAACACATATAATTTAATGCTTATTAAACATACGAACTTACCTTGAATTAATACGGAGAAAATTGAGAGATCAATCCATTATTTTGTTTTTCCCTCGATCTAATTCTGAACGTAGCTTTTCTTGATCATGCAATCAAAACACCATGGCCGAATGTTGAAGGTTCTCTAATGGCTATACTTGCCCTAAATTTCAGTTCAAGAAGATGAACGAGGAAAAAAATTGATTTTGTTTTACTTAGATTTTATGAAAAAAATTGATTTTGTTTTACTTAATTTGGATTTTATTTACTAAATTACTTATATAACCTTTATTATTAACCTTTAATTCACTTAATAAAGTGTCCATATTTTTCCACTCAACATGTTAATGGTTTAATTACAACATAAACCATCCAATCATTTAATTTCATAGCTATTAAATCTCTTTAGCTTATAGAACTCCAGTTTTGTACTTTACGCGATTTAGTCATTTTTGTGGAATTGAGCATGCAAACAATTAAATTTCTTAAAAAAAATTTCATATGACTCTATTAACATGTTGTGGACACTAAAATAATAAAAAATAATTTTACCTCAAATTTGTGGTCCCGAAACCACTGTTCCGATTTCACTAAAAACGAGCTGTTACAATAGTTGTTAGTTAAAGGTTATGAATTGATTAAATGAAAGAATTTAATCATTAATTAGAAACTGATTTTCTAGTATATTATTGAATTAGTTGCTGGTCCAAACGTCCCAAATCATTCGTAAAGGCGAAGAACGGTTGTACATGTAACAACCCGGTTTTAGTTACATCGAAATAGTGGTTTCAAAACCACAAATTTGATGCCAAAAAAATATTTTAATATTATTTTTTGTGTTTACAGCATGTTATTTGATATGCGTGAAAATTTCGTGAACTAATTTTATTGTTTAATTGCTCAATTTGGGAAAAAAGACTAAATTGCGTAAAATGCAAAAGTTGCATTCTACTTGATAAAGGTGTCAAATAGCCTTGCCTTTTAAATATGATGGCCTTGAATGGTAATTAGGCCATTTTAAATGTTAGTGGACTTATATGGACATTGAATGGATGATATTAAATTATTTATAATAAGGTTAGTTTAGTAATTGGTTAATATGGTTAATATTAATAAAACAAAGCGTAAAAATTTTCTTTTATCATCTTCCTTAGTAGATTATTAAGAGAAGAAAAGCCAAAGCTTTAGGTTTCCATTCGTCTAGGCTATTTCAAGCAATTAAGGTACGATTTTTGATCCGTTTTTAATGATTTCTACGTTTTCAAGATCATTGCTTTGTATTCTAGCTAGCCCGTACCTTAGATTTCAAAACTGTTAAAGATTTAACATGTTGCTATTTTTGAATGCTTGAGTAATTTGATGATTGATGATAGATTATGAAGGTTTATTGATAGATTTAATAGTTTTGTAAAGTGATTTTTGACAAAAATGTCAAATAGGGATTAATTTGTATAAATGTAAAATGTGGTGGTTAAAAGTGTAAATAAATTGAAAATATGGGCTGCTAGTAATACATGTTAAATTCGGCCAAGCATGAGTTAAGTTGAATTTTTTGAATTTTTTATAATTGTGAAATAGGGACTAAATTGATTAAATTTGTAAGTTTAGGGGGCTAATGTGTAAAAATGCCCAAGTGTGTATTTTTGGACTAAATTGAAAGATTTAATAAGTCAATTTTGAATTCATATAGATCAAGAAAGAAAGAATTCAGATTTAGATCGGGGGAAAAGCAAGGTTATCGATAGTCAACTAGATACGACAATTTTGAATACGAGGTAAGTTCGTATAATTGAACTTAAATGTGTACCTATCTATTAAATGGATGAAATTGAGATAGTAATTATTCTATTGGATAAATTTTGAGATATTAAATGAAATGTATGAATTGAGTAAGGCAAGTTGCCGAATAAGACCATAACCGGGCTATGGCAATTGAATAATAAGACCATAACTGGGTTATGGCATGTGAATGAAAGACCACGGCAGGGCCTTGGCAATGTATGTATGTAACACCCCTAACCCGAAACCATCGCCGAAATAGGTTAAGAGGTATTACCGGACTTGTAACTCAATTCAGAACAATCATTTATCAAATGTCATCCCATTTCAGTAAATATCATTCATTCACATTCAATATGTACTTAACTCAAGCATACAAAGCTTTAATCATGCATTTGGGACTGTAGCACCCCTTACCCGTGTTCGACACCGGAACAGGGTATGAGGCATTACCAGACATAAAGACATGCAATCACATAAAATCGGGTCATGAATTTGCGTCCAAATTTAAAACTTTTCACATTTCATCTTAAAGTCCCTAATATGGGCCTACAAAGCCCAAATCATGCTTTGGAAATGATTCAGGACCAAACTGAGAATTTTAGAAAACTTTGAAAAATTTCATGAAAAACAGGGGCACACTCCCGTGTGATATTAGGACACGCCCGTGTGGCTTGCATGGCCATGTCCCTAGCCCATGCACTAATCTGACTTGCTGTTGCATTCAAATTTACGTCACACATAGATATCACAACTCATTCATCCACATATGTAAGCATACACATCCTTGAAATGCATCATCATGGACTTATAATATAGCCAATATACCAACATTAAATGGCCTTACACAACAATGAACTTTCAAATAGCATAGGCCAACATTTTAGGCCAAAAAAATTATGGCACATACAAAAATAACCAAGTCCCCTATACATGCCATGACCTTAAGTATAAGAATCATCAATACCCAATTTGTTAATTTGTTAGTGTGATAGGTTCTCCGGCGACTTCCAACCCGAGCTAACTTGGGGACATTATAAACACAAAAAATAAACGGAGTAAGCTATATAGCTTAGTAAGTTGGTATGTAAATAATAAGAAATTTATTAAAATGCTTTTACCAATTCTCACAATATGTTCTTACGATAATACAATCATAATTGCACATAGTTCCACTATTTACTCTTGTTCATATCAAGCTATCTACTCAAGTCAAAGTCACTAAATTATTTATATCTTGATCTACGGAACTCCAAATTAAGATCCTCTAATTTTTCCTGAAAATAGACTCACATATCTTCTTACCATAAAATTTTTATAATTTTTTGTCTACCCAATAAGTACAGTTTTTTCTTTAAAGTCTCCCCTGTTTTGCTGTTTGATAGTTTCAACCCTTCTTCACTAAAAATTAATTATCTCATCGTATGGAATCCAGGTGATGTTCCTGTTTGTTTCTATTGAAAATAGACTCAATAAGAATTTTAAAAATATAAAATTTAACCAATAATTATTTTTGAACAATGTTTAATGATTTTCCAAAGTCAAAATAGGGGATTCCAAAATCATTCTTACCCTATCACACAAAAATTCAAATATCTCGTAACATGAAATTATTTTGTTTACATCGTTTCTTTTATGTGAAAATAAACTCAATAATATTTAATTTAATATCTTATTCTACCTCTAATTTGATTTCCACCATTTTTGGTGATTTTTCAAAGTCACACAACTGCTGCTATCCAAACTGTTTTATTACTAAATTTCACTCTCTCATGTTTTCTTTGTAGTAACTTTCATTGTAACACTTACTCCATATCAATCTTACCAAAGTTCGACCACATATCGAGCACATTGCTCATAAGTTTACACACACGTACCTGCACTTATTCATCATATAGTCATATTCAATTACACCTAGTCATTTCCCATTGAACACATCAGAATAATAATGGATACATGGTGGCCTTCACATAGTACCTCCCTTGTAGCCAAAGCTATTTTATTCACACATAGTACCACACTTGTGTCCAAAGCTATTTTATTCACAAAAATGGCCTTCACATAGTACCACACTTGTGTCCAAAGGTATTATATTCACAAAGTGGCCTTCACATAGTACCACACTTGTGTCCAAAGCTATTTTATTCCTAAGGTTCAATTGGGAAATTTCTCACTTAGCACCATGCCATGGACTTATTTCACTTAGCACATTGCCATGGACTTATTTCACTTAGATGCCATGGTCTTATTTCACTTAGCACAATGCCATATCCTAGATATGGTCTTACATATGAATAACTTATTTCACTTAGCACATTGCCATGGTTTAACCATGGTCTTTTACCATCAATTCATATTACACTACGCAACGATCGTGATCGATCCTGCGTTTTTACTCAATTTGAACGTTTACTTTAATTTTCACAATTTAATCAAATATATAATAATATTGCATAATTAACACAAATCAATAACGTTTATTAACATACGAACTTATCTCGACCTAAAATGGCGAAAAGGACCAAATAGTCCAATACTTGTTTTTCCCCCGTTCTAAGTCTGAACTTCGTTTTTCTTGACAATCTAGCTTGGAAGCTTGAAAAACCTAGCCATGGTTTCCCCTCGTGAAATTCGGCCATGGGGTTGAAGATGGAAAAAATTGACTTTTAATTTTATTTTTAATTCATTTTAATTACTAAATGACCAAAATGCCCTTAACTTAAAAATATTCTATTTCACCTATTTCATGTCCATTTTTATCTAAAAAATTAACCAATGGTCTAATTACCATCTAAGAACCTCCAATTTAAAATTTCATAACAATTGGACACCTCTAACATGTAGAACTCAACTTTTGCTCTTTTTACAATTTAGTCCTTTTGACTAAATTGAGTGCCCAAACATCAAAATTTTGGAACGAAATTTTCACGAAATCATTCTGTGAAACTGTAAACCATAAAAATATAATAAAAATAAAAATTTCCTCGTCAAATTTATGGTCCCGAAATCACTATTCCGACTATGCCCAAAATCGAGCTGTTATAGGAACTAAATCAGTAACATATCAAAATTTTGGAAACTTAGAAAAATTTCAACATTTCAAGTGTCACACACCGGTGTGAATAGGCCGCGTGCCTCACATGACTAATAGACACTCTCGTGTCTTAGACCATGTGAAAATAGGACATACATACTGACTTGTGTCACATGGCCGAGGACACACCCCTGTGCCAGACCGTGTGAAAACTAGAGAGGATACTGACTTGGGTCACACGGTTAACCACACACCCGTGTGTCTTTTGAAATAGCCACACATGCCCATGTATCAGGTCGTGCCAAAATTGTAGGGTATATTGACTTAATTCGAAAGGGTACCCCAGGGGACACACATCCGTGTAACATGATCGTGTGTCACACACGTTCGAGACACACGCCCGTGTCTCTGTCCATGTGGAAAAAAATAGGCCATTTGTAAAGCCATTTTGCCACCCTAAAAACACAAACATTCACAAGCATAAATGACCACATTTTTACAACTCAATAGGCAGCCAAGATAACCATTTCAATACACATTATTAACCATATCAAAACCTAACAATTACATACCCAAATACCTATTTAACATCATTCATAATCCATTCATTTAACAACTACATATCAAGTCTTCACTTGCCTAATTTCATTCCATCATTACCTTGCCAAAACATGCCATAATTGAACACTTATACACAACCAAATATGATACCAAAATAAGCCAAATTAGATGGCTTAACTTATATACAAAATATACCAAAACCATGACATCAAGTAACTTAATTAACATCTTTTAAACTAGCCTATACATGCCATATTTACATCCACAAGTTCAAAAGTACCAATCGAAAATTGGATAGTATGATATACAACTCTGACTTGTCCGAAACGAGCTAGCTAACGAGCCTCTATAAAACATAGAAAAAGAAATAGAGTAAGCTTTATAACTTAGTAAGCCCGTATAATTCAGAACTAAACTTACCATTTATACATAATCAAAACAATACTTAAAGTACAACCAATTCAATTTATAAACACCTAATCACAAGTATTCATCACATGTTAGTCATTGTAGAAATATATGAAACCATCCATTAATACAATGCTTTGCATCATTCCAAATTCATATATCAAATATAACATTAAAAACATTTATAAATCGTAACTCATCTGTATAACATTATTTGTGCCCGTTGAACCTATTAGATATTCAAAGGATACTCGGGTGAATAATATCATTAATCTGTCAATTCATTATCATTTATGCTCATTCGAGCTATGATCGGTAAGCTCCTCCCGAGCTGATGAACAATAAGCTCTATTGAGCTAAAACGATAAGCTCTATCGGGCTAAATAGTAAGCTTCAATGAGCTGAAAACAGTAAGCTCTTACGAGCTGGTATATCGGTAAGCTCTTACGAGCTATGGTGAGTCTGCAACAAATGGAGGAGCCCGACCAAAATGGTAACCCTAGTGACAAGTCACTCATATCCTATGAATTCATATAGTTCAAACGGGGCTCAGTAAAAAAATATAATATATCTATAATGCATTTTTAATTCAACTATATCAATTACTCAATCATAAATATTCATTTCAAATATTTTCAAATATATATAAAAGTTCAATTCTAATTGTATAAACTTACCTCGTATCTTCGGATAAAACTATCGACTATTCGTCCACTTTTCGTTTTCTCCAATCTATTTCCGGTATTTGCTTATCTTGATCTATATAATGTCAAATTAACTCATTCAAACTTTCATTCAATTCATTTTAGCCTAAAACATTCATTTTGGCTAATTTACAATTTTACGCCTAGACTTTTAACTACTTTTCAATTTAGTCCTTAACACATAAAAACACAAAGTTGCACAATTAGGCCATAACCCATGATTAGCAGCCCATATCTTTCATTATTTCACACTTTTAACCACATAATTTTACAATTTCACAATTTAATCGTTATTTGACATTTTTGTCAAAAATCACTTTACAAAAATAGTTTAACTATCTTCAAGCTTCCGTAATCTATCATTAAACATCAAAGAACTCATTCAACAATGACACTTCTCAAAATCATGAATAAATTAAAAAAAATTAAGGCATGGGCTAGCTAGAATACAAAGCAACGATTTTAAAAATGTAAAAATCATTAAAAATCGAGTCAAATTACATACCTAATTGAAGAATTTATGCTTGCCGAATGTAAAACCATACTTTTGTTTCTTCTTCTTCAAATTTTCGATTAAAAGATGAATGAAGAAACAAAATTTAGCTTTATTTTATTAATATTAACATTAATAATCAATTTACCTTAATAACCTTATTATAAATCATTAATATATCATATAATCAATGTCCAAGACTGTCCACTTACATTATAAATGGAATAATTGCATAATAAGGACTTCCATATTAATAAACCATAGCTATTTAATACTTTTAAACAATAGAACTCAACTTTTACGCGTTACATGATTTAGTCATTTTTACCGAATTAAGCATTTAAACAATAAAATCTCTTAACGAAACTTTCACATAATTAATCTATCATGCTGTAGACCTTATTAAAATAGTAAAATAAATATTTTAAGTTCGAAATTGTGGTCTCAAAACCACTGTTTCGATTTGACTCAAAAACGAGCTGTTACAATGTTTAAGACTATAGTTGGACTATGGCATCGAAAAATTGATGAATTTGTATCGTAAGCATTGGTAAACCATAGCAATTTGATATAAATGCTATGATAGCTCATGATTTGATGCTTTGAATGTTTATGATATTATCCATTTTGAATTTCTAATGAATGTTGTGATTATTTCATGTTCATATACGGACTTACTAAGCTTTATAACTTACTCTGTTTAATTTTTGATGTTTTATAGTTCTATAAAGCTAGCTCGAATACAGGAATCTTCAGGGACTTCATAGTACTATCGATCATCTATTTTGGTACTTTTGAAGTTATGTATAAATGGTATATGACATGTATAGGCTTGTGTCAATTTGGTTTGTTTGATGGATGTGTATTTTGCCATTTGTGTTGGCATAAGATGTTAAATTTGATGATGTTTTATGAATGTCCAATGGTTCTAATTTAATGTTTGGTAATAGACCTATACTCAATGAATGTGGTAAAAGTGATTATGTATACATTGAATTGGTTTAGTTAGATGAGTTATATATGTATTATGCTTAGTAAAGCAAGATAAATTAATTAGCATTTGAATAGGTAAATGGTATGGATTTGAGTATTGAATTTAGTTGAAATCAATATGGTATGATTATGTACTGATTGATGAATTGTGACTTAAAATGGTACCAATTGAGTTTACTTAGGTATCTGCAAAAAGGGTGGCAAATTGGCTTTGCAAATGGCTTATTTTTGTCCACATGGGTAGAGACACGGGCGTGTGTCTCAGCCTTGTGCAACACACGGTTAGGTTACGAGGCCGTGTGTCCCTTGGTGTTGAAATTGATTTGAAGTTAGTATGCTCCACACGGTCTCACACACGGGTGTGTGACTGGCCGTGTGGTATAAGTCAGTGTACCCTCCTAAATGGCACATGGCCTAGCACACGGCATGTGTGGCCATTTCAAAGGGAACATGGGCTAGACACGAGCGTGTGGTTGGCCGTGTGACTTAAGTCAGTATGCTCTCCAATTTTCACACAGCCTGACACACGGGCGTGTCCTTGGCCATGTGATGCAAGTCAGTATGTATGCCCTATTTCCACACGGCCTAAGACACGAACGTGTCTACTAGCCGTGTGAGGCACACGGCCTGTTCACACGAGCGTGTGACCTCTGTTTATATGAATTTTTTTTAGTTTTACAAAATTATCGTATGTTATCAGTTTAGTCCCAAACCATTTCTAAAGCATGTTTAAGGCCCCGTAGGTCTTTATAAGGGACAATGTAGTTGTATTGAATGATGTATGAGAATGAATGTTATATGTTGTGCATTGGTCGATAATACCTCGTAACCCTATTCTAATGATGACTACGGGTTCGGGGTGTTAAATTTTATTGGTATCAGAGCTACGGTTTAGTCGACTCTAGGACTAACGTAGCATGTGTGAGAGTCTAGCTATACATGCCATATATACTCTGCGATAGTGTGATGATTCCTGACAACTTAAATTGTGTTTTCGTATTGTAATGGACCCCGAACGAGCTATAGCGGATGATGTAGAGAGTAATGCGCCAGCTTTCACTCAAGGGACAGCGCCTATTGAATCTAGATCCGTGTCGAGTAGTCATGGAGGTGAGGCTAAAGAAGCATTTTTCCAGATGATGTGTAATAGCTCGATTTTGAGCCTACTTAGAAGATTGGTTTTAGGACCACAAATCTGAAGTAATAAAATTTATTTTTATTATAATTTTATGATCTACAAATTCAAAGGACGATTTCGTGAAAATTCCATTCAAAAATTTTGACGTTTGGGCACTGAATTTGGTCAAAAGAACTAAATTGTAAAAGGTGCAAAAGTTGAGTTCTTCATGTTAGAGGAGTTCAATTGTTATGAAACTTTAAATTGGAGATCCTTATATGGTAATTAGACTGTTGGATAATTTTTTGGGCAAAAATGGACATGAAATGGGTGAAATAGAATATTTTTAAGTTAAGGGCATTTTGGTAATCTAGTAATTAAAATGAATTAAAAAATAAAAGCCAAAATTTCTTGTCCATCTTCTTCCTTGGCCGAATATTGCATGAAGAAACATGGATAGGGTTTTCCAAGCTTCCAAGCTCTATTGTAAGTCTGTTCTTGCCCCGTTTTTAATGATTTTTACGTTTTTGAAATCCGCATAACAAGATTTACCTATTTCTACCATTTATTTGAGTTGTGATGAAGGTCTAGAGTTTTAACCATGTTATAAATTTGTGTATTTTATTGTTTAATGGTAGATTGTGCATGTTTATGGTTGGAGAAACAACTTTTGCTAAGTGATTTTTGGTGAAAATGCTTAAAAGGACTAAATCGTAAAAGTTATAAAATATGTAGTAAAAGTGTGTTTTAGTCGAAATTTTGGGTTGATATAGTTATGAAAATGATTCGGTTAGGCTTAAAGTGTAGATAAATTGAATAAAAATCATTTTACGAGCCTAGGGGCAAAAGTATAAATATGACAAAGTTTTGGGGCAAAAACATAATTTTGCCATAATATGATTTTTGGGTCACAATGAATAATGTGAATAATTAGAAAGCTAAATGTGGTATTATAGATCAAGGAAAATAAGATTTGGACTTAAATCGGGAAGGTGCAAGATTTTGGACTAAAATGGAATAATTAGCTGTGCTCGGATTCGAGGTAAGTTTGTGTGATGATAATAATAATAATAATAATAATAATAATAATAATAATAATAATAATAATAATAATGCAATGTCAGACTTGGATTGTAAATTATATTATTTTCTCATAAATTGAATAAGTTGTCATACGGATGCATACGACGAGAATTTGACAAGTAAGTACTTACGATAATGTTGTCGTTGATTGTGACTGAATCTTAATAGGTAAATTGATTTGATCTTGTTGAGTAAAAGGTTATTGTATGCTTGCATAAGAAGTGATCTACAATATGTCTATGATGTGTGATGACAATGTGATGAACTGTGATTTGTGTTACAAAATGATTATCATGAATTTTAACATTATGTGAAATCATGAGCTTAATTACCATCATGAGATATATGATTCGGTCCTAGGGACAAGTTTCGACAAGATGTGTATTCGAAGAAGCTCCGGGTGACCCTGAGGAATGCTTAAGATTCAGATATCATGACACCATGGTTAATGAGATCTCGTGTAAGACCATGTCTAGGACATGGCATCAGGATTGATATGCATGCCAGTGTAAGACCATGTCTGGGACATGGCATCGACATTGATATGTGTGCCAGTGTAAGACCATGTTTGGGACATGGCATCGACATTGATATGTGTGCCAGTATAAGACCATATTTGGGACATGGCATTGACATTGATATGTGTGCTAGTGTAAGATCATGTCTAGGACATGGCATTGGCAATGGTATGTGTGCTAGTGTAAGACCATGTTTGGGACATGGCATCGGCACCGATATAAGACTTCGTATAAAACCATATCTTGGATATGGCGTCAACATGTGGATGCATGTAAGACCATGTATGGGACATGGCTTTGGTACTTTATTTGGTGTATGATGATTCTGAACGTCCTTCAGTATTCCGAGTGGTTCAATGGGCCATTCAAGATTATGGTTAAGAAGTGGAGTAATATGTGAAAAGTGTTGAAAGGGTACAAGTATGAACACTAAGCTTATGGTTATTGAGACTATGAAATGTCGACACCTCGGTGAGCTAAGATGTGATTATGAATTTTGTTGCAATATCATGCTAACTTACATTGTGTAATTAAACATGGAATCCATGAAATGGTGAGTTCATGATTAGTTGAAAATGAACTTATGATAGTTATCATTATATTGCACTAAAATAGTTTTGGACAGCAGCAGTAGTCTGACTTTGAAAATTCACCAAAAAGTTGTGGAAAATGAATTAGTGACTGAATAAAATATAATATTAAACCTTATTGAATGTAGTTTCACATAGGGGAAACGGTGTAAGTAAAAGAATTTCATATTATGATATGTTTGAATTTTTGTGAGATAGGGTTAGAGTGATTTTAGTCTCCCCTGTCCTAAATTTGGAAAATCACTAAAAATTGTAAAAGAATAATTATGGGTTAGAATTGATATGACTAAGTTCTTAATGAATATATTTTCAATAGAAATAAACAATAACATCATCCGAATCCCATGCAATGAGATAATTAATTTTTAGTGAAGAAGCGCTGAAACTGTCAAACAGCAGTACAAGGGAGACTTTAAAGAATAATCTGTACTTATTGGCTAGATGAAAAATTTTGAAAATATTATGGTAAGAAGATATGTTAGTCTAATTTCAGTGAAAATTTTTAGATCTTAATTTAGAGCTCCGTAGCTCAAGATATTAATAATTTAGTGACTATGACTCGAGTAGACAACTTTACTAAAATATGAGCAAATAGTGGAATTATGTGCAACTTTGATTGTGTTACCATGAGGATATGTGTAAGAGTTTGGAAAAAGCACGTTAATAAATTGATTATTATTATTTTCATACGGACTTAATAAGCTATAAAGCTTACCCTCTCTTTTCCATTTCTTCAATGTTGTCAGGTTAGCTCGGGGTTGGAGATCGTTGGAGGTAGCATCACACTCTTAATATTATCAAGTTAGGGTATTAATAAACCTTAAGTGTTTTGAAGTGAGTGGCATGTACAGAGACTTAGTACTTTGAGATATGTATTTCATGGTTTGGCCAATTGAGTTGGCTTATAATGATTCATTTGTATAGAGCCATGAGATATGACTCATATTTGATCATTGGGTTATAGACCTAACTGATTTTGCATGACTAATCTAATGTCTTGATGATTTACATGTTGTGATGGCTTGGTATCAATGAATGTATGATATGGCATGCATATTTGATGGATGAACTTTGATCAATAGATGTGACCATATTCTTAGTATAAAAGTGTAAATTTAGAGTAAGTTAATGATGTTAATGAAGAATGGAATTGGTGTGGAATGCCTTATGGAAACATGTTAATGTGAGTGTGTGATATGTGACATTAAGGATATGAATTAGACATGACTATGAATGCTAGATGACTAAGTTGAGAATATCAGCATGAAGACAACCATGGTATAAGGGTATAAGTGGTAGTGAAGATGACAAGGCCAAATGAATATGATTTGGTATGTCTAGACCTGATATTAAATGAGTATGAAAAATACAAGTATGATGACATGCAAATGCTATGTTTGTGACTTAATTGAGGATGTTTAATCATTAAATGGATGCCATGTTATATATCCTTGATGTTGTATAAATGTGTGAGGGATTATGGTTGACCAATGCTTGGAAAATAGCCTAAGTGTTGGCCACACGAGCAGAGACACGGCCGTGTGTCTCAATTGTGTAGGGAACACTGCCTTAGCACACGGGCTTGTGACTTGGCCGTATGACCCCATTTCATTGCTGACATCATAAACAGAGAGTTACACTTGCTAAGGACACGGGTGTGTCCCAAGCTACACGGGCGTGTCCCAAGCTACACGGGCGTGTGACTCTATAAACATGGAAAATTTCTCTAAGTGTTGTAAAATTTTTAGAAGTTCTTGGTTTAGTCCCGAATCACCCCCGATGTGTGTTTTGGGCCTCGTAGGCCCGTATAAGG
Organism: Gossypium arboreum; assembly: GCF_025698485.1. Taxonomy (NCBI): domain Eukaryota; kingdom Viridiplantae; phylum Streptophyta; class Magnoliopsida; order Malvales; family Malvaceae; genus Gossypium; species Gossypium arboreum. The sequence continues at coordinate 88,233,906 of NC_069075.1, read as the reverse complement.
GACGATATGCATGTGTTTGAATGTTTTTGAATTGGTTGAAATTTTATGGCTCAGTTTTACATATATATGTATGTTTAAGTTCGGTAATGCCTAGTATCCTGTCCTAGCGTCAGACACGGGTAAGGGGTGTTAAATTTAATGGTATTAGAGCTATAGTTTAGCCGGTTCTCGGACTAACCTAGCATGTGTGAGAGTCTAACTATACATGCCACATATAATCTGTGATAGTGCAATGTCTCCCGATGCGGATGAAATTTATCTTGCTTAGACAGAGATACTCTCCAACCGAGCTACAGCCGATCATGTTGGTAATGATGCTAAAATATTTGAGCAGAGTATACTTATGATGAATTGAGGCTTATAAAGGTATGAATAAAGGTTTATAATATAAATGTGATGACATTATTATGATGATGATGAATGTTAAGTTACATACGTGTATATATGACAGTCGAGTTAGGGGCTTTATGACCTCACCCCCTTACCAATGAGATGTCCTATTGTGAAATTTCATGAGAATTATGTTGAATAAGTTCCGCAGTGAGAAACCGAAGAGTTCAGTGGTAGCATAAATATAAAGGTGATTAGAAATAGTGAAAGGAATAATGTTCGTATAGTAAGGTGTCTGAGTATGACAGTTGCAATTGAGCAGATTATGACCATCTCTTATAGGGTATTCTGTGTGTTCAATTGTTCTTAGAGGTATTCATATGGCTATCTATCTTCTGATGAAATCCTTATTGTAAGGGAATGTTTTATAAACATGATAGCAGACGAAAGCATTATTAGTCTGAATGGTCTATAATTTGCGTTGCTTTAATTCTCCCTGGTATTCTATTACCATCCGTCTGTTGGAAATCGATGAGAAAATGCATATGATGATATGATTCTGATTCTAATGATTGTTTCTCTATTCGGTATATATATGGAAAATGCATTGTCCTTGTAGCATTTGGTTTCAGCGAGTCTGAATAGTATTTTCTTTTGGATTTCTTTTCTTTGAGAGGATCATAGAGATTTTTATTATTTCATTTGGGATGTGTTCTCAGAAATTCTGTATGCCTACATATCTTGAATGCCAATGTCTCGATTTTCTTGTTATTCCTAATGTTAAAATGTATAAAACGTGATTTGTTTACGTTGGATATCCATAGGTCGGAACTAAATATGTTTATATGGCTATATCTCTAGTCTGATCATGGGAACACGGTGATACTGATATGAGGTTTTCTAGTCTTTATAAAAAAGGGTTGAAATTGGCCAAAGTATAGATTGCAATAGTTCGAGTTTAGATTGTATATTAGTTTTCATTGTTACCGGTAATCTTGATTTCTATTGGATTAGAAAGAAGCTTTATGTTTTGTTTGAGCTGAAATAGTTTATAAAGAATTTTGACTTATTTTGTGAAAGAATTATAAAAGATTGTCTGTTTGAATTGTTCTATCATTAGTATGAGCGGAATACTTTAATTACTATTGATTGATAATGAAGATCGACTCGGGTTTTCAAACCATATGGGTTATTTGTTTGAAAGACAAAATGAGATATTTATATCCGAGTCTATTCCCATGTCTGGAAATAGAATTTCGTTTCTTTATGAGTAAAAGACAGGTATTTAGAATGAAGAATGTATGTTTTAAAAGACATTAATACGAGTCAAAGTCGTTTTAAAAGACATTAATACGAGTCGAAGTCGTACTGATTGATAAAGTTATTTCCTTCATGAAAATTTGGATGGTCTGCTACATACTAGTAAGGTTCAAAATGGTTAGAAGTATTGTTAATCAAAATATTAGAATTGAAACAGTTGCCTCGGGCATAGTGTTCTCAATTTTTTGAGATACGATATTGAATAAATTGGGATGTGTTTCAAGGCCAGAAAGCAACGTGATAGCTGAAAGTATCCGATGTTATGGAAAGATCTGAATCTGAGATAGCATAGATGTAACAGCTCGATTTTGGGCCTAGTCGAAATAGTAGTTTTGGAACCACTATTCCGGGGCCAGAGAAATTATTTTTAATGATATGTTATGTGTTATAGCGTGATCATATGAGTGCATGAAAATTTTGGTGAAATAATTTTAGCGATTTCATGCTTAATTACGAAAAAAGACTAAATCGTGTAAAGGGCAAAAGTTTTGTTTTGCTAGCTAAAGGTGTCAAATAGCTATAGAACATTAAATTAGGGTCTTTATTGAGTAAATAGATCATAAATATGTTAGTGTCTGATCAAGGAGATAAAAAAAGGTTGAAAAGTCAAAGTTGGTGTGCATTAGGTGACTTATTTGGTAATAAAATAAAACAAAAAGAAAAAATTGTTGTCATCTTTTCATCTTCTTTCTTCCCCATCGAAAATACTAGCAAAGAGGGGGTCTTGAAAGCTCAAAAATTTCAGCAACTGATATCCCTTACAAGTAAGTGATTTAGATGCCTAATTTTGATAATTTTTGTACTTGGAACCCTTGTAGCATGAACTAGCTAATGGGAGGACTATTTTGTGAAATGGTTGATAGTCTAGGGATTTGACATGAAAGGATTTATGTTGTTTGCTGAATTTTTATGGATGAAAATGAGTCTTGGTTGTGTAATAAACAACTTTTGTGAAAGGATTTTCATGGAAAACACCTAAAAGGGCCATTTTGTAAAAGTTATAAAATATGTTGTAAATGTGTGAAATAGTGGAAATTTGGGTTGTAATAAGAGTAATAATTGGTCGGTTAGGCTTGGCGAATAAGTAAATTCGATAAAAATCGATTTACGGGTCTAAAGGTAAAATGGTCATTTTGTGAAAGTCTAGAGGCAAAATGGTCGTTTTGCCAAAAATGTGAATTTTGATTGTCCAAATTTATTTAGGGATTTAATGAGTGAATTTAATCATGTTAGATTAAGAAAATCGAGATTTGAGCTTATATCGAGAAAGTGTGTGGTTAAAGACAAAAAGAGAATAATTAGCCGAAATTACATTTGAGGTAAGTCTGTGTGATTAAATGGGCATGATATTTATGCCATTGTTATTATACTTGAAAATCTATCTTGCCATGATTGTGTTAAAGTTTATGTTGATGATATTGTATATGAGAAAGTGATGTCAAATGTAAATAACATTTATGTGTTGATTGAATGCTTGGAGATTTGATGGAATAGGATATTCCATTGAAACGAGTAAGTTGTATGTAAATAATAAAACTACATTGTTATTATATGTGTATAAATTGATACAGCATGAATGGCTTGGTTGTGGAAATGATTATGAATGATGAATATTGAGATAGTAGAATTCTCGTTTGAACCTTAAAAAACAATTTGGATATTCATGCCATGACATTCGGGTTATTTATGTGCCAGTGTAAGACATGTCTAGGACATGCATCAGCCATATTATGAGAGCCAGTGTAAGACAATGTCTAGGACGTGGCATCAGCATTGAGATGAGAGCTAGTGTAAGACATGTCTGGGACATGGCATCGGCATTATACCCTATGTTTGAGGCTTAGTGAATATCCGATAGCTTTCCAAATAGTTCAATGGTGAGAGTTACGGTTTAACCTAAATGAGAAAGGTTATGACCATATTGTGAGTGGTACAGGTACTTACATGAAATTGATGAGATGTGAATTCAATTCATGTTGTATGATTAGTAAGGAATGAATATGAGTATGTTGAGTAACACATGTATGTATGCCAAGCTCATGAGAAATGATTTCAGTTTATGATGCACATTTAGTGAAGATGTAAATAGGTAATTCATGCTTATGAGAATGATTTTGTGATGAAATTGTGATTATAGGTCTATAATTATGATATATGAATATGTAACCTTACCAATTTGGTGAAAATGAATTAATATGGTGTGATAAACGTAGTATCGTTAATTTACACTAAAACAGCTTTGGGCAGCAGCCATAGTCTGAATTTAAAAATCCACCAAACATTTTGGAAATTGATTTAGAGGCTGAATAAAATATGAAATTAAAGCCTAATGAGTCTAGTTTCACATGGAAGAAATGATGCAAGCAAAAGAGTTTCATATTATGAAATATTTTAATTGTTGTGAGACAGAGTCAGAATGACTTCAAAATCCCCTGTTCTGATTTGAGAAAATCATTGAAAATTTTTAAAAAATATTTATGAGTTATAATTTATATGATTAGAATTATTAATGAGTCTATTTTCAATAAAAATATATGGGAACATCATCCGAGTCTCGTATTATGAGATAATTAATTTTTTAGTGAAGAAGGGTCAGAGCTGTCAGACAGAAAAAAAGGGTAACTTTAAGGAATAAAATGTACTAATTGGATGAACCAAAAATTTTGAAAATTTTATGGTAAGACGATATGTGAGTCTAGTTCTAGGAAAAAAATAGCGGAACTTAATTTGGAATTCCGTAGCTCTAGATATAAATAATTTAGTGACTGTGACTTGAGAAAATAGCTTGATTGGAACATGAGCAAAACTGCAAATAGGGTTGTATTTCCATGAGAAGCAAGTTGATAATTGCTTACTATTTTCATACGGTATTACTAAGCTATAAAGCTTACTCCCTTCCTTTCCTTTCCTTTAGTGTTTTCAGATTAGCTCGAGGTTGGAGATTGTCAGAGGCAGCATCACACTATCAAATCGCTACCTTTGGAATGATGAAGCATATATTAGAAATTTCAAGTGAGTGGCATGTATAGGGATCTAGTTGATTGACATGTATTATTTTGCTTTGGCCAAATGTGTTGGCTTATGTTGAGTTATATGTATATGGCCATGAGATGTGGCTCATATTGATTTTGGCTTGTAAGCCTAGCTATTCATGTCATGTCTAATGTTTATAAGGTGATTATGTTTGTTTGCCATGCATGGTTAGTAATATGGCATGTGTGTTGGATGTATGATCTATGACCAATTCAGGTGGTCATAGCCACGTAGTAATCGCACGTTATAAACACAACATGACAATGATTGAACTTGAGTGCTTGATGGATAAGTTGGTAACCATAGTATAATGGTAAAAGTGGTCATCAAAATGACAAGTCTTGTGAATGTGAAATAAGGAATCTAGACTTGGTATTGCATGAGTAGATACATTACTTGTAAGAGGACATGTTAGTGTTAAGGATATGTCTTAATAAAGAGTGTTTAATCACTAAAATGATGCCATGATTTGCGATTTTGATGTGCATAAGGTTGTAAGAGATTATGGGTAACATGAAGGCTTGGAAAATAGCCTAAGTGTTGGCCACACGGGCTGAGACACGACCGTGTGTCTCAACCGTATGAGAGGCACAACCTGGAGACACGAGAGTGTGGCCCGGCCATGTGGTTTGATGTGCATGCTGACATCATAGACAGTGAGTTACACGGTCTGAGGACACGGGCGTGCCAAAGGCACACAGGCGTGTCCCTATGTCCACACGAGCGTGTGACCCTGTTTCATGGGAAAATTTTCTAAGTTTTCTTGAAACTTCTCAAAGTTCTCAGTTTAGTCCCGAATTAATTCCGATGAATGTTTTGGGCTTCGTTGACCCAAAAAAGAGACGACATGCATGTGTTTTAAAGGTTTTGAATTAAAAGAGATTTTATGGCCTGGTTTTTTCATGAATGTGTATGTTTAAGTCCGATAATGCCTCATACCCTGTTCCAATGTTGAACATGGGTAAGGGGTGTTACAATAGATAATTTGAACAATTGAATGATGATGAGTTAGTTATTGCTTGATCTTTGAGAACAGCAAAATGTAGTTGCTAGTATTGGGGTTGAAAATCCTCGATTTCATTGAGAATGATGGTTATACGATTAATCTTGTCTATTGACGGTTCGGTCTTAACTGAGTTCAAGACTGAAAATTGAAGTTTTATTGTAAGTCTATGTAGTTGGGAAATGCGTTAGTAATTCGTGAACTAAGGGAGTACAACATTGATACTAGAATGAAATGGGAAAGAGTTACTATAGATTTCATATCTGGATTATCCCCGTCTCTGAAAAAAAGAAATGTTATGTGAATTGTTGTCTTCTATTTAGCGAAATTACAAATCATTTCGGCATGTACAGAATTCTCACTTGACAGGTTAATGGAATTATGTGTCTTTGAGGTTGTCATATTTCTTTGAATGTTAGTCTTCATTAATCGGATTAAGATTCGAGGTTTATATTGTGACCTCTTGGGAAAGCTAAAGGAAGCTCTGAAAATTTACAAGCAACTGAGAGATCGAATTCGCAAGCTATCGGACCGTATGAAATTATAGAGAGTATAAGGTTGAATTTGAAAGGATTCAAGTATGATATATGTATGAGTGATATGACGGTATGGATCAGATTCTTCATGTATATGAGTTCTCCTACATAAGTTAAGATTCAGTTGATGTGTTGTATAACGAAGAACTACTTATGACCTTGGAATGAAGGATTGTAGTGTTAAGAACTAAAAGTTCAGTATTAGTAAAGGTTCTCTAACGATGTTATGAATAAAAGAGCTTATGCGAAAATCAAACCTCATTTCCGGTAAGATTTTCGGGGATGAAAATCCCTAAAATGGGGAGAGTTGTAACAGTTCAATTTTGGGCCTAGTCGGAACAGTGGTTTCGGGACCACAAATCTAACGTAATAAAATTTATTTTTATTATATTTCTATGGTCTACAAATTCATGGGATGATTTCGTGAAAATTTCATTCAAAAATTTTGACGTTTGGGCACTGAATTTGGTCAAAAGGACTAAATTGTAAAAAGTGCAAAAGTTGAGTTCTACATGTTAGAGGTGTCCAATTGTTATGAAATTTTAAATTTGAGGTCTTTATATGGTAATTAGACCATTGGATAATTTTTTGGACAAAAATGGACATGAAATTGGTGAAATAGAATATTTTTAAGTTAGGGGCATTTTGGTAATCTAGTAATTAAAATGAATTAAAAAAATAAAAGCCAAAATTTCTTGTCCATCTTCTTCCTTGGCCAAATATTGCATGAAGAAACCATGGCTAGGGTTTTCCAAGCTTCCAAGCTCGATTGTAAGTCCGTTTTTGCCCCGTTTTTAATGATTTTTACGTTTTTGAAATCTTCATAACAAGATCTACCTATTTCTACCATTTATTTGAGTTATGATGAAGGTCTAGGGTTTGACCCATGTTAGAAATTTGTGCATTTTGATGTTTAATGGTAGATTATGCATGTTTATGGTTGGAGAAACAACTTTTGCTAAGTGATTTTCGGTAAAATTGCTTAAAAGGACTAAATTGTAAAAGTTATAAAATATGTAGTAAAAGTGTGTTTTAGTGGAAATTGTGGGCTGTAACACCCCACACCCATACCCTACGCCGGGACAGAATACGAGGTGTTACCTAACTCAGTCACATACATTCACACGTTTCTTAGTCATCAACATTTGGTCAAACTTAAAACTTTTCCACTTTAAATTGAAAACTCCATAATAAAGGCCTACTAGGCTCTAAACGTTCATTTAAAACCATTTGGGAATGATTCGGGTCTTACCATGAACCCTAAAAAATGTTACTAGCCATAGGGGCACATGCACATGTGGGAGGGGCAACATGCCCGTGTGACAAATTCAACATGGTCGTGCTGTTGGCCCTTGTGACTCACACGGCCTAAGCAATACAGGGACATGCCCGTGTCCCTCACACGTGTGGAATTAATTCTAAATTAATACCTACAGGAGTTTTCACACGGCCTAGCACACGCTTGTGTCCTGGACTCACACGGCCTAAGTAATACAGGGACATGCCCGTGTCCCTCACACGTGTGGAATTAATTCTAAATTAACACCTATAGGGGTTTTCACACGGCCTAGCACACGCCCGTGTCTTGGCCCGTATCCTTCACACGGCCATGACACGACTGTGTCCTGGCTCGTGTCCTTTACACGGCCATGACACTCCCGTGTCCTAGCTCGTGTGCAAAAACCTAGACATTCTGTTTCTGACGTCAACAATTCTTAAGGGTCACACAGCCAAGACCCACGCCCGTGTGCTAGATCGTGCTTTTCACATGGCTGAGACACACGACCGTGTCTCTGCCCGTGTGTTTACTACCATGCGTACTGACTTGCAAATTTTACATGTAGCGGACACACGGCCGGATCACAACCCATGTGGTAGACCGTGTGTCACACACAGCCTAGACACACGCCCATGTGCCTACCCGTGTGGACAAAATAAGGCTATTTACCAAGCCTCTTTGCCACCCTTATTTATATAACCTGTATAAAATTAATCTATACCAAACAAGGGCATATCACATAGCCAAACTAACTACGATGGACAATATTTTATTTGTGCGTTTTACTCATCCATGAAAATAATATCTTCTATATAAATATCAAAATGAGCATTGACCATTATCCATGGCCTTATACAAAATAAATGTAGTTATCCCAAGCCAACACATTTGGCTATTTCTCAATGACACAAAAAACATTAAATTCTAGCCCTATACATGCCATACACAAAAACAAGAAATCTAACTATACCTAGTGCTTCAAATGATAGTGTGATCGTGGCCTTCGACGTCTGTTGATCCTCGAGCTATTTAGGAGACATTATAAGAAAATAGAGAAGAGAGGGAGTAAGCATAAGAAGTATGCAAATAGATAGCAACAGCTATACCATTCATCAATATGCTCTTGATATAAATAGACATAAACACAACTTACTCATCACAATCCGATACTCATCATATAATATATATATTGAACTCAAGTTTCACACAGATTGAATAGGTATCTGTTTCACTCACAACACGGTTATACTTTTCTCTTTATTTTAAACCTTAACTCTCACCGTTGAACCATTCGGAACACTACCTGATATTCAATGAGCCTTAATATGGGGTAGGATACCGATGCCATGTCTCGGACATGATCTTACACTGGCTTACATCTCAAGGTTGATGCGTGCCCCAGACATGTCTTACACTAGCTCTCGTCTCTATGTCGATGCCATGTTCTGCACATGGTCTTACACTGGCTCTTGTAATGTTGTCAATGCATGTCCCAGGCATGTCTTACACTAGCTCACAATAGCCCATACGTCATGGCATGAATATCCAATTTATTTCTTATGGTTCAAATGCGAATTCTACTATCTAAATTATCATCATCCATTCTCATTTCCAAAATCAAGTATGTGATATCCCGAATTAGGGCCTAAGTGGAATAGCGGTTTCGGGACCATAAATCTGAGATAGAAATAATTATTTTATGATTATTTTGAGGTTTATGATATGATTGCATGATTATGTGAAAATTTTGTGAAGAAATTCTATGCATAAAGTGCTTAATTTGAAGTTAGGGACTAAATTGAATAAGTTACAAAATTTGCATTCTAGAAGTATCTAGTATGAAATTGCTTTGAAATATTAATTAGGAGGTCTTAAATAGAAATTTTACCAATTTCTAAGTTTATGGACAAAAATTGGACATGGATGGAATTTTTGAAAGTTTAATAAGGAAGGGCATTTTGGTCATTTTGATATTAAATGAAATAAAATGGGAAAAATAACACAAAAATGATCAAATTCTCCATAAGTTGCTGCCAAATTTTGCTCTCCACCATAGCTAGGGTTTCAACACTTTTAAGCCTTGATTGTAAGTGATTTCTATGCCTGTTTTTAATGTTACTTACATTTTTGAAATAATCGTAGCTCGGTTTACTTGTTTCTACCAATATTTTGAGCTAGGGTTTATATTTAAAAATTTACCCATGAATGATATGCATGAATTTTTATTTTTTATGGTAGAATATGAAGCTTGAGATTGTGTTAAACAACTTTTGCTAAGTGATTTTACGTAAAAACGACTAAAATGACATAATTGGTAAAAATACCTAATGTTCATAAGTACATGTTAGAGTGAGAATTGGATGTTTCTGTAGAAGGGAAAAATGATCAGCATGTCATAAAATATAAGAAAATAGGATGAAGTTTAATTTATGAGATTTGGGGCAAAAGTGTAAATATGTGAAAGTTTAGGGGCAAAATTATAATTTTTCCAAAATATGATTTTGGGTTGATTTGAAAAATATGAGTCCTAATTAGGCTATATTTGAAATGATAGAGCAAGGAAAATAGAAATTCAGGCTAAAATCGGTAAAATACCAAGTTGTGGACAAAATGGTAAAAATGAGCATTTTCGCATACGAGGTAAGTTCAAATGTAAAAAATGTAATATAACTGTTATTTTAAATCATTTAATGCTATTTATACCATATTATGATTGTTATCATGCAATTGTATGCTTTGTGGTCATTGTTGGACAACATGCAAAAATTTTATGAATTATGTGAAAAATGTGAAAGACTACCGAAGTATCGTCATGAGTATTCCAAGGAGAATGGTAAATGAGTACAAACGAGGAAAGTCCCGTTGGACCTTAGGAATAGATTCGGATATTAGGGCTTCCGAACTCATTGAGTTGAGTCCGATTTCACTTATGGATGCGAACGTCCGAACTCGTTGAGTTGAGTCTGAGTTCGTGAGATGTAACTAGGCATCCGAGCTCGTTGAGTTGAGTCCGAGTTCACTTATGGATACGAATGCCCAAGCTCGTTGAGTTGAGTCCGAGTTCGCTTATGGGCGGGTTACATGGTAGCTTGGCTACATATGTGGCACTTATGTGCAAACTTTCCATGTATCCGAATTATATTCTGATGTGTTCAACGGGTAAAATTCTAGTGAAATGGAAGAATACTCAAGATGCAAGTGACGTATTGGTAAGTGTTGTGGAATGGGCACTTTGGACAGATATGTACTTAACCCTTTGGTTGAGACTTGATACAACAACAATAATGTAGTAAGACGATGAATGATGAATAGAAATGTGATATATGTTTTGGTGATATTATGCTAATGTTGGTTGGTATAATTGCTTTGTTAAGTTATTTTTTATTTGCATGTGAACTTACTAAGAATTTATTCTTACTCCTTCCCTTCCATTCCTTGTAGTTTTGACAAGCTGGTTTGGAGATCAGGACGGTCGGAGGCACGCTCACACTATCAACGGACCATCTCGGTATGGTAGCTTGCATACTTTGGGAATATGGCATGTATAGCATTATAATCCTTTTGTGTATATAATCTTATGATATAGCTCATGGATGGCATGGAAATTTTTGAAAATGATTAGCTATTGGAGTGGCTAATCGAGATTATATTTGATAACACGTATGCTTTATGTGCTAACTAATCTATGGAAATCCATAAAATGGTGAAATTGGACTATAAAATAAAATCACATAGTAGCAGTGATGTGAGTTTCAAAAATCACTAAAAATAGTATAGATAGAATTAGATGATGAATAAAATATGGAATTGAATTTTAATGAATCTATTTTCATTTTAAGAAACAAAATAGATAAAAGAGTTTTAGTTTATAAGATATTTACGTTTTAGTGAAACAGGGTAAGAGCAATTTCTGGATTCCCTATTCTGAAGAGCAATTTCTGGATTCCCTATTCTGACTTTATAAATTCACCATACTTTTTGTAAAAATAATTAGGACTCAAAATTTATATGTATGGATTCTTTATTAAGTCTATTTTTAAGTTAAATAAATGGCATAATCATTGGATTTTTGTACAGAACAAACTTTGATTCGTAGTGCACAAGGGTCAGAGTAGCCAAACCCTGAAATAGGGGAGAATTTAACTAATAAAATGTACTAACTGACCCAACAAAAATTTCTAGAAAATAATTAGTATATAGATATATGAGTCTACTTTTAGGAAAAATTTATAGATCTTAATTTCAAGTTTCAAAACTCGAGATATGAATTTTTAAGTGACTGTGATGCAGTTAGCCAGCTTGTCTAGAAATTTAAAAATTAAATTGTTTGAACTGTTTAATTAATGAATTAAGTCTGTTAACACCTTGTGCTCGACTCCGACTATGGTCTCGGGTATGGGGGCTTTAGATTTGGTGGTATCAGAGCTATGGTTTAGTCGATTCTTGGACTAACCTAGCATGTGTAAGAGTCTAGCTATACATACTACGGATCCGTGATAGTGTGATGCCTCCCGACGCGTATGAGCACCGTCTTGTTTAGACAGAGGTACTCTCTAACCGAGCTGCACTGACCATGTTCAATGTGATGCAAAGGTGTTTGAATAAAATTACGATTATGATGAGTCTCGATTCAGAAAAGTATGAATAAAAGTTTATGATATATATATATGTGTGTGATAACACGTGAGATGAAAGCTCATGTTGTGATAAATATCCATACTTGCTTATTGCTTATATGATGTAGTGCACTTAGCTTACTTGATAAGATGAACGGGATAACGAGAAATTCGTAGAGGTATGAGTAAAGGTTCCTAATATCATGATATGAATGAAAATGTCATTGCCTTGATTGAACGTTGAATGTTGATGAATGTTAATGATATTTTTTATGAGATAAATGATTATAATGAAATGAATTTATCTATGTCAAATTGTTTGGACTGAATTATATGATTGTAATGATATGTATATGATAATGCACGAAATGAAAGTTGCGATTGTGATGCAAATATCTATGTTTGTTTAGCCCTTATATGATGTCATGAGTATGATTTGTTTGAGTAAATGAATGGATAAGTCAAGCTATCCATAAAACATAGGATGCATGCATAAGTATACTTGTCTTAATGGGATAACTAGAAAATTTGTGTAAACCAACATGAATGATGCATTGCCTGAATGAATGATATGATTTTGATGATGTTGTTATGATGATGGAAATTGTGTCATATGTATATGTATGAGAAAGTCGAGTCAGAGGCCCTACAACCCCTCCCCCTTTCCGAAGTGGAGCTTATAATGGAATTTCATGAGATTTGTACTGAATAAGTTTCCGGTTGAGAAACCAAAGAGTTCAATGATAGAATAATCATAAACATGATTAGAGACTGAGAATGAGTTGGTAAATAAAGTTAGAGCTAGAAAAGTATTAGGTTGATATAAAGATTATTGGAGCTATGCACTGTCCCAGTTAAAGAATAAATTTACTTTGTAAATTGAATTACTCAGACACAAGGTCGAGAAAAGTGTAAATTAAAATTTATTCAGAACTGGTCTTCTTTAGTGAAACGTCTAACATGAAATTTGTGATGGCAGACCTAGTTGTGGGAAATGATATTTGAAATGTGTAATATCTGAGTATGACAGTTACGGCTGGACAGATTTAACAGTTTCTTCTGAGATGTTCTATGTATTTATCCGTTCTCAGAAAAAAAATTCTATGGTTGTTGATTTTTTGAAGAAATTCTTGTTATATGGGAATGTTTTCTAATCCTGGTGTTAGATGGATGCATTGGTAGTCCGACTGGTTTATAATTTGTATTACTGTATTTCCTCGGGCATTTTATTACATTTCTTCTGATAAGAATTGATGAGAGGATATGTATGATATTATGATACTGTTTCTTCTACTTAATGCTCCATTTGATATATATGTATAGGAAGATACATTGTTCTTGTTATATTTGATTTCAGTGGGATTAAATGATGTTTTCTTCTGGACTTCTTTTCTCTGAGGAAATTTCAAGATCTTCTATATTTTCCTATGAGTTAGGTTTTTGATTTTCCAGCATAGTATTGTATCTTGGATTTCTTTATTTTGGGTTTCTCAATCTTGGATTTCTTTATTCGGTTTTCTTGTTATCTTTATTCCATAATTTGTCAATTATGACTATTGTTCGAAGTGCACTCTTCAGCTCATGATAATCATGACAAACATGACTATACTTTTGATTTGATCATTGGTAATGTGGTGATTTTAATATTGGAATTTCTCAAATGTCTGTGTAAGGATTTGACAATAGTAAAGGCATAAGTGATAAAAGTATGAGTTTCAATCGGTATGGTGGATTACTTCTCTCAAGTAAGTCAATTATAATTAATGACTTCAATTGAGATATTTTGGTTACTTGAGCTAATGCAATTGAGATGGTTTTGATTAGCGTAAGAAATGAATAGTAAAGGGCTGCATGATGAATTGTTTAGTAACTAGAAGAAAGGATTACTTGAAATGTCATTTAACAGTGTTTAGATCGGCTTGGGTGTTTAATCTGTGTGAATTATTTATTTGAAAGATTTCATATGACAATTATGTCAGGATCATTTTTTTTAAGTCTGATAATAGATTTTCATTTCTTTACGAGTAAAAGGCAAATAGTCTGAACGAGAAGTGTATATCTCTTAGAAAATTTTGATATGAGTTGAAGCTACTAAGAATGATAAAGTTTTCATCTTACGAAAGATGAAAAGTTTATTACATGTTAGCAAGGTTTGGACAGATGAGAATATTGCTAACCAAAGCGTTTGAATTGGACTAGCTGCATTGAGTAAAGATTTCCTAATTTTCAATAATGAACTGTTGTATGAATGGTGATGTGTTTCATGAAAATAAGGTAATGTGATAGTTTGAAGCATTTGATGTCACATAAAATTTGAGTTGTTGATGGGGTTAAAGCCGAGTATCAGGATCTACCAGAATTATCTTTGCCAGTATTGATATTAGGATGAGAATGAGAAGGATTATTTTCGAGGCTATATCAGAATTATTTCCGTAGCGGAAAGAGAAAAATGTGATAGTGAGTAGTAAACTAAAAGAGTACAGTGAGGATCAACTTCTGATGTTGAATTTCAGATTGGATCTGATTCATGATATTATTATTCTGAGGCTTATACAGAAAGAATTGTATGAAGCTTACAGTGAAAATTTGGCTATTCATTCAGAGAGTAATGACATGTACTGTAATTTGATTCAGATGTTATTGGATTGTGATTTATCGATGATGAAAATTTGTATGATTATTTTGGAAGAGTGCAGGTCCCTTTGATTGTTGGATTTCTTGGAATTCTAGTCTCCATTAACCAAATTGAGATTTGGGTTTTATGCCAAGATGACAAGGGAAATTGAGAAGGGTTGAAAATTTAAGAACAATTTAGAGATGAGTCCGTAGGCTTTCAGAATATATGAGAAATTAAAGAGATATATTGGAGGCAGCGCCTACGTGAAAGTTCTTTGGCACCGAATATGAAATTGAGGAATCTGAATGAAGACCAGTTTTCCAGTAAGATTTTCGGGGACGAAAATCCCTAAAGGGGGGGAGAGTTGTGATATCCCGAATGAGGGCCTAATCGGAATAGTGGTTTCAAGACCACAAATCTGAGATAGAAATAATTATTTTATGATTATTTTGAGGTCTATGATATGATTGCATTATTGTGTGAAAAATTCATGAAGAAATTCTATGCATAAAGTGCTTAATTTGAAGTTAGGGACTAAATTGAATAAGTTACAAAATTTGCATTCTAGAATTTCTAGTATGAAATTGCTTTGAAATATTAATTAGGAGGTCCTAAATAGCAATTTGACCAATTTCTAAGTTTATGGACAAAAATTGGACATGGATGGAATTTTTGAAAGTTTAATAAGGAAGGGCATTTTGGTCATTTTGATATTAAATGAAATAAAATGGGAAAAATAACACAACAAAGATCATCTTCTCCATAAGTTGCTGCCAAATTTTTCTCTCCACCATAGCTAGGGTTTCAACACTTTTAACCCTTGATTGTAAGTGATTTTTATGCCCGTTTTTAATGTTCTTTACATTTTTGAAATCCTCGTAGCTCGGTTTACCTGTTTCTACCAATATTTTGAGTTAGGGTTTATATTTAAAAATTTACCCATGAATGATATGCATGAATTTTAATGTTTTATGGTAGAATATGAAGCTTGAGATTGTGTTAAACAACTTTTACTAAGTGATTTTACGTAAAAACGACTAAAATGACATAATCGGTAAAAATACCTGATGTTCATAAGTACATGTTAGAGTGAGAATTGGATGTTGCTGTAGAAGGGAAAAATGATCAGCATATCATAAAACATAATAAAATAGGATGAAGTTTAATTTACGAGATTTGGGGCAAAAGTGTAAATTTGTAAAAGTTTAGGGCCAAAATTGTAATTTTTATAAAATATGATTTTGGGTTTATTTGAATAATATGAGTCCTAATTAGGCTATATTTGAAATGATAGAGCAAGGAAAATCGAAATTTGGGCTAAAATCGGCAAAATACCAAGTTGTGGACAAAATGGTAAAAATGAGCATTTTCGCATACGAGGTAAGTTCAAATGTAAATATTGTAATATAACCATTATTTTAAATCATTTAATGCTATTTATACGATATTATGATTGTTATCATGCAATTCTATGCTTTGTGGTCATTGTTAGACAACATGAAAAAATTTTATGAATTATGTGAAAAATGTGAAAGACTACCGGAGTATCATCATGGGTATTCCAAGGAGAATGGTAAAGGAGTACGAACGAGGAAAGTCCCGTTGGACCTTAGGAATAGATTCGAATATTTGGGCATCCGAACTCATTGAGTTGATTCCGAGTTCACTTATGGATGCGAACGTCCGAACTCGTTGAGTTGAGTTCAAGTTCGTGAGATGTAACTAGGCATCCGAGCTCGTTGAGTTGAGTCTGAGTTCACTTATGGATATGAATGCCCGAGCTAATTAAGTTGAGTCCGAGTTCGCTTATGGGCGGGTTACATGGTAGCTTGGCTACATATGTGGCACTTATGTGCAAACTTTCCATGTATCCGAGTTATATTCCGATGTGTTCAACGGGTAAAATTCTAGTGAAATGGAAGAATACTCAAGATGCAAGTGACGTATTGGTAAGTGTTTTGGAATGGGCACTTTGAATAGGTATGTACTTAACCCTCGGGTTGAGACTTGATACGACAACAATAATGTAGTAAGATGATGAATGATGAATAGAAATGTGATATATGTTTTGGTGATATTATGCTAATGTTGGTTGGTATAATTGCTTTGTTAAGTTATTTGTTATTTGCATGTGAACTTACTAAGCATTTATGCTTACTCCTTCCCTTCCATTCCTTGTAGTTTTGACAAGCCAGTTTGGAGATCAGGACGTCAGAGGCATGCTCACACTGTCAACGGACTCTCTCGGTATGGTGGCTTGCATATTTTGGGAATATGGCATGTATAGCGTTATAATCCTTTTGTGTATATAATCTTATGATATAGCTCATGGATGACATGGAAATGTTTGAAAATGATTAGCTATTGGAGTGGCTAATTGAGATTATATTTGATAACACGTATGCTTTATGTGCCAACTAATCTATGGAAATCCATAAAATGGTGAAATTGGCTATAAAACAAAATCACACAGTAGTAGTGACATGAGTTTGAGAAATCACTAAAACTAGTAGAGATAGAATTAGATGATGAATAAAATATGGAATTGAAGCTGAATGAATATATTTTCATGTTGAATAAACAAAATAGGAAAAATAATTGTATTTTATGAGATATTAACGTTTTGGTGAAACAGGGTCAGAGCAATTTTTTGATTCCCTATTTTGACTTTATAAATTCACCATAATTTGTGTCAAAATAATTAGGGCTCAAAATTTATATGTATGGATTATTTATTGAGTCTATTTGTAAGTGAAACAAACAGCATAGTCATTGGATTTCTGTACAGAAAGAAATTTGATTCGTAGTGAACAGGGGTCAGAGTAGCCGAGCCCTGAAACAGAGGAAAATTTAACTAATAAAATGTACTAATTGGCCTAACCAAAAATTCTAGAAAATGATTAGTATATAGATATATGAGTCTAGTTTCAGAAAAAAATTACGGATCTTAATTTCGAGTTTCGGAACTCGAGATATGTATTTTTAAGCGATTGTGACGCAGTTAGCCAGCTTGTCTCGAAATTTTAAAAATAAATTGTTTGAGTTGTTTAATTAATGAATTAAGTTCGTTAACACCTCGTGCTCAACTCTAGCGATGGTCTCGGGTATGGGGGCGTTACAAATTAATTCACGCTAAATTAACTCATTACATATAATGACAATGTAGTTTCAGTATTTACATACAACTTACCTTGGTTACAAAATATAGTATCTAGTCAGTCTAATCAATTTGCTTGGCCTTCCCCCAGTCTAAGTTCGGAGTTTGAATTTCTTGATTTGCAAGAGGAACAAGTTGCTAAAATTTTGAAGCTCAAAACCCTTAAAAATGGTTGAAAAGTCGGTGGTAGTGAAGAAGATGAGAATGTGATATCATCTTTTTCTTATTTTATTTCTATTTTAGTCAAATTAGCCACCGAACCCACCAAACTTGGACTTTTTTGCCAAGTTGTCTCCTATGGCCGGCCATGCACTATCTTAGGGTCTAATTGTCTTTTAAAGACCCTCAATTTAGGTTCTCTAGCTATTTGGCACCTTTAACTTTTAAAATAGGACTTTTGCACTTTATGCGATTTAGTCCTTTTTCGAAATTAAGCCCTCAAATGCTAAAATTACTTCACCAAATTTTTCATACACCCTTATAATCAAGTTATAACCCTAAAATAATTAATACAATAATTTTCCCAACTTTGAATTTGTAGTCTCAAAACCACTGTTCCGAATAAGCCCAAAATCGGGTTGTTACATGGGTTGCTATAGTTATGAAAATAATTCGATTAGGCTTAAAGTGCAAAGAAATTGAATAAAAATCATTTTACGAGCCTAGGGGTAAAAGTGTAAAATGACAAAGTTTAGGGGCAAAAACATAATTTTTCCATAATATGATTTTTGGGTCACGATGAATAATGTGACTAATTAGCAAGTTAAATGTGATATTACTGATCAAGGAAAACGAGATTCAGACTTAAATCAGGAAGGTACGAGATATTAGACTAAAATGGAATAATTAGCCATGCTCGGATTTTAGGTAATTTCGTGTGATAATAATAATAATGCAATGTCATACTTGAATTGTAAATTATATTATTGCCTCATAAATTGAATGAGTTGTCATGCAGATGCGTACGACGAGAATTTGACAAGTAAGTACCTACGATAATGTTATCGTTGATTGTGACTGAATCTAAATTGGTAAGTTGATTTGAACTTGTTGAGTTAAAGGCTATTGTATGCTATGCATAAGAAGTGATCTACAATATGTCTATGATGTGTGATGATAATGTGATGAATTGTGATTTGTGCTAAAAAGCGATTATCATGATTATTAACATTATGTGAAATCATGGGCTTAATTACCATCATGAGATATATGATTCGGTCTTAGGGACAAGTTTCGACGAGATGTGTATTCGAAGAAGCCTCGGGTGACCCTGAGGAATGCTTAGGATTCGGATATCATGACACCATGGTTATGAGATCCTGTGTAAGACCATGTCTGGGACATGGCATCGGCGTTGATATGTGTGCCAGTGTAAGACCATGTCTGGGACATGGCATCGGTATTGATATGTGCCAGTGTAGGACCATGTCTGGCACATGGCATCAGTGATGATATGTGTGATAGTGTAAGACCATGTATGGAACATGGCATCGGCACCGATATGAGACTTCATATAAGACCATATCTGGGATATGGCGTCAACATGTGGATCCATGTAAGACTATGTCTGGGACATGACTTTGGTACTTAATTTGGTGTACGATGATTTTAAACGTCCTTCAGTATTCCGGGTGGTTCAATGGGTCATTCTAGACTATGGATAAGAAGTGGAGTAATATATAAAAAGTGTTGAAAGGGTACAGGTATGAACATTAAGCTTATGGTTATTGAGACTATGAATTGTCAAGACCTCGGTGAGCTAAGATGTACGAATTATGATTATGAATTTTTTTGCAAAACCATGAAATGGTTAGTTCATGATTAGTTGAAAATGAACTTATGATAGTTATCATCATATTGCACTAAAACAGTTTTGGACAGCAGCAGTAGTCCGATTTTGAAAATCCACCAAAAATTGTGGAAATCAAATTAGAGACTGAATAAAATATGAAATTAAATATTATTGAGTTTAGTTTCACATAGAGGAAACGGTGTAAGCAAAAGAATTTCATATTATGATATACTTGAATTTTTGTGAGACAACGTCAGAGTGATTTTGGGCTCCCCTATCTTAATCTTGGAAAATCACTAAAAATAGTATAAGAATAATTATGGGTTATAACTGATATGAATATGTTATTAATGAATATATTTTCAATAGAAACAAACAAGAACATCATACGAATCCCATACGATGAGATGATTAATTTTTAGTGAAGCAGGGTTGAAACTGTCAAACAGCAGTACAGGGGAGATTTTAAAGATTAAACTGTACTTATTGGCTAGACAAAAAATTTTGAAAATTTTATGGTAAGAATATATGTGAGTCTAGTTTCAGGGAAAATTAACGATCTTAATTTGGAGCTCCATAGCTCAAGATATCAATAATTTAGTGACTATGACTCAAGTAGACAACTTGATTGGAATATGAGCAAATAGTGGAATTATGTGCAACTTCGATTGTGTTACCATAAGAATATGTTGTAAGAATTTGGAAAAAGCACATTAATAAATTGCTTATTATTATTTTCGTACGGACTTACTAAGCTATAAAGCTTACCCCCTCTTTTCCATTTCTTTAGTGTTTTAAGGTTAGCTCGGGGTTGGAGATCGTTGAAGGGAGCATCACACTATCAAATTATCAAGTTGGGGTATTAATAAACCTTAAGTGTTTTGAAGTGAGTGGCATGTAAAGAGGCTTAGTACTTTATCATATGTGTTTTATGATTTGACCAATTGAGTTGGCTTATAATGATTCATTTGTATAGAGCCATGAGATATGACTCATATTTGATCATTGGGTCGTAAACCTAACTGATTTTGCATGACTAATCTAATGTCTTGATGATGTGCATGTTGTGATGGCTTGGTATCGATGAATGTATGGTATGGTATGCATATTTGATGGATGAACTTTGATCAATAGATGTGACCACATTCTTAGTATAAAACTGTAAATTTAGAGTAAGTTAATGATGTTAATGAAGAATGGAATTAGTATGGAATGCCTTATGGAAACATGTTAATGTGAGTGTGTGATATGTGACATTAAGGATATGAATTAGACATGACTATGAATGCTAGATGACTATGTTGAGAATATCAGCATGAAAACAACCATGGTATAAGGGAATAAGTGGTAGTGAAGATGACAAGGCCAAATGAATACGATTTGGTATGTCTAGACTTGATATAAAATGAGTATGAGAAGCACAAGTATGATGGCATGCAAATGCTATGTTTGTGACTTAATTGAGGATGTTTAATCTTTAAATGGATGTCATGTTTTATATCCTTGATGTTGTATGAATGTGTGAGGGATTATGGTTGACCAATGCTTGGAAAATAGCCTAAGTGTTGGCCACATGGGCAGAGACACGGTCGTGTGTCTCAACTATGTGGGGAACACGGCTTTAGCACACGGGAGTGTGACTTGGTCGTGTGACCCCATTTCGTTACTGACGTCATAAACAGAGTGTTACACTTGTTAAGGACACGGGCGTGTGACTCTCTAAACATGGAAAATTTCTCTAAGTGTTGTAAAATTTTTAGAAGTTCTTGGTTTAGTCCCGAACGACCCCTGATGTGTGTTTTGGGCTTCATAGGCCCATATAAGGGACAATATGTATGTGTTTGAATGTTTTTGAATTGGTTAAAATTTTATGGCCCGGTTTTACATGCATGTGTATGTTCAAGTCTGGTAATGCCTTGTATCCTGTCCCGGTGTTGGACACGGGTAAGGGGTGTTACATGATGAATGAATGGTTCATGTAATACATTTGTACTAATCCGGCTGCTCAACAACCTCCACCCCCACCTGTGCCTCAACAAATTCCTGTTGTTTCTCAAGTTGTAGATCATATACGGTTGAATAATGTAACAACCCGATTTAGACCCTAATCAGAACGGTGGTTTTGGGACCATGAATCCGAGTCAGAAAAATAGTTTAAAATTATTTTCTGTGTTTATTTTGTGTGAATTTATATCTGCGAAACTTACGTGATTTAATTTTATTGTTTGAGTGTCTGATTAAATAAAAGGGCTTAATCGCGTAAAATGAAAATTTAGGGGTTATTTCTAAAAGGGGTTGAATTGTTAGTGGCTTTCTAAATTGAAGCCTTAAAGTGGTAAATAGGCCATATTTAATATTGGTGGATGGTAGTGGCCATAGTTTATAATAGTTTTATGTTATAATAATAAGGTTATATAGGTAATTTAGTTAATAAACTTATATTAAATAAAACCAAAGTTAAAATACATGTTATTTGATTTGTTCATCCACCGAAACAACAAATAAGAAAGAAAAAAGAAGAAGAAAAGAACTAGGGTTTGACTTCATTCAAGCTCAATCAAGGTAAGAGTTTAGCTTGGTTTTTGATAATTTTTACGTTTTTGAGATCGTTGCTAAGTAATCTTCAAGACCCATGCTTTAAATTTTGATTTTGATGAATATTTTGAGTTATGCCATTGATGAGAGCTTGTGTTTTTTGTTGTTTGATGATGAAATATGAAAAATATGTTTTAGATTAACATGTTTTGTATTAGTGTTTTTGATGATTTTGAGTAATTAGGACTAAATTACAAAAATAATAATTTGAGCGACTAAAATGTGAAATAAATGAATTATATGGGCTTGTATGGATATGGATAATATTCGGCTAACTTGGGTATAGAGAAAATTTGTGTATTTTGTGTTTTGTGTAATAGGGACTAAATTGTAAAAAGTGTAAATGTCAGGGGTAAAATGGTAATTTGCCCATTTATGTGTTTTTGGACTAAATTGAATGAAAATATGTTTGAATAAGCTTAATTCAAGAACCAAATAAATTAGATTTGAATCGGGAGAAAACAAAAGTTGCCGACTAGCTGCCATGTTCCGTTTTATAATGTCCGAGGTAAGTTTATAAGCAAATAGACGTACTTAGTTTTAATTAAATTTAAAATATATATGCTGAAATGAAAGTTATAATTTTATTTATGTTATAGCCAAATATGATTAAGCTTGATCACTATGTTTCTAAATTGGTTTCGACCGAGTTACAATGTCTGAAAGCCCCGTATGAACCTTAGGAATAGTTAGGATACATATGTCATGACATAGGATTTCGATTTATGTGTCTGAGTAAGACCATGGCATCAATATGTGATTCTGATATATGTGTGCGAGTAAGACCCTGTCTGGGACAGTGGCATCGGTATGTGATTACATGTAAGACCACGTCTGGGATGTTGGCAATGTACGTTATATGTGTGATTATCCGAGTGTCCTACCCAATTTCGAATGGTTCATCGGGCAAAGACAAGTTGTGTTCGAATGTGTAAGATAAGCTAAATGGCCAAGTATGAATTAGGTAAGTGCATTCGACCTTGTGAATAGTATTATAGTGAGTTTAAGCTATATGTATGTATAAATACATGTATTCGACTATCTAATTAAAATATATATGAAATTCTATGATGATACATGAGTTTGTGTATTTGTGAGCACGTGAACTAGGTTGATATTAATTATTTGGCTTTGGAAGTTAATTGATAATTAGTTAACATGGATATATAAGTATTCGACCAAGTGACAAATATGAATGAATATATATATTTATAATATAGATTTTATATGATTAAATCTAAATGTTTTATAATAATGTGCTTCAACTTAGTTTAATTAAAATGATGATATATTTTGGGTTGTTCATTTTCTTATGACTTACTAAGCTATAAATAGCTTACTCTATCTATATGTGTGTTTCTGTTTTACAGATTTTGGAGTCAAGCTACAAGCTCGGGGACTGTCAGTAAAGTTTCATCACACTATCAACTATTTTGGTACCTTTATAATTTAAACTTGAATTATGCCATGTATAGTCTGGAATGTGTTTTGAAGTGTTGAAATTCGGATATGTAAAATTAAAGCCATGCGAAAATGGCTTATTTCTAAGTTTGGTTTTGATTGTGCTTGATTGTAGTTTAAAATGTGTTAGTTATTATGCTATGAAATGTGAATGAGTGGCATAGGTGATGGATCGTAGATGTTTTGGAAATGGATGAGTAGTGATATGAGTTTGAGCATTAAAATTGGTTAATGAACTTGAAAGTGGCATAAATGAATCGGCTATAAAAAATATTTGTTTGGTTTGGATGTGTTTTATACTAAAATATGTATATATGTGACCATACTATTTATGCTTAGTTTTGACCTAGTATGTTCTTAGATTTAATGTTTAATATGTTAGGTGTGATAATTCCCTGATGGAAATTTTGGTGATATATGTGGTTATAAAATGATATGTTCGGTCATGGTATAAATATATTTACTTGTTCAAAGTTATTAATTGATTCGAACATGGTATTTATATATATATTATCGATTGAGGGATTAGTCAATTTGGTTTGGTTTGTATGGATGTGAAAATACATATATTATATTTTAAATAATTGATAAAATAGGTATGGTTGATAAATGGGTTTAATGTAGTGTTTGGATTATATGCTTGTAAGACAAAAATGTTTGAAGTAAGGTGATTTGTAACACCCCAAACTCGGCCCGGACGTTATGGTCGGATCTGGTGTGTCACATTGAAGTATTTTAGCGAAAACCTTGTTTTCATTGAAAACCCTTCCTTGAAAGAAATATGAACCCTTAATAAACTTATTAAACTCTCTTTTCAGTCACAAAAACCTGTTTATGGCATATGATTTTATGAAAACCTATCATTTCGAAATTTAGTTGCAGAAATGTAGTTTATAAAAAAAAACTATGGTTTAGAAAATCCATGTTCAACTTCTCGTAATTACAACGCATAAAAATAATAATCCAAATAATAATAAAAAGGAAGCCTTATTACAATCTGGACTGAAAAGTACTTAATAAAATAGAATCTCGTATGCTTCTAAAAAACAAAACACAAGTCCATGTTGTCATGCTAGCTAGCCACCTAGAGCCCCTCCAAACATCGAACCTTCTACTGAGCATCACCTGAAAATAAAATAAAAGAGGGGGTGAGTTTTCGTAAACTCAGTGTGTACAACCCTCAACGAAAAACAAGCATTCAAAAATCATCATACATCAAACATGCAATGCAATCCCATCCCAAAAATCCATCCGCTACACACCAGCTCCGTCCCCCATCACATCATGTAGGGATATAAATATCAACCCACCCAACCGATACACATCCATGGTAGCCTGGTTGCCGAACTACCTTCATTCACATATTGGGCTTAAAAGCCGTCGGTGGATCCACGATTGTCAAGCAACCATGCGATCATCATATACTTCCTCCGTTCCATATTTCCCATCCCATATGCAACCTTAGCAGAATATCATATGTATGCAGCAGATATGCATGTCACATTCATAAAACTTACATTCAACACATAAGGGTATTTTGGTCATTTTTGCCCTTAGGGGCATTTCGATAATTTTTCCCTTATTACAATTTTCACTTACCTTGGCCCAGTAACAAATCCCGTGAGCTAAGATGAACGAATACTATGCACCAGGTAGGACTCCAGAGAAGAGGAGGTGGGTCATTTACCAAGCTCTCCCTAGATCCAATCTTAGACAAGCATATACCTGATGCCACACCTTAACCCTAAAACTTGTCCACGAGCTTAATAATTTAATTAAGTTTTATGTAGTCATCATATACTAGGCCCAAAACCCCTACATACATGCATATGGCCCACTAGGCCCAATCTCATTTATATGGCCCATCCAGCCCAATTCACGTTCTACGGCTCATCAGGCCCAATTCAAATTTATATGGCCCGTTAGGCCCAATCTCATTTATATGGCCCATTCGGCCCATAGCACATTATATCCATGCTCACACACAAATTTTCTATCACATAGCATCACTTATCAAATTTTGCCTATTATGGGCCCAACAGCCCATCGGGCCCATTTAGCCCATTCCAGCCCATTTGGCCTATTCATAACCCAAGTCCATGGAATTTCCTATGGGCCTCAGGCAACCTATCGGTCTCCCCCTTACGAGTGTTCGCGCGCTCGCAAGACTACCATAGCCAAACTTTTGGCTTTTTAGCATTTCGGCTTTTCAGCTTTTGTCGATCTACTTGTGTGTGCAGTGTAAGTACACACCTGGTAAGCAAGCGTGCTGCGATTCCCTTAGTCACCAACCTAAAAACGATATCACCCTTCAATTAATCGTATGCTTAATACATATTTTACCCAAAAACCGAAACCTCACCTTAACCTTACCTTGAACACCAATCCCTAATATCTTTTCCTTGATCACGTATTCCCTAGATCTGCATTAATCTTACTCATTAAAACCAAATACTAGGGGACTAGCATCCAACATAATTCATCCCCTTATCTCATTTAAGACCATTCGGCCAACCTTAGCCAATAAGAGAGGAATACTTACCAAAACCGCAAAACACCTAAGGAGCAATTCGGCAGAGAGCTAAAATCTGAGATCCGATACTAATTCCCTACCAAAGTTGATTAAAAATAGTGAGAGAGGGGAGTAATCGGTATTAACAATACTAGCCAAAAAAGAGATAAGGTACTTACCCCAAAAGAGTAATTGGCCCAAGGGAGATTCAGTTTTTCGGCTTCCAAACTAATATGGTGAATAAGGTTTATTTGGTACAAATTAAAGAAGAAAGGTAGAAGAAGGAATCGGCTAACCCAAAGGGTAAATCAAAAGAGATCTGAGGAGAGAAAGAATGGCATAAGAATTAGCTAGCAAAGATGGAAAAGCCAATCAGCACTAAAAAAATAAAGAATTTGGCATTAGCCTAGGATCCCAAACTCAGCACATATTTATAGCCTCTAGCCAAATTGCCTGACCCTCAATTCCCAATTCAGCTCCATCACTTCTCCCTTCTCATCTCCTCATTTTTCTCCCTGATAACTCCCCAATCTATTTCCTAAATTTTCTCTTCTGAACACTCCCCTTAGAGTCCATCTTGACGCCACTTCCAACCTTCTAGAAGGCCAAAATTAAACTCCTAAAAAATACTAAGCTAGGATTCGAACCTCGGATCTCCTTGTTAGCCACTAACGCCACCTCCCTACACCCTAAGTGGCGTCACTTAGCCACTCCTCCACAAGGCTTTTTTGATGCCATTTTCCCTATCTTTATTTAAAAGCCCAACTACTTCCAACCCTGATTTTTTTAATAATTAAATTAAAATTCCTCCATCACAAAACTTGAACCCAGAACTTCTCCAACAAACCTAGACACTTCAAATTCCTTAAACCCTTAAAGCCAACATGTCTTTTGTCATTTTCTTGCTCACTTAAAAATTTTATGAAACCCAAAGCCCAAAGCCCAATTCATCTAGGCCCAAAATTTGGGGCGTCACATGAGTAGTAATTCAGATATAATCTATGTTCTTTGCTAAGCATGAAACATATGTATTTAGTAGTATATATGTTCGGTTACCATGACAAAGCAATTTTTTAAGTCATAAGGGATAGTTTTATAAACGAACCATTACATGGTGTTAATATGCATAAATGTACGGCACTAATTGGGATTGTCACTTTATAAATATATATATTAAGATATGTGTTGGAACAATGTTTTGACATGTGACTGTAAGTATAACTTTAATTATTATTAGACATTTAAGTGATGCTTGAGCTTGGAATTTAGTAATGATTTCATTAATGTCAATATATACTCATGCATTATAATAATTGGATTATTCATTTAGATTTATAATCTATCTTTGTTAGGATCGGCATATGCTTTAATGTTTTAAATAATATATTACATATTATTGCTCATAAATGATATGACTATATATATGGATGATGTGAAATGTTTCAAATTTAAGAGTTGTGCTAGTTTATGAAATAAATTCTGACTGATCTTCAAGACTTATTCATGTGTATATATATAATTGTTCAGAAATTGTGTTTTATTCTGTAATGCTTTATGACCCTAATCCAGCAACGGATACGGGTTAGAGGTGTTACAAACAAGCGGCTAGTAGATAAAATTCGTAAACACGGGGCTGAAGAGTTTTTGGCTACTGTTGATGATGATGCTAAGAAAGCTGAGTTTTGGCTCGAAAATACGGTTTGAGTATTTGATGAATTGTCTTGTACTCTTGAGGAATGTATTAAATGTGCTGTATCTTTACTGAGAGGCACTACATATCAATGATGGAATACCTTGGTGTCTGTAGTATCAAGGGAATAAGTGACCTGGGAATTCTTTCAGACAGAGTTTTGAAAGAAATACATAAGTCAGGGATTTCTTGATCAAAAGCATAAAGAGTTCTTAGAGTAAAAATAAGGCCGCATGACTGTCACCGAGAATGAAAGACAGTTTATATGGTTAAGAAAGTATGCTTAAAAGTATGTGTCTACTGAGGATATTTTGTGTAAACGGTTCATTGACGGGTTGAATAAAGATATAAAACTACTAGTTGGAATTCTAGAGTTGAAAGAATTTCTCATTCATGTTGAAAAGGCTTGTAAAGCCGAGGATCTTAGCAAAGAAAAGAGAAAAGCCGATTTAGAAGCTAGAGACTATAGAAAAAAATCAATTAGTAAGCCATATCACTCTTCATCAAAGAAAGCTCGAGATATGTTTAGTCAATCAAATACACTAGTGGAATACTCTATTAGAGATTGTGGGAAGCAAATTACGTGTTCAAAAACTCCAGCTGTGTTAGTAGCTAGTATGTAGACCAAATAAACCTGAATGTGGATGATGTGGAAAATGAAATTTTGGAGAGTGTAGATTGAATGATAAAGCTTGTTTTAGATATGGCTTGCATGAACATTTCATCTAGGATTATCTTGAGCTAGATGAGAAAGATAAGTCTTAGAATGTAACATCAAGCAACCCTACTGTAAGAGGAAGATCATTCTGGAATGTTGGAAATGTGAGTGGTGGTAGAGGTGCAACTTGAGATACTACTGCAAGATCCAATGCCAGAGCACTTGCCTGAGCCTACGCTATTCGCGCTCGTGAAGAAACGTCATCTCCAAATATTATCACTGGTACTTTCACTCTCTGTGATACTAATGTGATTGCATTGATAGATTCAGGATCAACTCATTCTTTTATATGTATGAATTTAGTATCCAGTAAGACTTTTCCTGTAGAGTCTACTGAATTTGTGATTAGAGTATAGAAACCTTTAGGTAAATGTGTTTTGGTTGACAAAGTCTGCAAGAATTGTTCGTTAATGCATCGGGATTTTTGTTTTCCGGCTAATCTGATGTTGTTGTCATTCGATGAATTTGATGTGATTTTGGGTATGGATTGGTTAGCTATGCATAATGTTATAGTGGATTGTAGACAAAAGACAATAGAACTGAAATGCCACAATAATGAGACTATTAGAATTGAATCTGATGATCTGAATAGTTTTCCAGTTGTGATCTCATCTATGTTAGCTCAGAGATTTGTAAAAAAGGGGTGTGAATCTTATCTTGCTTATGTACTTGATACGAAAGTGATAGAAAGAAAGATTGAATCAATACCAGTTGTGTATGAGTATCCAAATATATTTCCCGAAGAGTTACTGGGTTTACCACCTATCAGAGAGGTTGAGTTTGGTAATAAATTAGTACCGGGAGATATGCCAATATTGATAGCTCTGTACAAAATGACACTGACATAGTTAAAAGAATTGAAAGCTCAGTTGCTAGAATTGACGGATAAAGGTTTTGCTAGACCAAGTTTCTCTCCCTGGGGTGCCCACCGGTGTTATTTGTGAAAAACAAAGATGGCACAATAAGAATGTGTATAGATTATCAGCAGCTCAACAAAGTGACGATCAAGAACAAATTATCCTTTGCCACGAATAGATGATTTGTTTGATCAATTAAAAGGGGCAACAGTGTTTTTGAAAATTGATTTGAGATCAGGTTATTACCAGTTGCGAGTTAAAGACTCTGATGTCCCTAAAACTGCATTTAGAACAAGGTACGGACACTACGAATTTCTTGTTATGCCTTTAGGACTAACCAATGCACCTATTGTTTTTATGGACTTGATGAATTGAATTTTTAGGCCATATTTAGACCGATTCGTAGTTGTATTTATTGATGACATTTTGATCTACTATCGTAATGAATTTGAACATGCCAAGCATTTGAAAATCGTATTACAAACTTTGAGAGATAAACAATTGTTTGCAAAGTTTAGTAAATGTGATTTTTGGCTACGAGAGGTTAATTTTTTGGGGACATATAGTTTGAGCCGTGGCTATCCGAGTTGAACCAAACAAAATATCAGCGATTATAGATTGGAAGCCTCTGAGAATGTATTTGAAGTCCGTGATTTTTTGGGACTAGCCGGTTATTATAGATGATTTGTGAAAGGCTTATTGATGATTGCGGCTTCGATGACACAATTGCTTCAAAAAGATGTTAAATTTGAGTGGTCAGAAAAGTGTCAGCAAAGCTTCGAACAATTGAAAGCATTATTGACAGAGGTATCAGTGTTAGTTTAGCCTGAGTCGGGTAAAGAATTTGTAGTTTTTAGTGATGCATTGTTAAATGGTCTAGGTTGTGTTTTGATGCGGGAAGGCAAAGTTGTAGCTTATGCCTCAAGACAACTGAAGTCGCATAAAAAGAACTATCTGAGGCACGATCTAGAATTAGCCGCGATAGTGTTCGCATTGAAAATTTGGCATCATTACTTGTTTGGTGAAATATGCCATATTTATACTGATCACAAAAGCTTGAAATATCTGATGACTCAGAAAGATTTGAATTTATGACAACGGAGATGGTTAGAATTGCTAAAAGATTATGAATTAGTGATTGACTATCATCTGGGGAAAGCAAACGTAGTTCCTGATTCTTTGAGCCGAAAGTATCTATTTGCTTTACGTGCTTTGAACACACAATTAGCTTTGTATGACAACGATTTGATAGTAGCTGAGTTGAAAGCGATACCGTTATTTCTACAACAGATTTGTGAGGCTCAAAAATTTGATAATGAATTGCAAACAAAACGAGCTCAGTGTGAGTCAACTTCTGATTTAGAGTTCCGAATAGGGCCTGATGACTGTTTGATGTTTCATGATAGAATATGTGTACCAAGAAATTCTGAACTCATTTGGAAGATTCTAAACGAAACACACAGTAGTTGTTTATCAGTACATCCGTGAAGCACAAAAATGTATAATGATTTGAAACAACTTTATTGGCGGCACAGCATGAAACGAGATATCTTAGAATTTGTTTCAAAATGTTTAATTTATTAGCAAGTCAAAGCTGAGCATCAAGTGCCATCAGGTTTATTACAGCCTATTATGATCCCAGAGTGGAAATGGGATAGAGTTACAATGAATTTTGTATCGGGTTTACGCTTATCTCCAAAAAAGAAAGATACGATCTAGGTTGTTGTTGACAAATTGACAAAATCAACTCATTTCATTCTGATACACAGAGATTTCTCGCTTGACAAATTAGCTGAGTTGTATCTTTCCAAAATTGTGAAGTTCCATGGTGTTCCCCTATCTATTATTTCGGATAGAGATTCGAGATTCACTTCGCGATTTTGGAAGAAATTGCAAGAAGCTTTAGGTACAAAGCTGCATTTTAGCATTGCATTTCATCCGCAAACGGATGGTCAATTCGAATGAGTTTTTTAGATACTTGAGGATATGTTGCGTTGTTGCATTATTGAGTTTGAAGGTAGCTGGGAGAAATATCTACCGTTGATTGAATTTGCTTACAATAATAGCTTCCAATCGAGTATAAAGATGGCTCCATATGAAGCTCTATATGATCGTAAATGTCGAACACCGTTGTATTGGACTGAGCTTAGTGAGAATACGACTCACGGGGTTGATTTGATTAGAGAAATAGAAGAGAAAGTGAAAATAATTCGTGACAGTTTGAAAGCAGCTTTAGATTGATAGAAATTGTATGCTGATTTAAAACAAATAAATATTGAGTTTCAGAACGGGGATAAAGTGTTTTTGAAAGTGTCTCCTTGGAAAAAGATATTGCGATTCGGTTAGAAAGGGAAATTGAGTCCACGATTCATCTGACCGTATGTGATTATTGAGCGAGTTGGGCCTGTGGCTAATCTGCTATCTTTACCATCTAAGTTAGAGAAAATACATAATGTGTTTCATGTGTGATGCTTTGATTATACCGATCAGACCCTTCACATATTATTTCCCCGACCGAGGTTGAAATTCAGTCTGATATGTCATATGCTGAAGAACCGATTCGAATTTTATCTCTTGAGATCAAAGAGCTGAGAAATAAGAGAATCGCATTAGTGAAAGTATTATGGCATCAACATGGGGTTGAATAAGCTATGTGGGAACTTGAGCATGCTATGAGAAAACAATATCTGAACCTATACATTGGTAAGATTTTCGGGGACGAAAATCCTTAAAGGAGAGAGTTGTAACAACACGGTTTTAGTTAAATTAGAATAGTGGTTTCGAAACCAAAAATTTGATGTCAAAAAAATATTTTAATATTATTTTTTGTGTTTACAGCATGTTATTTGATATGTGTGAAAATTTCATAAACTAATTTTATCGTTTAATTGCTCAATTTGAGAAAAAGGACTAAATTGCGTAAAATGCAAAAGTTGCATTATACTTGCTAAAGGTGTCAAATAGCCTTGGCCTTT
The DNA here is from genome assembly GCF_025698485.1 of Gossypium arboreum. Taxonomy (NCBI): domain Eukaryota; kingdom Viridiplantae; phylum Streptophyta; class Magnoliopsida; order Malvales; family Malvaceae; genus Gossypium; species Gossypium arboreum. Next base: position 88,201,415 of record NC_069075.1, on the reverse strand, counting down.
AACTATGATGGCCTTAAATGGTAATTAGACCATTTTAAATGTTAGTGGACTTATATGATATTAAATGGATGATATTAAATGATTTATAATAAGGTTAGTTTAGTAATTGGTTAATAAGGTTAATATTAATAAAACATAGCATAAAATTTTTATTTTGTCATCTTCCTTGGCTGATTATTAAAAGAAGAAAAGCCAAAGCTTTAGGTTTCCATTCAGCTAGGCTATTTCAAGCAATTAAGGTACAATTTTTGATCCGTTTTTAATTATTTCTACATTTTTGAGATCGTTGCGTTGTATTATTCTAGCTAGCCCGTACCTTAGATTTCGAAACTGCTAAAGATTTAACATGCTGCCATTGTTGAATTCTTTCGTAATTTGATGATTGATGATAGATTATGAAGGTTTATTGATAGATTTAATAGTTTTGTAAAGTGATTTTTGACAAAAATGTCAAATAGGAATTAATTTGTAAAAATGTAAAATGTGGTGGTTAAAAGTGTAAATAAATTGAAAGCATGGGTTGCTAGTAATACATGTTAAATTCGGCCAACATGGGTTAAGTTGAATTGTGTGAATTTTGTATAATTGTGAAATAGGGACTAAATTGATTAAATTTGTAAGTTTAGGGGTCTAATGTGTAAAAATGCCTAAGTGTGTATTTTTGGACAAAATTGAAAGAATATGTGATTGAATAAGTCAATTTCGAATTCATATAGATCAAGAAAGAAATAATTTAGATTTAGATCGGGGGAAAAGAAAGGTTATCGAGTAGTCGACTCGATATGACAATTCTGAAAACGAGGTAAGTTCGTATAATTGAACTTAAATGCGTACCTATCTATTAAATGGATGAAATTGAGATAGTAATTATTCTATTGGATAAATGTTGAGATATTAAATGAAATGTATGAATTGAGTAATGCAAGTTGTCGAATAAGACCATAGTCGGGCTATGACAATTGAATAATATGACCATAACCGAGTTATGGCATATGAATGAAAGACCACTGTAGGGCCTTGGCAATGTATGTTTAAGACCATAGTTGGACTATGGCATCAGAAAATTGATGAATTTGTATCGTAAGCATTGGTAAACCATAGCAGTTTGATAAGAGTGTTGATGAGAAATAGAAATGTATCGGTACTGGTATGTACGGAAAACTATTTAAGTATCGAGTTAGATGAAGTTGAGAACTCTTGAATCATAATAGTGATAAATGCTATGATAGCTCATGATTTGATGCTTTGAATGTTTATGATACTATACATTTTGAATTGCTAATGAATGTTGTGATTATTTCATGTTCATATATGGACTTACTAAGCTTTATAGCTTACTCTATTTAATTTTTAATGTTTTATAGTTCTACAAAGCTAGCTCGAATCCAGGAATCATCAAAGACTTCATCGCACTATCGATAATCTATTTTGGTACTTTTGAAGTTATGTATATATGGTATATGGCATGTATAGGCTTGTATCAATTTGGTTTGTTTGATGGATATGTATTTGGCCATTTGTGTTAGCATAAGATGTTAAATTTGATGATGTTTTATGAATGTGCAATGGTTCTATTTTAATGTTTGGTAATAGACCTATACTCAATGAATGTGGAAAAAGTGATTATGTACACATTCAATTGGTTTAGTTAGATGAATTATATATGTGAATTATGCTTAGTAAAGCAAGATAAATTGATTAGTAGTTGAATAGGTAAATGGTATGGATTTGAGTATTGAATTTAGTTGAAATAAATATGGTATGATTATGTACTGATTGATGAAATTTGGCTGCATATTTGTGACTTAAAATGGTACCAATTGAGTTTACTTAGGTATGTGCAAAAAGGGTGGCAAATTGGCTTTGCAAATGACCTATTTTTTTCCACATGGACAGAGACATGGGCGTGTGTCTCAGTCGTGTGCGACACACTGTTAGGTTACATGACCGTGTGTCCCCTGGTGTTGAAATTGAATTGAAGTCAGTATGCTCCACACGGTCTCATACACGGACGTGTGATTGGCCGTGTGGTATAAGTTAGTATACCCTCCTAAATGGCACAAGGCCTTGGACACGGGTGTGTGTAGCCATTTCGAAGGGCACACGGGCATGTGGTCGGCCTTGTCACTCAATTCACTATACTCTCTAGTTTCACATGGCCTGGCACTCGAGCGTGTCCTCGGCCGTGTGATGCGAGTCAGTATGTATGCCCTGTTTCCACACGGCCTAGCACACGGGCGTGTGTGGCTATTTCGAAGGGCACACGGCCTATTCACATGGGCGTGTGACCTCTACTTATATGAATTTTTTTTTAGTTTTACAAAATTATCGAATGTTATCGGTTTAGTCCCGAACCATTTCTGAAGCATGTTTAAGGCCTCGTAGGTCTTTATAAGGGACAATATGGTTGTATTGAATGATGTATTGGAATGAATGCTATATGTTGTGAATTTGTCAGTAATACCTCGTAACCCTATTCTAATGACGAATACGGGTTCGGGGTGTTACAGTACATATGGTTCGCATCGATACAGTGTAAAGAATCTAACTAGTTTGGATTCATAAAATAGTTATAATTTGAACGATTGGTTTGAACTCGTAAGTGGTTGTTTTGGGGGTAGTTTAATGGTAAATTGATTGAATTGATTTTGAATTTGGTTTAGGTTTAGGTTCATTTAATGAATTATTAAAGAAAATTGGAAGATTCACTAGTGTGCTACGAGGAATTAAAAAATAAGGTGTGGGTCCTAAACTCATAAAATTGTTTGAAACTGTTAAATATCATGTTGTATTTGATAAATAATCTTGCTGATTGGATTGACTTAATAGCAAAATTATTGATTTTATGAGTGGCCTAACTAGGTATGTTTAGAGCCTTAAAAGATTGACATGTTGGCAAAATTGCTAGTTTGATGGTATGAATGTTTGATTGAGTTTTTAATTGCATATTTGAGTTATGAGATATGAGAATGTTTGACTGAATGATATAATATGTTGAGATATTAAGCTTATGTATGATTTAAATGCATGAGATATTTGTTATCTTGTATATTGAAAAGGGTGCTATTTATGCACAATGAAAATCAGTAAAGTATGTGAAATTGAAGGATATTGATCGATACCAACACAATGGCAATTTGAAATATTGGAACACTGTTTCAATTTATTGAAAGTATGTGATTATTAAGGACATGCTGAGCATGTCAAATGAATGTGAAAAGTATTAAGATACGATTATGTATGAGATTGTGTGACATATTGCATATGTATTGGGTTGAGATTTTGTGGTTGACAGAAGAGTTCCATGGAGTATTGGCGGCATATTAAGTCCGCATTATTCTTAGTCAATGTAGTGCACTTGGAGTATCAAGGGGAATGGTGATTTGTCGCATTTTTACTAGCAGCTTGTTTGTATTTTTACGGGCAGAATTTTCTGCATATTGTTATCGGTAGTTTTAACCACAACGGGCTTACACCCATAATGTTTTGGAGTTCGGATGACGGGTTCTGGGGAACTCGTGGTGTGTAGCGGATGGTATGGGTAGGAAACTTTTTGCATTGGATCATGCTCACGACATATTTGAATTTTATTGATTTATGCTACGTATTGTGTTGTGTTGTATTGAATGGTATTGAAACTAATGATTGTTACTTGAATGAATGGTGGCCCATGGTCATACACCATTTGACATCAATTTGATAACGATTATGTAATGTTATGAAATTCCAATGATGGTTCTGTGTTCTTCTATTAAAGCTAATATGTTTCATTATATTTGATATTTATATCTGTTTAAATGACTATTCGACTTACACTGATCTTTCATGAGGTCACCCCCAATAGTGTTTAACTTTTTAGGTAAACCTCAAAACTAGGATTGGACCCGACACATGGAGAATCACCTTGGACCTCAGACTATTTTTAATAAGTATTAATCAGTTTCTATTGGTTTTGGTTTGTAAATTTATTTTTAATTATTTCTGGTCTGTGGCTAGGTAACTTTTCTTTTTAAGATTTTTGCATGCATGGATTACTCAAGCATAATAACCAGATAATGCATGATATTAGGCTTAAGTAAAATTTGATATTGTTCCGTAGTTTCCATTGCATTGCAAAGGAACCATTTTTGAAAAAACAAATCGATAAGGCAACTATGTTTCCAATATGAATTGAAAGATGGTTTTTTCGTTGCATTAGTTTAACATCGAGGTTTTTTTTTTAAATAAGAGTGACAAGAAAAACAACACTGTGAATAATAAAATGTATCCTAAGTATACACGACCTAATAAATTAATGCTTTTAAGATAACTCAAAGTACAACTATGGTTTTCTCTAAAATGAGTTTATTTAAGGCTTTCAAAAGTAACGCAAATTAGCTTAGTGGCCAATGTAGCCTTTTTAATTTAGCCATAACGTCTAGGCTGGGTTTGGGAGGTTACAATGTTCTTATGCAAAAATTTCAATATTGAATTAGCATCATTAGAGGCTAGGGCTACTGCTTCTACCCACTTCGAAACATAGTCTGCTTCCAAAAGTATGTATAGCTTCCCTAAGGATGATGGAAACGGACCCATAAAGTATATTCCCCATACATCAAATAGTTCAATCTCTAATACACTTTGCAATGGAATTTGTTGTCTCCTTGACAAATTTCCTATTCTCTGACAATGCTCACACGACTTATAGAATTCATGAGCATCTTTAAATAAAGTTGGCCAATAGAATCTTGATTGGAGTACCTTGGCAGTTGTTTTCATCCCTCCAAAATGTCCTCTATATGGGGATGAGTGACAATGTTGTAAACACTATGCATCTCATCATTAGGGACGCACTTCTAAATTATTTGATCTGCACAATGCTTGAATAGGAATGGTTCATCCCAATAGAACTATTTGGCATTGTGAAGAAATTTTTGTTTTCTTTGATCATCGAAGTCAGGTGGCATTACACCACTTATTAAGAAGTTTACTATTTCGGCGTACCAAGGTAATGCCTTAGCATTGAGCAACTGTTCATCTAAGAATTTTTCCTTATATATTTCTTACTTTCATCTCTATTCCTCAATTCTATTCTTGACAAATGGTCAACCATTTGATTCTCATTTCCCTTCTGATCTCTAATTCCAAATCAATCTCTTGTAACAAAAGTATCCACCTAATTAATCTTGGCTTGGCATCTTTTTCTATACCAAGTACTTGATAGCTGAGTGATCTGTGTATACTGTGACCTTTGTTCCCACTATATGAAAATGGAATTTGTCGAATGCAAAAACCACTACCAGTGATTCGTTCTCTGTATTGGTATAATTGAGCTGAGTTTATGTCAACGTCCTGCTAGCATAATATATTCAATGTAGTACCTTGTTTCTCCTTTGACCCAAAATTGCTCCCACAGCATAATCACTGGAATCACACATGAGTTCAATGGGCAATGTCCTTTTAGAGCAACCACAACCGATGTTGCTACAAGTTTCTTTTTGAGTTCCTCGAAAGCCTACAAACATTGATTATAAAAATTAAAAGGTTTATTTTATTCAACTAAAGTACATAAGAGTTTAAAGGTTTTTGAAAAATCCTAGATAAATCTTTTGTAAAATCCTACGTTTCCTAGAAAACTTCTAATACCCTTAACATTGGTGGGCGGTGGCAATTTTTTGATCACTTCTATTTTTGCTCTATTGACTTCAATTCCTCATTGTGATACCTTATGTCCTAGGACAGTGTTTCTCCTAGTTTATACTAGATTCATTTCTTCACAATGACAAAACCATCTCCAAATTTCTCAAGCAACCTTCAAAATCATTTCCGAACACAAAGAAGTCATCCATGAAAACTTCAAGGAAATTTCCCACCATGCCCGAGAATTTGGCCATCATGCAATGCTAGAAAGTTGTTGGGGTATTGCATAACTTGAACGATATTTTCCTAAATGTGAAAGTGCCATATGGATGTGTGAAAGTTGTCTTCTCTTGGTCTTCAGGTGCTATGGCAATTTGATTATATCCTGAAGAGAAGCAATCTGATTAAAATTCCAAACCAAAATATTATCCAACATTGCGTTCAACTACTACAATTCAATCTTTTGAAGGAAATAATGGAAGAACTTCATGAAGCAGCTTTTGCTTACCCAGTTCAAACTTTGGCAACTCAGCGTCCTATGATGGCTAAGAAGGAATACCTTCAAATTCTTGTCCTTTGGCAGTAGAACCCTTATTCACACCTAAGGATCTCTCTCTTTTTCTTCGCCGTTTGTATGGTCTACATCATCAGTTTTTGTAGATAAATTAGGCTAGGGTCGGCTAACAACTTATGATTATCTTCTCCTCTTTTAGGGGTTTTATCTGGTACAAGTTTGAATTTGAATTTGAACTGCTACACGAAAAATGTTGACTTGGTCTTCCAGGCATTGCCACAATATCTGTATAGAATATTTATGCTGGCAAACTGTCTGCACTTTTCCCTGACAAAACTTCACTCATTTATTTCCTTGTTCCAAAACCTATTCTTGCCACATCAACACAAAAAACTCCACCACTAGCGATTAAAAGCACCTAATTCCTCCACGATCCAAGTTCTAATGCAATATTAAAAATGCTAACAAAAATGTCCTAAAATGCAATGAAATGTTACTTAATTACAACCAATTAACTAGGTTTAAAGGCATAAAATATAACTATTTTCAAGAGTTATCAAAATGCCTCTGATACTAATAAATTCTTGATATCAAATTGTATCTTAGCTGCTTGCAAAATAAGGTTGCCAACTTACTTTCCATGCATAAGCCATCGTCGCCACACCAAGGAAGAGCTCTTTAGGACGTCCACTCTTTGGGAGATGGAAGGTCCTCACATTGAAACGTCGTGTGTTACCTCAGCCTGGGGTGCTTTTCGATGTCGTGTCTCACCACAAGATACTTGTGTCATGCCATAACCTTTGTTCCTTTCAATTTTGGGCCTGATATGACTTCCTGCACACTTAACTAGCCTATTAGAGCTTTTCGAGGCTTGAATCAGCCTAACGGGTCATCGACACATCATAAAATGCGTAAATATTCTTATTTTATTAATATTTAGTACATAACCTACTAATATTGAAAATGCAATCATTTATATTAAAATGCCTAGAAAAAAAGCTCGTTAAGTGCCAAAATGTACTTAAATTACCACTACAATTGGGGGCAAGTCATTTTCTAGCCAATTTTTTATTTTATGTTACATTTTTTAGCATTTAGCACTTAGTATTAAAATTTAATAAAAATAAGTATTTTTAACACATTTTGTTAGTGTTTTGACCTATTAGGCCAACACATGCCTTAGGTAGTACTAATTTGTCTAATTGAGTACGTAGGATGATGATTTATAGGCCCAATTGATGTAGAAGCAAGGGACGAGTGATGCACAAGCTTTCAGAGTCGTCAAAGCATGAAACGAACCAAATGAGGCACAAACTTCTTATCGTGATGCGCCATAGGCGTGACATAGGTCGACGTGATGCCCAAGTATACCAAGGTTATTTTGTCCACACAATCAGCTTTATACGAAGACCTAAGATATGCCGAAGACCTAATTTGGGTTGTCAGCACTCTTATAAGTAAGACCTTAGGGTTTTGATGTAACTAAGTCACCTTAGATGTATCCAAAATCCCTAGTAGTTTAGGAGTAGGATTAGATTTAGTTTTCTTTCGATTTTCATAAACTTTTTTGTTTTCCCTCTTGGAATCGGTTTCAATCCAAGATTTCTTTTATTTAATTGAAGTATTTCAATTATTTCTTCTTCGCAAGTGATGATATTTGATTATTCCAATCGAGAGATTCGTTACTCCGCACTCTACCCGACATCAAAATAAGGATTATTCTAATCTCTTTTCTCTTCTGATTTATTCGTGTTCTTTACATGTTTAATTCAATTGAGTTTGAGATTATGAATAACATGAGTGGCTAAATCCTTTAAGGGAGATTAACTAGTGGATGAGGACGTGATTAATGAAGGATATAGGATTTCCCAAGAGGATTAGTTGGTATGGATTATATCTTCCTAAACCCTAGACTTGACAACCCTAGGAAGTAATAATAGGTTAAATGAGGTCGGGAGATAAGTTTGGCTGAATAAATCGTAGTTTATCTCGGTTGAGAAAGTGAGACCAAGAGATAGGTGAGTATCAATAAGTTAATTAGTTAGTTAGAGCTCGGGAGCTAATAATTGGTTAATTGATAAGTAATCCACCCTAAAATCGTAATCCAAAGTTAATTACAACCCTTGAAATGAGTTAATCTTCCTAATTGGTTTTATAAAATTAGTTATTTGTTTATTTTATTTCTTATTTATTTTAGTTATTTAATTTCTATTATTAATCTCTTTTATGATCTGTCGTAATATAGGACTTAACTATTACTACTCAGAATACTTCCTGTGTTTCGTTGTACATATATACTATATTACAATTTGACCCATATACTTGTGGACACTATCGATTTTATTTCTTATATTTATGGTATGATATTTTTACTATAATTAATAACACGTTTATAGGTGGTCATGTTTCTCTACAGGGGTTCGAGAAGATGAACGATCTTAGATATAAGAGCTTACCGTTGTAGACCGAGAACAAGACAACTATGGCAGTTAAAAAAGTGGGACATGTACATCTCTATTTTGATAATTTTAGGAACATTATTTTAAGAGACATTTTCCATGTACCAAGTTTTAAAAGAAACTTAATTTCTGTTGCATGTTTATATAAAGACAGCTTGACCATGACTTTTAATAATGGAATTGCAATATTTAAAAATCACAATCTTATTCACAATGGATAAATGTCAAATAATCTCTATTTATCAAACCAAAGATGTACACACTGCTTGAGATTGAAATATCGAATAAAGGACTTAAAACTTCTCACTTTAGTGAGGGGTACCTTTGGTATTTAAGTCATGGTCATATTAACCGAAAAAGAATCAGTAGACTTATGAAAGACGATATCTTAAGTTCACTTAAAAAATTTGATCTTCCACAATGTGAATCTTGCTTGGAAAGTAAGATGACTAAGCGATCTTTTAATACAAAAGGAATGAGGATCGAAAAACCCCTATAACTTTTGGACACTGACATATATGGCCATATGAGCATTAATGCAAGAGGTGGTTATGGGTATTATGTAAAATTTATTGATGACTATTCCAGGATGGACATGTATACTTAATGCACTGCACGAGTGAAACCTTTAATAAATTCAAAGAGTTTCATGCAAAAATGGAGAAAGAACTAGGTTTACCCATAAAGTCACTTTGATTTGATCAAGGTGGGGAATATTTATTTGATGAGTTTTTAGGGTACCTCATAGAAAATGAGATTCTATCTCAGTTAACCGAACTGAACACTCTACAAAAGAATGATGTGGTGTAGAGAAGAAATCAAATGTTGTTAGACATGGGATGTTTGATGCTAAGTTATTCGAAGCTGCCAATCTCTTTTTGGGGATATGCTGTACAAAATGCCTTCTATATTCTGAATGATGTGCCAACTAAGGAAACATCGAGTATACCATATGAATTGTAGCATTGTAAGAAGCAAAATCTTAATCATTTTAGGATTTGGGATGCAAGACCAATGTTTTGGACAACGATGCGAGGAAGTTGGACTCATGGACAGAATTGTGCATGTTTGTAGGATATCCAAAGGGTGATTTGTTTTATAACTCGAAAGAACAAACTGTTATAGTGTTAAGTCATGCTACTTTCCTTGAAGAAAGCTACATGAATGACTTTAAACCTTAGAGTAAAGAGGTGCTCGAGGAAATTTTGAGAAATATGCAAAAAACCTACTGAAACAGTTCAAGAACCAACTCTTAATAGTATACCTACAAACAATCAGCAACGTAAAGTGCTTCGTTGTAGTGGGAGGGTATCTCGTAGGCCTGAGTTCTTCCAATCTAGCAGAAGTGTTTTTAACACTGAGTTTGCCAAATAGAAAGATGATGAACCACTCACATAATACAAAGTGATGCAAAGTGTTGATTCCAAGCTTTGGAAAATAACTATGAAAGCTGAAATGGACTCTATGTATTCTAGCTTAGTGTGAGAAATTGTAGACATACCAGAAGGGAAATTTTTTTGAACAACTTTCTTGAAAAGAGCATCTATATGATGCAACCCACCAGATATAGAGTGAAAGGAAATGAGCATAAAGTTTGCAAACTGCTTAGATCCGTATACAAACTTAAGCAAGCATCTTGTTCATGGAATCAAAGATTTGATTAGACGATCAACACTTTTGGATTTGAGCAAAAAAATAGATGAACCTTATGTTTAAAAATATTTAGGAGATGGAAAGGTGATCTTTCTCGTTCAGTATGCCAATGACATTTTACTAATTGGGAATGATGTAGGAACATTGACATCGATTAAATTGTGGTTAACCCAAAAATTTAGCATAAAGTACTTGGGAGAAACTAATTTTGTTCTAGGCATTCGAATCCTAAGGGATCAAAAGAATAGAGTGATAACATTGTCTTAAGCTTCATACATAGACAAGATAATCGAGCACTATTCAATGGCTGATTCGAAGAAGCGAAATCAACCCTTCGTATTGGGATTTTTTAACATCTCGATTTTGGGCCTAGTTAGAACAGTAGTTTTGGGACCACAAATCTGTGGTCATCAAATTTATTTTAATATCTTTTTAAGGTGTATAGCATGATAATATGATTGTGTAAATATGTTGTTAAGAATTTACTGTTTGAATGCTTAACTTGTGAAAAGGACTGAATCGCGTAAAATGCGAAAGTTTTGTTCCATTAGCTAAAGGTGTTAAATAGCTATAGACCTTAAAATTTGAGGTCCTTAATGAGCAATTAGGCCATGATATATGTGTATGGATGTACATGAAGAGTAATAAATGAAAAGTCAAAAAGTCAAAATTTGGGTAGAGTTGGTATTTGATGACATTAGCTAAATGAATAAAAAAATAAAATCAAAGGGTCATCTTTCTTCTCCATATTTTCCACTAAAAATTGAAGTGAAAAACCCCCATGCGAGCTTGAAAATTTTCAGCACAATAAACCCCTACATGTAATTCATTTTGAGGGTCATTTTTGTTGATTTTTGTGTTTTTGGAACCCTTATAGCTTAATCTAGCTAATGAAGGGACTATTTTGTACTATGGTTGAAAGTCTAAGGTTTTACCATGAGAGCATTAATGTTGGTTACCTAATTTTTAGGGAATAAAATGAATCTTGGTTGTTAAATAAACAACTTTTTTTAAGTGATTTTCATGAAAACAGCTAATAAGGACCTTTTTGTAAAAGTTGTAAAATAGGTGGTAAATGTGTAGAATAACTAAAATTTCTGAGCTTTTATAATCTCAATAAAGGTTTGGCTAGGCTTGGGTAGTGAAGAAATTAGATGAAAATCATTTTACGAGCCTAGGGGCTAAATTGTAATTATGTGAAAATTTAGGGGCAAAACATAATTTTGCCAAAATATGATTTATGGGCTGTTTTGAATAATGTGATAATTAAATAAGTGAAATTTTCTATTATAGATTAAGAAAAACGGAGTCTAGGCCTAGACTGGGGAAAGAGCAAGATCTTGGACTAAATCGAATTAGTTGTCCATATTTTGTACCGAGGTAAGTTTGTGTGTAATGGATATAGCATTCTACTATGTATTTAACATTTAATGTTGTATGAATTATATATTTGCCTTTATGAATATTATAGATGTTATCCGACAAAGATTTGAGGTGATGATAGCCGGTTGAACCTTAAGAGTACTTTGGGTACAAATATCTTGTCATTGAGTTGATGAGATCTCGTATAAGACCATATCTGGGATATGACATCAGTATCGATATGTGTTATCATGTAAGACCATATCTGGGATATGGCGTTGATATGAGATCCCATGCAAAACCATGCCTGGGACATGGCATTGGCATCAACATAAGAGATCCCATGTATGTAATGCCCCGAATTTAGGCCTAGAAGTATTGGGCCTTGAGTATGGGTCCGTAAGGAGGTTGTATATAAGCATTTAATTGTAAAAGGAAATGACACAATTAAATGTCTGCTTCGGTGGTAAATGGCCCTGAGAAGTGTTGGAGAAATCTTGGATTCAAACCTGGGCTTTAGCAAAAAATTTGGTTTTAAGTGAATAAAACCCTGGGTGCTTGGATGAAGGCCTTTTAAATTATTGTGGTAAATAAATGACACAAGAAAGCATGTGGTCTAGTGGTTGTGGCGTCATTAAGGTTGCAAGGGAGCCTGGGTTCAAGTCTTGGCTCTTGCAATTTATTTTGGTTTTTCTTTTAAAGGAATCTGCACATTAGCACATATGCCTTATAATTAATTAAGGATAAAATATGACACACAAAGAGCCTCTGGTGGAGTGGCAAGGTGGCCTGTTGTATAATTGTGAGGTCTAAGATTCAAGTCTTGGGATGTGCAATGGGGTATTTATTTTTCTAATTGAGGTGTGTAAGAGGTGGAGTTGGACTGGAACTCTGTGGTTGAAGTGATTATAAAAAAATAAGGAATTTTCCTAATGGTTGAAAGTAATCCCACATTGGGAAGCTAACATGGGAATTAGTGAGAAGCTGGCTTTAAATAGAGCGAAGAAGATGAGTTGGTGAGGTAAAACACGTGTGGGAGCTTTGACGTGATGGTTGAGGCCATCATGAGTGCTCTCGTGGGCTTAGGTTGCTTTGGGCCATTTGGGCCCAATGGGCCCATGGGCCCAAGTGGATAAATTGTATGATTGTGTAGTAAATATTGGATTAGACTATGTGAATATCATATCTGTAGGCTAGTATTATTGAAATACCCTCGATTAGAAAAATTACCAAAATACCCCTGGTTTGTAAAATTATCGAAATACCCTCGACCTGTAAAATTACCAAAATACCCTAGATTTGTAAAATTACAAAATACCCTTGATTTGAAAAATTACCAAAATACCCTTGATTTGGAAAATTACAGAAATACCCCTAATTTACAAAATTACAGAAATACCCTTGACTTGAAAAATTGCAGAAATACCATTGGTTTGCAAAATTATCGAAATACCCTTGGTTTGTAGATTTACCAAAACACCCTTGTAGGGTGAAATAACTAAAATACCCCTGATAGGTAAAAAGACTGTTCTGTCCCTCTAGGGTATATGACTCACTGATAATACAATTTGATTGATTTGACTATGTTTTGACTGAGAATGTATGACTGTGATTATACTGTTGTGACTGTGATTTGTATGATTTTGTATGTCGTGTGTATATTTGCTGCATTCATATAATATTATGTTGCACATGGGTGGGGATTATGAAACGGAGGAAGAAATTGAAGATCGCATGGTTGCTTGACGACAATGGATCCCCGATTGAGGATCGCATGGTTGCTTGACGACTGTGGATCCACCGGTGGCTTTTAAGCGTAATATATGATTATTGACGACTCTGTGTCGATCATATTTACCCGAGGCTATGTGCCGACTATATTACCATCGCTGATGGCTGTGTGCCTAGCATGATACAGCTACCGATGGTTTTAAGCTAATTATTCTGATTATGGCTTTGCGCCAACCTACATATGGCTCTATGCCGACCTGATTATGGCTATGTGCCAAACGTATTTGCCTAATGCTATGTGCCAATATATGATTATTAACGACTCTGTGTCGATCACATTTACCTAGCACTATGTGCCGATTATGTTACTCTAGTTGAGGGCTATATGCCTAACATAATACAGTTATAGATGGCATTGTTCCATTGTGCCATTCTGCTTAAAACTTCTAGCCGTCATGTTATCTGCCAGCGTTGCTGCGATGTTTACGGCTATTTGCTGTCCTGTCTACGGCGTTGAGCCGTCCTGTTGACTCAGTGCCACAATCGGTGCTAAGCTTGGTGTGTTAGCTGGGTGGGTTGATTTTATCCCCACATGGTGTGCTAGTTGGTACGGGTGGTGTAACACCCCATTCCCGAGACCGTCGCCGGGGTCGGACACGAGGGGTTAACAGACTTCGTTCACTTAATTTCACCGTCCATAAAAAAAAATTTCCAGACAGCTAGCTAACTGTGTCACTGTCACCTTAAAAATCATATCTTGAGTTCTACAACTCAAAAATCAGTTTCGTGATTTTTCCCTAAAACTAGACTCATATATCCATCTAAAATTTTTTTTCTAGAATTTTTGGTCAGGCCAATTAGTACAGTTTATTAGTTAAATTCTCCCATGTTATTGGGATCGACTACACTGACCTTCGCGCATTACTACTTGGATATCTCCCTGTACAGGGCTTAAATACTGATTCCGTTTGTTTCTATAGAAACTAGACTCAAATAGGAATCTATACATATATGGCATGACTCCTAATTATCTCTGTTTAATTTATAATGAATTTCCAAAATCGGAACACGGAATCTAGAAACCGTTCTGGCCCTGTTTCACGAAAACCTAAATATCTCTTAACATACAACTCATATGACCATTTCGTTTCTTCCATATGAAAGTAGATTCATCAAGGTTCATTTACATAATTTATTCACTATTTAATTCCATTCCTACTATTTTAGTGATTTTTCACATCCACGTCGCTGCTGTCAAGAGATCGCCTTTAAGGTAGACTTTACCTATTTCATAGTTTCCATGATTCAATTAGCCCTTTTTGCATACATAGCACAAAGTATAATCATGATTAACCATTCCAATGGCTAATCGTTTCCAAACATTTCCATACCTCTTAGTGATCAACATACAAAACGATTATAGTACTATGCCAAAAACGTATATAAGCCATTTTCGCATGGCTATCCAAAGTTTTACATACCAAAGTTCAAACAAAACATAATAGCCTATACATGCCGAAATGTTCTCTTAGACCAACTAAGAAGAAGATACCAAAAAGTTGCAAGCTGGTGTGATGACTTCGATGACAGTCCCGAATACGCAAAAAGTCGAGTCTAAGAAACCTAAAATAGGTGACAAGCAAACACCGAATGAGTATATAACTCAGTAAGTCATAAGCATTACACTACCATCCATTAATAAAATTTTCACAAGAGGAAACAACGAAATGAGGCTAAGTACTCCATCCATACCGAACTATGCCATAGTTTCTTAGACCTTACGATTCAATCTCATTCCAAGTCCTACATTGACATTTCATACGCTATTCAATAGGATAATTGAGGCATTTCCATACATCATTTTATTTTCGTTACAATCATACAACTAAACAAACTTTCACCTATTCCACGATGAACCTTATGTACGTGACTTCGATTATAATCATCACATAGGTTCAAAACTTACCACGCTCAACTCCATATATAAACATAGCACCTATTAGCCATGAACTCAAGGTACTTACCTTTTTCGCTGTCCGAAATCGACTCGGTAAGGTCGCACCCTTAATATAAATAATTGATAGAAAATATATATATATATAGTGGGTTCGCACACATAGTGCTTAATAATCAACCACGCACACTTAGTGCCATGTACTTTAAACTCGCACACTTAGTGCCATGCATTTCAAGCCCGCACACTTAGTGCCATTCTCTCAACCGTGAACACTTATTGCCCGCATACTTAATGCCGAAAACCAGCCACTATATACGCTTCACTTCCTTTTTACATTCGACAATTTCATCTCTACATACATATACATTTGTATACATTTCATCTCATTAAACACAATTGCATAGGTATTACGATCATTTAAATCAATACCAACTATATGCTTAATGACTTACCTTGTGTTGGGTAAAATAATTCCAAGTCGGCTACTCGATGACCTTCGATTTCCCCTTGTTGGATGCCTCTCCTTTAGGATCTTGAGCTTAAACAAATAAATTAACTCATTCAACCGCTTTGCTACATATATTGGTATTCATATTTTAATGATTTTATGAATACGGAACGGCATGGTAAAATTTTTATCTTGCTACCTTATGCTCTTAGCTATTCGGCTAATAACCATATGCTATCGCCCTACTATCAATAATCCAATCACACATGCATATATATATATATGGCCGAATGTACAAAGCTTAGACTCATCATCACCTATGCTCTTAATTTGATGGCTGAATATGCATACATATATATATATATATATATAATATCAACTATACTATCATCTTTAATTCACCTAAACACAAAATTTCATCTCATGAACACTTGACTGAATTTTTCCTAATCTAGCATGGCTTCACATATATTTGTAACATCCTATAAATCCACATATATCACATTTCTACATAAATTTTCTTTTACTTTTCCTCTACATCCATTCACAACATCAAAAGCACCATACACATGTATCATTACAAAGCTTCACACTTAGCATGCAAATGACATCAACACAAATCCACCTTAGCCAAAACTTAACTCATCTTCATGCCTCATCACCACAACATCAAACATCAAACATCAACCAAGAAGACAACACCCATGGCCGAATATCATCCCCATCTCATAGCAAAGATTTAAACCATGGGCTAGGTAGAACTCAAACTAACAACTAAAAACATGCATGAATCTCATGGACAACATCAAACATACCTTAGTCTAGCAACTCCCATGGCTGATTTTCTCAAGCTCTCCCCCCTTCTTCTTAGAACATTCGGCCAAGCCAAAAAATGTGAAAGGATGGACACTTTTTTTTTCTTTTCTTTGTTTTCATCATATTCCTTTTTCATTATTTTATTCTTTCTAACATAATCACTAACTAAACATGTTTGCAACATGTTTCCACTCATAGCATGGCCGGCCTCTATGCTTAAATTTTGGGTAAATTGACATGCAAACCCATCATTTTCACAACATGCATTTATAGGCCACCTTACATTTGCCTAGCACATTTCTAAATTTTCTCACATAAGTCCTATTTGATAAAATTCACTTACAATTAACAAAATCCAAACATGAAGTTTTCACACATGCATATGTACATATAATGAGCATCAATTATGACGGTTAATTATTTTTATGACTCGGTTTAGTGGTCCCAAACCACTTTCCGACTAGGGTCAATTTAGGGTGTCACAACTCTCCCTACTTAAGAAATTTTCGTCCCGAAAATCTTACCGTAAATAGGTTTGGGTATCGTTCTTTCATAGAGTTCTCAGGTTCCCAAGTAGCTTCTTCCATTCCGTGTTTGAGCCATAACACTTTCACTAACGGAACCCTTTTGTTTCGCAACTCTTTCACTTCACGAGCTAGGATATGGATCGGTTCTTCTTCATAACTCATATCGGCTTGAATTTCAATCTCGGAGGGGTTTATTACATGCGGAGGATCGGATCGGTAACGTCGAAGCATCAAAACATGAAAAACGTTGTGGATCCTTTCGAGTTCAGGGGGTAAAAGCAACCTATATGCAACTGGGCCAACTCGTTCGGAGATCTCATACGGCCCAATGAATCTCGGACTCAATTTGCCCTTACGGCCAAATCTGAGTATCTTTTTCCAAGGTGATACCTTAAGAAACACTTTGTCTCCCACCTGATACTCAATATCTCTTCGTTTTAAATCCGCGTACGACTTCTGACGATCTGATGCTGCCTTCAGACTCTCACGAATTATACTTACTTTCTGTTCAGCATCTTTAATCAAATCAACTCCAAAAATTTTACTCTCACCGAGCTTGGTCCAAAACAATGGTGTACGGCATTTACGACCGTACAAAGCCTCGTAAGGTGCCATCTTAATACTTGATTGAAAACTGTTGTTGTAAGCGAATTCAATCAAAGGTAAATACCGTTCCCATGAACCACTAAACTCAAGGATGCAGCATCTCAACATATCCTCTAGTATTTGAATTATCCGCTCGGATTGACCATCGGTTTGGGGATGAAAAGCGGTGCTAAAATGCAACTTGGTACCCAAAGCTTCTTGTAATTTCTTCCAAAATCGTGAGGTAAATCTCGGATCTCTATCCGACACAATAGAAATCGGTACCCCGTGTAATCTCACAATCTGAGAAACATATAATTCAGCTAGTTTATCTAATGAAAAATCCGTACATACGGGGATAAAATGAGCCGACTTAGTCAGTCTATCGACAACAACCCAAATCGTATCCTTCTTACTTGCCGACACTGGCAACCCAGATACAAAATCCATCGTGACTCGATCCAATTTCCATTCAGGTATCATGATCGGTTGAAGTAAACCCGTAGGCACTTGATGTTCCGCCTTCACTTGCTGACATACTAAGCACTTCGAGACAAAATCGAAAATGTCTTGTTTCATACCATGCCACCAAAACTGACGTCTCAGATCGTTGTACATTTTCGTACTCCCCGGGTGAATTGACATTCGGCTACAATGAGCTTCGTTCAGAATCATCGAAATGAGTTCTGAATTTCTTGGAACAACAACCGATTTCTATACCTCAAACAATCGTCATCATCAATTTGAAACTCCGATTCCACATTCGGAACACATTCAGCCCGTTTTGCAACCAACTCATCATCGACTTTCTGAGCTTCACGAATTTGATGAATCAATAATGGTTTGGCCTTTAATTCCGCCACTAATACATTGTCGGATAGAACAGACAAGTGTACATTCATTGCTCGTAAAGCAAACAATGATTTACGACTTAAGGCATCCGCAACCACATTAGCCTTTCCCGGGTGATAGTCAATGACAAGCTCATAATCTTTTAACAACTCGAGCCAACGTCTTTGTCGCAGATTTAAGTCTCTTTGAGTCATCAAATATTTGAGACTTTTGTGATCCAAAAATACATGGCACTTCTCACCAAATAAATAATGTCGCCATATTTTCAAAGTGAATACGATGGCAGCTAGTTCGAGATCATAGGTCGGGTAATTTTTCTCGTATGGCTTCAATTGTTTCGACGCATAGGCCACAACTCGACCTTCTTGCATCAATACGCAACCCAACCCAAGTAGGGATGCATCACTATAAATGACAAACTCTTTGCCTGATTCGGGCTGCACTAGAATTGGAGCTTCAGTCAAATAAGTTTTCAGTTGATCAAAACTTTTCTGACATTTTTCCGTCCATTCGAACTTAGCATCTTTTTGAAGTAGCTTCGTCATGGATGTGGCTATCATCGAGAAACCTTTTACAAACAGTCGGTAGTAACCAGCAAGTCCCAAAAAGCTCCGAACCTCAGTGATATTTCTCGGAGGCTTCCAGTTAAGTATGGCCGAAATTTTGCTCGGGTCAACTCGAATACCCGATGCAGATACCACGTGACCCAAGAAGCTAACCTCTCTTAACCAGAACTCACACTTACTGAACTTAGCATATAGCTGCTTATCTCGTAAAATTTGCAACACTAACCTCAGGTGCTCAGCATGTTCGGTCTCATCTCTTGAATAGACCAAGATGTCGTCAATAAACACAACTACGAACCGGTCCAAATATCGCTCAAGATCCGATTCATCAAATCCATAAATACCATAGGGCATTAGTGAGCCCAAATGGCATCACTAAGAACTCGTAGTGGCCGTATCTCGCTCGAAAGCGGTTTTGGGTATATCCGAATCTCGAATTCAAGAATCGTAATACCCGATCTCAAATCTATCTTTGAAAATACCGAGGCTCCCTTTAGTTGATCAAACAAATCATCAATACGCTGTAACGGATATTTATTCTTTATCGTCACTTTATTCACCGACGATAGTCAATGCACAACCTCATGGTTCCGTCCTTCTTTTCACAAACAATCTTGGTGCACCCCAAGGTGAGAAACTTGGTCGAGCGAAACCTCTATCCATCAATTCTTGCAACCTGAGCTTTCAACTCTTTTAACTCGGTTGGTGTCATACGACACGGAGCTATCGAAATCGGAGTAGTCCTGTACAAGCTCAATACCAAACTCTACCTCCGAACAGTGGTAAACCCGATAATTCTTCGGAAAACGTCCGGTATTCACAAACTACCAAGCAGATTCGGGTTTCTTTTCTAACTCTTTGTCATCAAGTACATACGCAAGGTATGCTTCGCACCCCTTTCTTACATATTTCTGAGCCAACATTGATGATATTACAGCTGGCAACACCTTTAAGTCCGTAGACTCAACTCGGATTATCTTGTTATTTGCGCACCTTAAATCAATGGTTTTTCTTTTGCAACTCACCACTGCGTCATATACGGTCAACCAGTCCATACCAAGAATAACATCAAATTCATCAAATGGTAAAAGCATCAAATCGGCCGGAAAACAGGATTCTCGGATCATTAGAGGGCATCTCTTACACACTTTGTCAACAAGCGCATATTGACCCAAAGGATTTGACACTCGAATTACGAACTCAGTAGACTCAATAGGCAGAGTCTTAATGGATGCTAAAGTCTCACATACATAAGAATGAGTAGAGCCAGGGTCGATTAATGCAATTACATTAGTGTCAAAAAGAGTGAAAGTACCAATGATAACATCGGGGAGGATGCTTCCTCTCGCACGGATGGCATATGCCCTAGCAGAGTACGGGTCTCGGATCGAACAGTAGTATCGAGGCCCCTCTCGACTACCACCCCTACCTCCCGAAATTCTCGGTGGTCTACCTCTAGTTGTCATTCCACTAGGTCTTGCACCTTGCATCCTATTCTTCTCATCAAGCTCGTGCAATCTCTAATGAAGTGGTCCTTGAACCGCATCCGTAACATGCCCCGTTAGTAGACTTACCCCAACATTCACCTATGTGTCGCCTTCCACATTGGGGCATTCAGGTTTCTCTTGGCGATTATTGCCCACACTAGCTACCAAGTAGCTCGAGTCCGTCGATGGTCGTGCTCTAATGGAAATTCCCGCAATCGTCCTCGATTTAATAGTGTCCTCCCCGAACTTCTTTACACCGAGAATGGAGCTTTACCCATCGATCTTTTACGATAGTCTCTAGCTTCAAATTCAACCTTCTTCTTCTCCTTTCCAAGTTCTTACGCCTTGCGTGCTCATTCAACTAGTGTTACTAATTCTTTTATCTCCAAAATACCCACTAGTAGCTTTAAATCTTCATTCAATCCTTCTTCAAATCTCTTGCACATAGCAACCTCATCAGCCACACACTCCGGGCATACCGATCGAGTCTTACAAACTCATGTTCAGATTCAGACATCTTGTCATACGGCCTTGCTTGAGTTCCAAGAATTCCTTACGCTTTTGATCGATGAACCGTTGACTAATATATTTCTTTCAAATTCCGCTTGGAAGAAATCCCAAGTAACTCGCTCGTTTGGGACTATAGAAATCAAGGTCCTCCACTAATAGTAGGCTGAGTCTCGCAACAAGGATATAGCACATTTTAGACATTCATCGGTGTGCATGATAGTTCATCGAACACCGAATGGTGTTATCAAGCGAACTCGGCCCTTCGGCATCATCAAGAACTATGGCCTTGAACTCCTCGGCTCGCGCTTCCTAATCAAGTCTGGTGGTTTACTCAGCCTCACAGGATCGAGAATCGATGGCATTACGGGCTCTTGGGGTGGATTATTCAAATTCGGGAATGGTTGGACAGAAGGAATGGTTCGGGCATATTGCGCGATCCACTCATTCATCATGGTGAAGAAGGCTTGTTTTGCCCCCTCATCCTGATTATTTGCAGATGACTGAGGTTCAACAGGCGGTGTCCCTTGCGCAGGAGTAGCCGCTACACTTTCAACGTCATCCGCTAAGGGTCTCTCTACCCCGGGTTCCATTTGCTAATCAAAACAAAAATTTTAACCGTTAGAAGTCATCACATTATTAAGCACTAACATTAAGGCATGTATAGCTAGACTCATACGCGCTACGGTAGTCCTAGAACCGACTAAACCATAGCTCTGATACCAATAAAATTGTAACACCCCGTTCCCGAGACCGTCGCCGGGGTCGGACACGAGGGGTTAACAGACTTCGTTCACTTAATTTCACCGTTCATAAAAAAAATTTTCCAGACAGCTGGCTAACTGTGTCACTGTCACCTTAAAAATCATATCCTGAGTTCTACAACTCGAAAGTCAGTTTTACGATTTTTCCCTGAAACTAGACTCATATATCCATCTACAAATTTTTTTTCTAGAATTTTTGGTCATGCCAATTAGTACAGTTTATTAGTTAAAATCTCCCATCTTACAGGGATTGACTACACTGACCTTCGCGCATTACTACTTGGATATCTCCCTGTACAGGGCTTCAATACTGATGCCGTTTCTTTCTATAGAAACTAGAATCAAAGAGGAATCTATACATATATGGCATGACTCCTAATTATCTCTGGTTAATTTATAATGAATTTCCAAAATCGGAACAGGGAATCTAGAAACCGTTCTGCCCTGTTTCATGAAAACCTAAATATCTCTTAACATACAACTCATATGACCGTTTCGTTTCTTCCATATGAAAGTAGATTCATCAAGGTTCATTTACATAATTTATTCACTATTTAATTCCATTCCTAATATTTTTACTGATTTTTCACATCCACGTCGCTGCTGCTGTCAGCATCTGCCTTTAAGGTAGACTTTACCTATTTCATAGTTTCCATGATTCAATTAGCCCTTTTTGCATACATAGCACAAAGTATAATCATGATTAACCATTCCAATGGCTAATCGTTTCCAAACATTTCCATACCTCTTAGTGATCAACATACAAAACGATTATAGTACTATGCCAAAACATATATAAGCCATTTTCGCATGGCTATCCAAAGTTTTACATACCAAAGTTCAAACAAAACATAATAGCCTATACATGCCGAAATGTTCTCTTAGACCAACTAAGAAGAAGATACCAAAAGTTGCAAGCTGGTGTGATGACTTGATGACAGTCCGAATACGCAAAAAGTCGAGTCCAAGAAACCTAAAATAGGTGACAAGCAAACACCGAATGAGTATATAACTCAAGAAGTCATAAGCATTACACTACCATCCATTAATAAAATTTTCACAAGAGGAAACAACGAAATGAGGCTAAGTACTCCATCCATACCGAACTATGCCATAGTTTCTTAGACCTTACGATTCAATCTCATTCCAAGTCCTACATTGACATTTCATACGCTATTCAATAGGATAATTGAGGCATTTCCATATATCATTTTATTTTCGTTACAATCATACAACTAAACAAACTTTCACCTATTCCATGATGAACCTTATGTACGTGACTTCAATTATAATCATCACATAGGTTCAAAACTTACCACGCTCAACTCCATATATAAGCATAGCACCTATTAGCCATGAACTCAAGGTACTTACCTTTTCCGCTGTCCGAAAACGACTCGGTAAGGTCGCACCCTTAATATAAATAATTGATAGAAAATATATATATATATAGTGGGTTCGCACACATAGTGCTTAATAATCAACCACGCACACTTAGTGCCATGTACTTTAAACTCGCACACTTAGTTCTATGCATTTCAAGCCCGCACACTTAGTGCCATTCTCTCAACTGTGAACACTTATTGCCCGCACACTTAGTGCCGAAAACCAGCCACTATATACGCTTCACTTCCTTTTTACATTCGACAATTTCATCTCTACATACATATACATTTGTATACATTTCATCTCATTAAACACAATTGCATAGGTATTACGATCATTTAAATCAATACCAACTATATGCTTAATGACTTACCTTGTGTTGGGTAAAATAATTCCAAGTCGGCTACTCGATGACCTTCGATTTCCCCTTGTTGGATGCCTCTCCTTTAGGATCTTGAGCTTAAACAAATAAATTAACTCATTCAACCGCTTTGCTACATATATTGGTATTCACATTTTAATGATTTTATGACATACGAACGGCATGGTAAAATTTTTATCTTGCTACCTTATGCTCTTAGCTATTCGGCTAATAACCATATGCTATCGCCCTACTATCAATAATCCAATCACACATGCATATATATATATATGGCCGAATGTACAAAGCTTAGACTCATCATCACCTATGCTCTTAATTTGATGGCCGAATATGCATACATATATATATATAATATCAACTATACTATCATCTTTAATTCACCTAAACACAAAATTTCATCTCATGAACACTTGACTGAATTTTTCCTAATCTAGCATGGCTTCACATATATTTGTAACATCCTATAAATCCACATATATCACATTTCTATAGAAATTTTCTTTTACTTTTCCTCTACTTCCATTCACAACATCAAAAGCACCATACACATGTATCATTACAAAGCTTCACACTTAGCATGCAAATGACATCAACACAAATCCACCTTAGCCAAAACTTAACTCATCTTCATGCCTCATCACCACAACATCAAACATCAAACATCAACCAAGAAGACAACACCCATGGCCGAATATCATCCCCATCTCATAGCAAAGATTTAAACCATGGGCTAGGTAGAACTCAAACTAACAACTAAAAACATGCATGAATCTCATGGACAACATCAAACATACCTTAGTCTAGCAACTCCCATGGCTGATTTTCTCAAGCTCTCCCCCCCCCCTTCTTCTTAGAACATTCGGCCAAGCCAAAAAATGTGAAAGGATGGACACTTTTTTTTTCTTTTCTTTGTTTTCATCATATTCCTTTTTCATTATTTTATTCTTTCTAACATAATCACTAACTAAACATGTTTGCAACATGTTTCCACTCATAGCATGGCCTGCCACTATGCTTAAATTTTGGGTAAATTGACATGCAAACCCATCATTTTCACAACATGCATTTATAGGCCACCTTACATTTGCCTAGCACATTTCTAAATTTTCTCACATAAGTCCTATTTGATAAAATTCACTTACAATTAACAAAATCCAAACATTAAGTTTTCACACATGCATATGTACATATAATGAGCATCAACTATGACGGTTAATTATTTTTATGACTCGGTTTAGTGGTCCCGAAACCACTTTCCGACTAGGGTCAATTTAGGGCTGTCACAGGTGGTGTGTTGGTTGGACTGGGCTAGTAATCTATCTGCATATCTGCATATGATACTAATTCTGTAATGGGCTTCAGCCCAGGCTGATTCTAAATTCTGTCTGTTTACTAACTGTTTTAGTTTAGGAGGGGATTACACACTGAGTTTTTATAAACTCACCCCGTTTATTAACTATGCAGGTAATCCCCAACGTTAGGTGGATCGGTGTCGTAGAGGGACTCAGAGACGACCACACAACTGCACATGTTTTTCTATTTCGTTTATTTAGTTAAGCACTTTGGTTTTTTATTTGGGTTGTTTTAAGACCTCTTTATTTTCTTAAATTTTTATTTGGGAAATTTATTTAGTATGCTTAATATCTGTTAAAAGTAACATGCGGTTTTCCAAAATGACAATTGGTTTTCAAAATATCACATTTTCGCAACTGTTTAAAATTAAGCTTCCACAGCAAGTAAGGTCTTAATGGAATTAACGTTTCACAAGTTTTAAAATGGCCAGAGGTTTTAAATAGTAAGAAGGGTTTTCAATGAGAGCATGGTTTCCAAAAAACACTTCAATGTGACATGCCAGATTCGGGCCTAACTTCTAGGCCGAGTTTGGGGTGTTACAATGTAAGACCATGTCTAGGACATGGCATTGTCAAAGAGTTGTATTTTACACGGAAAATGATACTTAAGGAAGAAGAAAGCCAATCCAAAGCCTATATAAACACCCTAAGTATGACTTAGAAAAGGGCCTCTCCAGAACTTTTCTGGAATACAGAACCACACGCTGGGAATTACCTGAAGAAAGCAAGACGATCCATCCCAAAAGCCGGAGCTACTCCAAGACTGAAGATCTCTCTTAGAATTCCTTTAGGGGTTTTAGAGTTTTCTTTATGTTTTTTTTTTCATACTTTTGAGATGTACTCTTATTTTATTATGAACTAAACCCCTCAGATACCTAAGGGAGTTGAAACCTATGGTCGATCTTGTTATTATTATCTGAACTATATGATAACTACTTGATTTGTTCTTAATTATGTGTCTTAATGCTTAAGTTAATATTCTGGGTATTAATTCATGATTTGATGTGCTTATGCAGAGGACCAAAAGTCTCTATCTAAGAGTAGATTTGGCATAATTAAGCGGAGTTGATCGAATGCCTAGAAATAGGGTTACGATATTTTGCCGAATTAGGGTGAAACCTAATATGGGAGTCCATAGATCGATTTATTGCTTCCCTAGGGGTTTTAATTAAGAAAGAAATTTCGATTAATTCAACTGAGGGTTAGGTGTTATTAGTCTCGAAGGAGATAATAATATAGGTTAGGGAGTCTCAAGGATCAAGTCAAGTGAATAAATCATCTCATTCAGAGTTAAATAACAAGTGAAATCTAGGTGGATTCCTCATTGGGTGTCGCCTTTATCAATTGCTTTTCTTCAAGTCTTTTTCCAAATTTTCTCTTTGCTTCAATTAAATTAGTTAATTAGCTTAGATAATTATTTTAATAAACAAACCCTTTTATTCTTAGGCTAGATAATAAAAAGATAGTTATTACTAGTACTTTTGGGTCCCTTGGGTACGATATCTAGGTCTTGCCATTACTATACTATTGTTCGATAGGTGCGCTTGCCTTTTCGTCGTGATAATAGTTAGTCTAGGTTTGATCTTCATTATAAATATTTATTACTTGTTACAAATCACGCAATCAATAGGATATGGCGTTGGCACCTTACTAAGTGAATGAGGGTTCTCAAGTACCCTTTAGTATTCCAAATGGTTCAACGGGCAGTCCAAGATTTGTCAAGGAAATGACGAGGTATGTCATGTTGAAAGGGTACAGCTATGCACACCAAGCCCATAGTTATTGAAATTACAGAAGCATAATACTCTGGTAAGATGAGAATGAAGGAATTATGACTTTGAATTTCCATTGAGCTTTATGTAAATTGAATGAGATAGGGCATGTCTACGATGGTTATTGAGAATGAGAAGATTTAAGTTATGTTATGTTTGTGGATGAAAATGCATATTTTTTTTTGCTTAATTAATTACATGCAAGCTTACTAAGCTTTATGCTTACCCCCTCTCTTTTCCATTTACCTTTTAGTATCGCCAAGCTAGCTCGGTGATCAAGGGACGTCGGAGGCTTGTTCACACTATCGACTGGATCTTTTGGGTATAGTTAGTCTCAATATTTTGAGTATGGCATGTACAAGGACTTGGTCTTATTGTTATGTGTCATATTGGTTTAGCCAAATGTATTGGCTTATAATGATAGTTGATTCATTTTGTGTATGGCCATGAGATATGGCTCAAAATGATTATTGGGTTGTAAACCTATTCATCTATGTATGTATGTGCCGATTGCATTATGATATGGCTAATGGTTATGGATGATTGAATGTTGATAAATGATATGTGAGTGTATGATATGTTACGGGAATGCATGCAAGCAAGTCTAAGAGATATTGTTTATTAGTACATATGTGTTTGTTTGAGATATGTCCACACGGCTTGCCCCCTGGGCATCTAATCCGGCCATGTGTGCCCTGCATTTTAATTAATACCAAACAGAATGCCCAGTAGTAAACACGTGTAGAGACACGGCTATGTGTCTCGACCATGTGAGAGGCACGACCTTAGAACATGGGCGTGTATCCAGGTCGTGTGAAGTCTGCACCTGATTTTGTAATTTAATCTGCCACACGGCCTAAGGACACGGGCGTGTGCCTTGGCCGTGTGACTTTATTTGGTTGATGATGTCATAGTCAGAGAGTTAAACGGGCATGTCCCAAGCCACAAGGGTGTGTGTGACCACACGGTCTACCCACACGAGCGTGTGACTCTCCAACACATGAAAATTTTCTAAGTGTTGTAAAAGTTCCAGAAGTTTTTGGTTTAGTCCTAAATCCTTTTCGATGCATGTTTTGGGCCTCGTAGCCCGTAAAGGGACGTTAAGTATATTTTTGAATGACCTTATTTGGAACAAAATTTTATGGTCTAATTTTATGTGTTTGATTAAGTTCAAGTATTGTAATGCCTCGTACCCTGTTCCGGCGTTGAGTACGGGTAAGGGGTGTTACAAATTTCATCTCTCTTTAAAGGATTGCCCTAAGACAGCGGGAGAAAGAGAGAACATGAGAAAAGTTCATTATGTTTCAATAATAGGAAGTCTCATATATGCTATGCTATGCACAAGCCCAGATGTTTATCTTGTAATGGGTTGGTGAGTCGATATTAGGCAAATCCAGGACCAAGACACTGACAAATAGTTAAGCATATACTAAAGTATTTACGAAAAACGAGGTATTATATGCTTGCGTATTCTAGAGGAGATCTCACTCCTATTAGATATGTAACACCCCAAACCCGGCCTGGACGTTATGACCGGATCTGATGCGCCACATTGATGCGTTCAAAACATTCCGTATTACTTAGTTTGGAAAAGCTGAGTTGGTGTTGTAAAAGACACTTTTAAAAGTAGGTTAAAGTGAATGGAAGCTGCGCACTGTAGGAAACCGGGAAGAAGAGGAGGTGAGTCCGCTTGACCGCTTAAGTACCAAGCTCTCTCTTCGGATCCAATCCTAGACATGCACACCGCCATTGCCACACTCTAACATCTCGTATAATTTTGAGAAAACCGTTTGATTATGACCAGCTTAAGAAAATGATTAAGGTTGCAAATCGTTTGCTTAAAATATTTATTTTTCTTGGGAAGACATTTACTTTGCGGAAACTTTGCGCGTCATCGTGATCTTTTAAAACAAGTAGATTTTATAAAACGAACCCTAGTGCTAGCCAGTTTAATAATCCCCAAAATATAAGTAATTAAAAGAGCGACCTTATTACAACTTTAAGCATAATAAAAATAATCCAAAATAAATATTAAACTTATTTAAAATTGGCAATCAATCTTCATGGCCACTCTGAATCCCGCCCACTCAAGTCCACCAATTCTAGGGCTCACCGCAAGGATGGAAGAGGAAGGGGTGAGTTTGGGAAAACTCGGTGTATACTGAAACCCATCCAAAGCCCAATTCAGCTCGAGCCCATTGGCCCTAAGCCCTATTCAGATAACAAGACACATGAGGTCAAGCCCTTTTCGAATCTGATAGCAAGGCCTTAGCCCTTTTTACATAACAGTGTGGCCTATAGGCCCGATTCAAGAACATGAGTATCAACAGTAATAATGAATGCAAGCCCATCCGGGAGACTACTCAACCCACCAACCGCTACACCGCCTGCACCAACCCTACACACCATGTGGGAATATCTCAACCCACCCAAATTACACACAGTCACAAATTAAAGAACGCGCTCAAATTTCGATCGATTGAGGCAAAGCCTCCAAGACGTGGATGAACCACTTTCGATACTTCCTCCATTAATACCCCAATCCCATGCAGCAGATATTAATAAATGCATATCATGCAAAATACGTAGTAATCAATCATGCGATTCACCAATTTAAACCCTAGGGGTATATTGGTAATTTTGCTCTTTAGGGTAATTACGTGACCTATGCTACTACACAAGCTAATTCATAATTTTATCGGTTTTATGCAATTTGACTCCACCATCTACCTAACAGGCTAATTTGCCCATCTCTTACCCATGTTGGTCCGTAAGCCCATTGGGCCCAGTTTTGGCCCATCGAGCCCCTTTTTCCGAAATACGCTAAAACGTCACGCGAACGTGCTTACCACCTTGCGGTGCCAGATCTAACAATTACTCTATGACTTGAGAGCATTCGCATACCCACATGACCATGAAATGCCGGAATTTCGGCATTTCAGCTTTTGCCGAATTGAACTAAAGAAGGGTGTTCGGTACACACCTGATTCGCGACGACTGCTACTGAGATCTCTTTCAATATCCTACAATTGATTAGCACAATTCTTATTTACAAACCATAATCACTAAATTCCAAAACTTACTCACCCATGATCGAACCATGTCCCTAAAAGCCTTTGAAACGTTACCTTTTTGCCACAGTCGATAGCTAGCTCCGAATCCGATTGTTCCAATTATTCACGCTTTCAATCCAACACTTAAGAAGACACTAATCATTGATGAAAACGTCGATTAAAAACCCTTAGAGCCACATGCCCAATTCGATGACCTCCCTATATTTTAGGGATTTCGCTTTTCTTAACTTTGAAAAATAAGAACAGATCGAGATGATAAGTACTTACCCTTTACTCCTACTTGATTTCCTCACAATCCGTGCAGATTTATCCTTAGAACAATGGTAAAACCCGAATCCAGGAGTTTGAAGAAGTTCGGCTACAAGCCCCTAAACCCGTGGTACTTTCGGCTTTTGGGTGGTGAAGAAGACGATAATGTGGGGCTATAACCTTGAAGTAGAATTGCTGTCGGTATCTAGGATTAAGAAAAGATAATTGTAAATAAAAACAAAAGAACATAGGAGAACACGGCTTTGAAGAAATCGGCACAAGCAAAGGATCACAGGATTTCGACTTGTTGATATTCGGTTAGCAATGAAAAGAATATCGGTTCGACTTTTACTATAAATGAAAGAGAGGAAGAATGAGAGGTAGAGAGTTTGTGGAAGAAATAACGAAAGAGAAAATAGAGGATTAGCTTAACAACAATTGGCAAGAGGAGAAAGAAAAGAAAAGAGGGAATAGATGAGAGAAGGAAAGAAAATAATTAAAAAAATGAGAAAATTGTTCACTTTTGGGAAAAATAGAAAAGAATAAGAGCAAAAAGAAATAAGATTAAGATTAGAATAAAATAAAATCCTTTTCCAATTTTAATTCCTTCCTTATCTCCTTAATTCATGGCCATAATCAAAGTTTGAATTTAATTCAAACTCCCTTCTTGAGCAGAGCCCCCACTCACCGACTCCTCCTGCACCGGTGGTACCGTTTCAATTCCATACGGTCCTTCCCACGCACGTTCAGCAAAAAGAATCACCCTTTTGCGCATAGCGCTGATCGAACTTAGGACCCCAGTTGCCCAAAGACGCTGGCAGCCTTTGGGACGGGCATTTGTTTTCAATAATATACCGTCACCTTTTATCTTAAAGGTTACTGCTGAAGTCCGTTCATTTTAAAAATATAACATTAAAACATACCTTCGCCTAGACTCGAACCCCGGACCTCCGTCCGCCTAGCGCCCACGCCCATCTTCTTGCCACCGCACTGAGCTTCCTTCCTTGCTAATATATGGTCACAATAAATTATAAACCTTACGCTTGATTCGGCCCACTTTAAAAATAAACAGATTCGCTCACGCACGGAATCGAACTGCGACCTCTTTAACACACACATACGTTCCTTGTCTTCGCACCACGTGCTCTCTTTGTGTCAAACTTCATTCGTAACTTCCTTTAAGGCCTATTCCAACCGCAACTTTGTATACTAGAAAAAAACCCAATTTATGACGCTGGTATCGAACCTCGTTCCCTTCGCTGCCCAACACTCCTAACTCTTGGGCCGGACTCCTCCTTATGTCTAATTTTAGCCTAACTTATTAATAAACCTTAATGTCCAGATCCCTAAAGAAGCAAAAATAATAATTTTTTGCTAGGGTCTTGGTCCAATTTTTCCCACACTTTAAATCCATTGTAATTTATTTAAAAACTAAAACAATAATAATAATAATAACCATAATAATGAAAATTTCAAATACGATAATATATTTTTTTTCCTAATAATAATTATAATTTCCATAAATCAATAAAAATAGATACTGAGAAAATTTTCTAATAATAATAATTTTATCTCATAATACTAATTAAAATTTCATAAAATTTAAAATATCCGTAATAATAAATATAGTAAGAATTTCCTAGTAGTAAAATTCTTTCTTAAACGATAATAATTAAAACTTCTTAATTATTCAGGTTTTCTTCTATCCGAATCCCAGACTCAAAACCCAACTCTTCTAGGCCCCAAATTCAGGATGTTACAACTCTACCCTCCTTAAAAAATTTCGTCCTCGAAATTTCAAACTATCAACTAACCAGTATTACTCAAGTCAAACCACTATGCTTTCACTCAAGACTCGATTAAAAATAATTCTTAGTACGACCCAGAACATCCAATTACCGAAATAAAGAAACGTTTATTAGGCACGCATACAACTCGTAACGTATATTTAAATAAAATAAACTTGGCAATCCCGAGCTCGATGCTCCTTGGACCCACATCTACGACATGCTCCTGTCTTCCTATGGCATTCACCCGGATGACGTCCGTTGCAGTCTTTGCAGATTGGATAGTTTGGTCGTGCCTTAACATGTTTCACAGAACGAGGCTTGGTTTTCTGAGAACTAGAACCCTTCCTTTTCTTACACTCCAAGCACCCTGCTTGAAGCGCTTCCCTAATTTCCTTAATTTTTGTATCCAATACTTCCTCTACCACTTTCCTTACTAACTCGGCCAGTGCCTCAGTACCAAGCTTTGAGTTACCGCTACCCAAATTTGGCAGACTTTGCTTACCCGCAGAATCCATATCAATGCTCTACATTACCAGTACACATATCAAATAACTACAAAGGTCTCAAATATTTTACTATTTATTCACATGTCTTATGCAGAGATAGTATTTTCAAGTTTCTATTTTCACAGAATCATAGCCTAGCTACAGTCTCGATATTCTAGAGTTTTTAGGGTTGCCCTAGTTATAATGTCATGATATGGTCTCAGTTCTATCTACAATAATATCTTAATACAGTGTAATATGAGGAACAGAAATACTTACAGACTTGGTGCCGGGGATTCAGTGTGCCACTTCCTGATCAGTCCATAAAAACCCCATGCTTTCCGAAAAAAGATTTGTTTTGAAGATACTTTTATTTTAAAACTATTGATTTAACCCCGTTTAACAAATAGAAAAACTTGAACATCTTCGAAAATCTTACCATTTCCAAAAATACCCTTCTTAGGCCCAAGTTTTTGAAAAGATTTTCGGACCCGATCCACAGCCGAGTTGTTGCAACCTAGGCTCTGATACCACTAAATGTAACACCCCAAACCCGGCCTTGACATTATGACCGGATCTGATGCGCCATATTGATGCGTTCAAAACATTCCGTATTACTTAGTTTGGAAAAGCTGAGTTGGTGTTGTAAAAGACACTTTTAAAAGTAGGTTAAAGTGAATGGAAGCTGCGCACCAGGTAGGAAACCAGGAAGAAGAGGAGGTGAGTCCGTCGGACTGCTTAAGTACCAAGCTCTCTCTTCGGATCCAATCCTAGACATGCACACCGCCATTGCCACACTCTAACATCTCGTATAATTTTGAGAAACCGTTTGATTATGACCACTTAAGAAAATGATTAAGGTTGCAAATCGTTTGCTTAAAATATTTATTTTTCTTGGGAAGACATTTACTTTATGAAACTTTATGCGTCATCGTGATCTTTTTAAAACAAGTAGATTTTATAAAACGAACCCTAGTGCTAGCCGGTTTAATAATCCCCAAAATATAAGTAATTAAAAGAGCGACCTTATTACAACTTTAAGCATAATAAAATAATCAAAATAAATATTAAACTTATTTAAAATCGGCAATCAATCTTCATGGCCACTCTGAATCCCCTTGACTCCAAGTCCACCAATTCTAGGGCTCACCGCAAGGATGGAAGAGGAAGGGGTGAGTTTGGGAAAACTCGGTGTATCTGAAACCCATCCAAAGCCCAATTCAGCTCGAGCCCATTGGCCCTAAGCCCTATTCAGATAACGATACACGATGGGCGAATCCCTTTTCGAATCACGAGAGCAAGGCCTTAGCCCTTTTACATAACAATGTGGCCTATAGGCCCGATTCGAGAACATGAGTATCAACAGTAATAATGAATGCAAGCCCATCTGGGAGACTACTCAACCCACCAACCGCTACACCGCCTGTACCAACCCTACACACCATGTGGGAATATCTCAACCCACCCACCCTACACACCACAGTTGAAAACAACGCGCCAAATTCAGTCGGTTGAGGCAAAGCCTCCAAGACGTGGATGAACCACTTTCGATACTTCCTCCATTAATACCCCAATCCCACGCAGCAGATATTAATAAATGCATATCATGCAAAATACAGTAGTAATCAATCATGCGATTCAACCAATTTAAACCCTAGGGTATATTGGTAATTTTGCTCTTTAGGGTAATTACGTGATCTATGCTACTACACAAGCTAATTCATAATTTTATCGGTTTTATGCAATTTGACTCCACCATCTACCTAATGAGCTAATTTGCCCATCTCTTACCCATGTTGGTCCGTAAGCCCATTGGGCCCGCTTTTGGCCCATCGAGCCCCTTTTTCGAAATACGCTAAAACGTCACGCTGAACGTGCTTACCACCTTGCGGTGCCGGATCTAACAATTACTCTATGACTTGAGAGCATTCGCATACCCACATGACCATGAAATGCGAATTTCGGCATTTCTTTTTTCCGAATTGAACTAAAGAAGGGTGTTCAGACACACCGATTCATGACGATCGCTATCGAGATCTCTTTCGATATCCTACAATTGATTAGCACAATTCTTATTTACAAACCATAATCACTAAATTCCAAAACTTACTCACCCATGATCGAACCATGTCCCTAAAAGCCTTTGAAACGTTACCTTTTTGCCACAGTCGATAGCTAGCTCCGAATCCGATTGTTCCAATGATTCACGCTTTCAATCCAAAACTTAAGAAGACACTAATCATTGACAGAAAACGTCTGTTAAAAACCCTTAGAGCCACATGCCCAATTCGACAGCCTCCCTATATTTTAGGGATTTCGGCTTTTCTTAACTTTGAAAAATAAGAACAGATCTGAGATGATAAGTACTTACCCTTTACTCCTACTTGATTTCCTCACAATCCGGTGCAGATTTATCCTTAGAACAATGGTAAAACCCGAATCCAGGAGTTTGAAGAAGTTCCGGCTACAAGCCCCTAAACCCGTGGTACTTTCGGCTTTTGGGTGGTGAAGAAGACGATAATGTGGGGCTATAACCTTGAAGTAGAATTGCTGTCAGGTATCTAGGATTAAGAAAAGATAATTGTAAATAAAAACAAAAGAACATAGGAGAACCTGGCTTTGAAGAAATCGGCACAAGCAGTGATCACAGGATTTCGGCTTGTTGATATTCGGTTAGCAATGAAAAGAATATCGGTTCAGCTTTTACTATAAATGAAAGAGAGGAAGAATGAGAGGTAGAGAGTTTGTGGAAGAAATAACGAAAGAGAAAATAGAGGGATTAGCTTAAGAACAATTGGCAAGAGGAGAAAGAAAAGAAAAGAGGGGAATAGATGAGAGAAGGAAAGAAAATAATTAAAAAAATGAGAAAATTGTTCACTTTTGGGAAAAATAGAAAAGAATAAGAGCAAAAGAAATAAGATTAAGATTAGAATAAAATAAAATCCTTTTCCAATTTTAATTCCTTCCTTATCTCCTTAATTCATGGCCATAATCAAAGTTTGAATTTAATTCAAACTCCCTTCTTGAGCAGCAGCCCCCACTCACCGACTCCTCCTGCGGTGGTACCGTTTCAATTCCATACGGTCCTTCCCACGCACGTTCAGCAAAAGAATCACCCTTTTGCGCATAGCGCTGATCGAACTTAGGACCCCAGGTTGCCCAAGACGCTGGCTGGCCTTTGGGACGGGCATTTGTTTTCAATAATATACCGTCACCTTTTATCTTAAAGGTTACTGCTGAAGTCCCGTTCATTTTAAAATATAACATTAAAACATACCTTCGCCTAGACTCGAACCCCAGGACCTCCGTCCGCCTAGCGCCCCCATCATGTCAGCCCTTGCACGAGCTTCCTTCCTTGCTAATATATGGTCACAATAAATTATAAACCTTACGCTTGATTCGCCCACTTTAAAAATAAAACAGATTCGCTCACGCACGGAATCGAACTCTGCGACCTCTTTAACACACACATACGTTCCTTGTCATTGCACCACAGGCTCTCTTTGTGTCAAACTTCATTCGTAACTTCCTTTAAGGCCTATTCCAACCGCAACTTTGTATACTAAAAAAAAAACCAATTTATGCACGCTGGTATCGAATCTCGGTTCCTTTCACGCCCAACACTCCTAACCACCGGGCCGACTCCTCCTTATGTCTAATTTTAGCCTAACTTATTAATAAACCTTAATGTCCAGATCCCTAAAGAAGCAAAAATAATAATTTTTTGCTAGAGTCTTGGTCCAATTTTTCCCACACTTTAAATCCATTGTAATTTATTTAAAAACTAAAACAAGAATAATAATAATAACCATAATAATGAAAATTTCAAATACGATAATATATATTTTTTTTCCTAATAATAATTATAATTTCCATAAATCAATAAAAATAGATACAGATAAAATTTTCTAATAATAATAATTTTATCTCATAATACTAATTAAAATTTCATAAAATTTAAAATATCCGTAATAATAAATATAGTAAGAATTTCCTAGTAGTAAAATTCTTTCTTAAGCGATAATAATTAAAACTTCTTAATTATTCAGGTTTTCTTCTATCCGAATCCCAGACTCAAAACCCAACTCTTCTAGGCCCCAAATTCAGGATGTTACAAGATATGCTAATCTTGATTTCCAAATGTGTCGGGATCTGAGGAAATCGACATCGAACTGTGTTTTTTTTAGGCAGTGGGTCCATTGTGTGGAGAAGTGTAAAGCAGACTTGTATTTTTTACTCCACTATGGAGGTCGAATATGTGGCTACTTTTGAGGCTACAAAGAAGCAATATGGCTTCAAAAGTTCCTCACGGACCTTGAAGTTGTGGATGTAGTCAAGGTCGCATCTGAACCAAGACTCTACTAGCTATGAGTTTCAATAAACATGTGGAGAGCATGAGAATGCAGAATATGGCTCATCTACTTCCTTAGGGTAAATGGGAGACTGTTTGATCTAGTGCCCTAAGTGTAAGATATTAATTTGTAATTTTGTAATTTTTTCAAATTGTAACCTCCCAAACCCGACGTAGAGGTTACGACCGAATCGTAAAGGCCATATTGGACACCTTAGTTTCAAACCGACTCTAATGACAATTTAAAACCTTCAAGTACTCTCTTTTATAAAATCGTGGTTTCTATTGTTAATTTTGGAAAACGTCTCTTTATTTAGTCCAACTATATTTTAGTCAAATTAGCGAATTAGGTGAATTTTTATAAAACCTAATTGTCGGCATTGCTTAAGAAAAATCATTTTGAATACCTTCTTAGAAGCGGAAAAATATCATTACTAGTCAAATTATTAACTTAGCCATGTATCATACATACTCCAATTTCAATATACAAGATCCCTAAAACTAATCAAAGTATGAGTGTCATGTAATCATGGTAATCCCCAAAACACAAACAATCCCAAACCACAGTTTTAAAAAGCTTACAATCCAAAAATTGAATAATAAAAATGATGAGAAAATAAACAAAAAATAAAATTAAAGTAAAATAATATGACAAAATTGATTCCAAAGTCCATCGTACGTCCACATGTCAATTTCGATCCTAAGTTCGTTCATTACCTGGGAAGTTAAGATGATGGGGTGAGCTTAAAAAGCTCAGTTTGAGACTAAACTAACATGCATTAAGCATTCATTCAAGCAATTTTATAGAGATACCCATAACACATTCAAACATTATCAATAACAATTTAAATGCACATGATCGTGAGAAATGCACATAGATCCTATCCATACCATCTATAACATCCCTTACCCGTATCTGACACTGGAATAAGGTTCAAGGTATTACTGGACTTAAGTGTAAACAAACATACAAAACCGAGACATAAAATTTCATCCAAATTTAAGCCTTTTCATTCGCATGCAACTTGTCCTTTATAAGGGCCAACGGGGCCTAAAACATACATCGGAAGCAATTTGGGACTAAACCGAGAACTTTTGAAACCTTTTTGGCAATTAGAAAATTTTCTTGTTTTGAAGAGTCACATGCCCGTGTGGGTAGGCTGTGTGGTCACACATGTTCGTGTGGCTTGGGACACACCCGTATCCTCAACCCATGTAACTCTCTGACTATGATGTCATCAACCAAATAAGATCACATGGCAAGTCACACGCCCGTGTGATTAGGCCGTGTGGAAAATTAAATTCCAAAAAATTAAATGCAGACTTCACACGGCCAGGGCACACGCCCATTTCCTAAGGCCATGTTCTCCACACGGTCGTGTCTCTGCCCGTGTGTTTACTACTGAGCATTCTGTTTTGCATTAATTAGGGTACATGAGACACACGGCCAGACCACATGCCCATGAGGCAGACAGTGTGTCACACACATGCCCTTGTGTCTAACCGTGTGGACAATTTCTAAGCTATTTTCCAAGCCATTTGCCACACTTGAACACTCACCTACTACACTATCTTTAAGGCATGCAACATGGTACCTTTGGTTACTCAAGTATTCATATACATGGTTAATTTATAATTTGGTAATGTTAACATATTTCATACTTAACCATTAGGCTTTCGTATGGAATTCCACACCAATTTCATATCTACTTCATTATACCACATTTATTGTCATACTCACTAATCATATTTCACACATTAAATATACATGCCATCCATCACACTCATTCACATAATCAACCACAAGCAACTACATCAAGCATAACACATTAGTATACATGCACAAATGATTAGGGTTACAACCCGAATAATCAATATGAGCCACCTCTTATGGCCACATACAAAATGAATCACAACCCCATCATGAGCCAACACATTTGGCTAATTAATATGACAAATAACAAAAACACCAAGTCCTTATACATGCCATATTCAAAATGTTGAATCTAACTATACCAAATTTTCCAATTGATAGTGTGGTCGAAAACTCTGACGTCCTCCGATCCTCGAGCTAACTTGGCGACACTATAAGAAAAGGAAAGGAAAAGGGGTAAGCTTAAATGCTTAGTAAGTTCACATGCAATAATAAGCAACATAAATCATACAATTAAATAAGGCAAAGTTTCATAAATGTCATCAAGTCTCATAAGAATAACTTTCTCATATGCATTCTTACCACATGTTCATAGCATACCGAGATCTTTAATCATGGGTTTATGTACATACCTGTACCAACTTGCACATAATACTTACTTTCTCGTCTTTGGAATGCTCATTAAGACTACCTATGGAACTTCTCTTTGAACTACCCATTGAACACTTAGAATACTATCAGATACATCGGAATCTCACACCTAAGTGTCCCATATGTAGTCAACGCTACCTCATATCACATATCACATGTTGCTTGCTTTCAAGCTACTCACGGGTCTGCTCATACAAGCTATTGGTCAGGATGTAACTACACGGGCTGCTCACATAAGCTGTCAAGTATCCGCAACACATGCTGGACTACCCAGCCTCCGGTAGAACATACAAGACCAGAACCCGAAATGTCAAAACATATGTAACATATATCATGAACTCAGACCACAACTCATGAGCTCAGATCACATAGTTCCTAGTGACATGTCACTTGTATCCTAAACTATTCCTATGGTTCAAACGGGATTCTTTGATACGACATTTCTATTCATTTTGCTCGTAATTTTGATTTCAATATCCATAGTGTAACACCTCTTACCCATGTCTGACGCTAGAACAGGGTACGAGGCATTACCGGACTTAAACACACACACACACTCATGCAAAAACCTGGTCATAAAATCTCTTTTAATTCAAAACCTTTCAAACACATGCATGTCGTCCCTTATTTGGGTCTACAAGCCTAAAACATTCATTGGAATTGATTCGAGACTAAACTGAGAACTTTGAAAAGTTTTAGGAAAACTTAGAAAATTTTCCCATGACACAGGGTCAAACGCCCGTGTGGACATAGGGGCACGCCCGTGTGCCTTTGGCACACTCATGTCCTCAGGCTGTGTAACTCTCTATTTATGATGTCAGCATGCACATCGAACCACATGACTGAGCCACACGGCCGTGTCCCTCACACGGTTGAGACACACGGTTGAGACACACGGTCGTGTCTCAGCCCCTGTGGCCAACACTTAGGCTATTTTCCAAGCCTTCATGTTACCCATAATCTCTTACAGCCTTATGCACATCAAAATCGCAAATCATGGCATCATTTTAGTGATTAAACACTCTTTATTAAGACATATTCTTAACATTAACATGTCCTCTTACAAGTAATGCATCTACTCATCCAATACCAAGTCTAGATTCCTTATTTCACATTCATAAGACTAGTCATATTGATGACCACTTTTACCATTATACTATGTTACCAACTTATCCATCAAGCACTCATGTTCAATCATTATCATGTTGTGTTTATAACATGCAATTACTACATGCATATGACCACCTCAATTGGTCATAGAGCATACATCCAACACACATGTCATATTACTAACCATACATGGCAAACAAACATAATCACATTATAAACATTAGACATGACATGAATAGCTAGGCTTACAAGCCATAATCAATATGAGCCACATTTCATGGCCATATACATATAACTCAATATAAGCCAACACATTTTACAAAAGCAAAATAATACATGTCAATCAACCAGATCCCTGTACATGACACTCACCTGAAATTTCTAATATATACTTCATTATTCCAAAAGTAGCGACTTGATAGTGTGATGTTGCCTCCGACGATCTCCAACCCCGAGCTAACCTGAAAACATTAAAGGAAAGGAAAGGAGTAAGCTTTATATCTTAGTAAGACCGTATGAAAATAATAAGCAATTTATCAACTTGCTTCTCATGGTAATACAACCCTATTTGCATTTTTGCTCATGTTCCAGTCAAGCTATTTTCTCGAGTCACAGTCATTAAATTATTTATATCTAGTGCTATGGAACTCCAAATTAAGTTTTTCTAATTTTAACTGAAACTATACTCACATATATTCTTATCATAAAATTTTCATAATTTTTGGTTCAACCAATTAGTATAGTTTATTCCTTAAAGTTATCCCTTTTTCGCTGTCTGACAGTTCTGACCCCTCTTCACTAAAAATTAATTATCTCATACTGCGAGACTTAGATGTTGTTCCTGTCTATTTCTATTGAAAATAAACTCATTAATAATTCTAAGCATATAAATTATAACCCACAACTATGTTTTTAAAATTTTCAATGATTTTCTCAAATCAAAACAGGGGATTTCAAAGTCATTCTGACTCTGTCTCACATCAATTTAAATATTTCATAATATGAAACTCTTTCCCTTACACCATTTCTTCTATCTGAAAATATACTCATTAGGCTTTAATTTAATATTTTATTCAGCCTTAAATAAATTTCCACAATTTTTGGTGGATTTTCAAAGTCAGACTGTGGCTGCTGTCCAAAACTATTTTAGTGTAAATTAACGATGCTAAGTTTATCACACCATATTAATTCATTTTCACCATATTGGTAAGGTTACATATTCATACATCATAAGTATAGACCTATAATCACAAGTTCATCACAAAATCATTCTCATAAGCATGAATTACCTATTTACATCTCCACTAAATGTGCATCATAAACTGAAATTATTTCTCATGAGCTTGGCATACATACTTGTGTTACTCAACATGCTCATATTCATTCCTTACTAATAATATAAAATGAATTGGATTCACATCTCATCAATTTCATGTAAGTACCTGTACCACTCACAATATGGTCATAACCTTTCTCATTTAGCTTAAACCGTAATTGTCACCATTGAACCATTTGGAAAGCTATCGGATATTCACTAAGCCTCAAACATAGGGTATAATGCCGATGTCATGTCCCAGACATGGTCTTACACTGGCTCATCCATCAAGATGATGTCATGTCCCAGACATGGTCTTACACAGACTATCAAAATTGAGGCCAATGCCATGTCCCAGACATGTTTTACACTGGCACACAAACAACCTGAATGTCATGGCATAAATATCCGAATTGTTTCTTAAGGTTCAAACGAGAATTCTACTATCTCAATATTCATCAAAATTAATCATTTCCACAACCAAGCAATTCATGAAATATCAATTTAAACACATATAATAACAATGTAGTTGTATTATTTACATACAACTTACTCGTTTCAAAATATCATATTCCATCAAATCTCTAAGCATTCAATCAACACATAAATGTTATTTACATTTGACATCACTTTCTCATATACAATATCATCAACCTAAACTTTAATACAATCATGGCAAGATTGATTTTCAAGTATAATAACAATGGCATAAATATCATGCTCATTTAATCACACGGACTTACCTCAAATGCAATTTCAGCTAAATATTCTCTTTTTGTGTATAACCACACACTTTCTGGATTTAATCCGAAATCTCGATTTTCTTGATCTAACATGATGAAATTCACTCATTTAATCACTAAATAGATTTGGACAACAAAATTCACATTTTTGGCAAAATGACCATTTTGCCCCTAGACTTTCACAAAATGACTATTTTACTCTTAGGCCCAGAAATCTATTTTTATCAAATTTTCTTATTAGCCAAGCCTAAACAACCAATTATTACTCTTATTATAACCCCAAATTTTCACTATTTCACACAATTACAACCTAGTTTATAACTTTTACAAAATGACCCTTTTAGGTGTTTTCCATGAAAATCCTTTCACAAAAGTTGTTTATTACACAACCAAGACTCATTTTCTTCCATAAAAATTCAAAAACAACATAAATCCTTTCATGGAAAATCCCTAGACTATCAACCATTTCACAAAATAGTCCCCTCATTAGCTAGTTCATGCTACAAGGGTTCCAAAAGTACAAAAATTATCAAAAATAGGCATCTAAATCACTTACTTGTAAGGGATATAAGTTGCTAAAATTTTTAAGCTTTCAAAATCCCCTCTTTGCTGGTATTTTCGGTGGGGAAGAAGGAAGATAAAAAGATGACAATAATTTTTTCTTTTTGTTTTATTTTATTACCAAATAAGTCACCTAATGCACACCAACTTTGACTTTTCAACCTTTTTTTGTCTCCTTGATCAGTCACTAACATATTTATGGTCTATTTACTCAATAAATACCCTAATTTAATGTTTTATAGCTATTTGACACCTTTATCTATCAAAACAAAACTTTTGCCCTATACGTGATTTAGTCCTTTTTCGCAATTAAACATGAAATCACTAAAATTATTTCACCAAAACTTTCATGCACTCATATAATCATGCTATAACACATAAAATATAATTAAAAATAATTTCTTTGGCCCCAAAATAATGGTTCCGAAACCACTGTTCCGACTAGGCCCAAAATCGGGCTGTTACACATAGCACCAATCACATACTCATGGAATAAGCAAAGCATAATTCATAATAAAATTTAAGCATTAACACATGGTACAACATCACATTAATTATATATATACTTACCATACATGCAATATTAAAGCATTTAAAGTATGGTACATGTTGCATAGTTTGCAAATGAACTTACCTCGGTACAAAATGATAGAAACGAGCCTAATCCTCGTAAACTTTGTTTTTCCCCTGATCAAGACCCGAATCACGTTTTTCTTGATCTATAATGCCAAATTTAACTTATTCAATACACACATTGTTCAAATCGGCCCTTAACACATACTTTGGTAAATTATCTTTTTACCCCTAATTTTTCACTTATTTACACTTTAGTCCCTAGGCTCGTAGAATGAAATGCATGCATTTTCTTGGTTACCCAAGCCTAGCCGATTCTTATTCTAACCTATATCAACCCACATTTCTCATTAAATCACATTTCTACTATCCATTTTTAGATCTTTTACAAATAGGTCCTTTTAGGGGTTTTCATCAAAAATCACTTAGTAAAAGACGTTTATTACACTTCCAACTCTCATATTCCTCCATTAAATATCAAAATACATGCATGTCACAAATGGGTAAGGTTTTGAACATGAACCCTAGCTTAAAATAATGGTAAAAATAGTATGACCATGCTTCAAAGATTTCAAAAACATAAAGAACATTAAAAACAGGGCTAGAGAGCACTTACAATCAAGCTTGAAAAGTTCAAAACCATTTTTTGACTTGATTTTCCCATTTTATTCTTTATTAACGAAATGAGTAAAAT
Organism: Gossypium arboreum; assembly: GCF_025698485.1. Taxonomy (NCBI): domain Eukaryota; kingdom Viridiplantae; phylum Streptophyta; class Magnoliopsida; order Malvales; family Malvaceae; genus Gossypium; species Gossypium arboreum. Next base: position 88,157,426 of record NC_069075.1, on the reverse strand, counting down.
GCCCTTTTAGACTCTCTTTCAAATTTTTCCTATTCATGCCCATTTTTGTCCAAAATTTTAGAACTTGGTCTAATTACCATTTAAGGACCTCTAATTAATATAATCCAATGCAATTTCATGCTTGAAGCTTCTAGAACACAAGTTTTACAACTTATTCAACTTAGTCCCTAACTTTAAATTGGACACTTTAGGCATAGAATTTCTTGATGAAAATTTCACACAGACATGCAATCATATCTTAGACCATCAAATAATCATAAAATAATTATTTCGATTTCAAATTTTTTATCTCAAAACCACTATTTTGATTAGACCCTAATTCAAGATGTTACAACTCTCCCCCCTTTAGGGATTTTCATCCCCAAAAATCTTACCAGTAAAAAGGTTAGGGTATTGTTTTCTCATGGCTTTTGTTTCTCAACTGTTTGACTTCTCGAGCCAAAACCCTAACCAATTCTTCACCATAAGTCATATCTGGTCGAATCTCAACCTCTGTCGGTGAAATCACATGTGAAGGATCCTATCGATAATGGTGTAACATAGTACATCGTGAATCTTTTCCAACCCTGATGGTAAAGCCAACCGATAGGAAATCAGCCCTAATCTCTCAGTGATCTCATAAGGCCCTATAAAACGAGGACTCAACTTTCCCTTCTTGCCAAATCTCAAAACCTTTTTCCATGGACATACTTTCAAAAATATCTTATCACCGACTTGATACTCAATTTCTTTCCTTTTTAAATCTGCGTAGGATTTTTGTCTATCTGAAGCAGCTTTCAGACAATCACAAATCACTTTGACCTTTTCTTCGATTTCTTTAACCTAATCAACCCCATGAATCTGACTTTCTCTAAGTTCAGTCCAATATAAGGGTGTTCTGCACTTACGTCTGTACAATGCCTCATAAGGTGCCATTTTCAAACTCGACTGATAGCTGTTGTTATAGGAAAACTCCACCAATGGAAAGTACTCCTCCCAACTACCTTTGAATTCCAATACACAACATCGGTGCATGTCTTCCAAGATCTAAATTACTCGCTCAGACTGACGATCAGTTTGTTGATGGAAAACAGTGCTAAAATTTAACTTTGTACCCAAAGCTTCTTGTAACTTTTTCCAAAACTGTGATGTGAACCTCGGATCTCTATCCGATACAATCGATATAGGTACTCCATGAAGCCTCACAATTTCACCAATGTAATATTTAGCTAACTTATCAAGTGAGTAATCGGTACGTACTGGAATAAAATGAGCAGATTTAGCCAGTCTGTCGACAATAACCCATATGGCATCTTTCTTTCTCGGAGTTAAAGGCAAACCTATCACAAAATCCATAGTAATCCGGTCACATTTCCACTCGGGAACCATGATAGGCTGAAGTAAACTTGAAAGTACTTGGTGCTTAGCTTTTACTTGCTGACAAACTAAGCATTTCGATACAAACTCTAAGATATCTCTTTTCATACCATTCCACCAATACATTTTCTTCAAGTCATTATACATCTTTGTACTGCCCAGGTGAACTGACAAACAACCGTTGTGTGCCTCATGTAAAATATTCCGAATCAACTCAGTGTCCTTCAGAACACAAATCTTACCATGAAATCTCAAACAACCATCGGAGTCACTCAGAAAATCCAGTTCACTGCTGGACTCACACTAAATTCTCTTAGCTTGCAACTCTTTATCAACTTTTTGAGCATCACAAATCTGTTGAAGAAAAGTTGATCTAGCTCTCAACTCAGCTAGAACCAAACCATCATTTAACAAAGTCAGACGTGTATTCATAGCCCTCAAGGCAAACATCGACTTCCTACTCAAAGCGTCGGCGACTACATTCGCCTTACCCGGATTGTAATCAATCACAAGCTCATAATCTTTCAACAGTTCCAACCATCTTCGTTGCCTCAAGTTCAAGTCCCTTTGATTCATCAAGTACTTAAGACTTTTATGATTGGTATAGACATGGAATTTCTCACCAAATAAATAATGTCGCCAAATCTTCAAAGCAAACACTATGGCGGCCAACTCTAAGTCATGTGTCGGATAGTTCTTCTCGTGAGGCTTCAACTGTCTCGAAGCATAAGCTACGACTTTACCCTCTTGCATAAGTACATATCCCAAACCATTTAAGGAGGAATCACTATAAATCACAAATTCTTTACCTGACTCAGGTTGTATTAAAACCGGAGCCTCAGTCAACAATGCCTTTAATTTCTCAAAACTCTGCTGGCATTTTTCTGTCCATTCAAACTTGACATCCTTCTATAACAACTTTTCATCTGAGTAGCAATCATGGAGAATCCTTTACCAAACCGTCTGTAATAACCGGCCAAGCCTAGAAAGCTTCTAACCGCAGTTACATTCCTCGGTGATTTCCATTCAACAATAGCTGAGATCTTACTCGGGTCAACTCAGATACCATCACCTGAAACAATGTGGCCCAAGAATCCAACTTCTCGAAGCCAAAACTCACTTTTACTGAACTTGGCATACAACTATTTATCTCTCAAAATCTGCAAAGCAGTTCTCAAGTGTTCTGCATTCTCTGCCTCATCTCTTGAATAAATCAGAATATCATCAATAAACACAACCACAAACTTGTCCAAATATGGCCGAAATATTCAATTTATTAAGTCCATAAACACAGCAGGAGCATTTGTTAACCCAAATGGCATGACAAGAAATTCATAGTGGTCATACCTCATTCTAAAAGTAGTTTTAGGCACGTCCGACTCTTTAACTTGCAACTAATAATAGCTGGACCTCAAGTCTATTTTGGATAACCATGTCGCTCCTTTCAATGATCAAACAAGTCATCAATCCTTGGCAAAGGATACTTGTTCTTGATTGTTATCTTATTGAGCTGTCGATAGTTTATACACAACCTCATAGATCCTTCTTTCTTTTTCACGAATAATACCGGAGCACCCCACGGTGAAAAGCTTAGTCTCAAAAAACCCTTGTCGATCAATTCTTGCAACTGTGACTTCAGTTCCTTCAACTCAGTTAGGGCCATCCTATATGGAGCAATCGAGATAGGTGCTGTCCCTGGCATTACATCAATACCGAACTCCACTTCTCTAATTAAAGGTAAACCTGGCAATTCTTCCGGGAATACATCCAAATACTCCCATACAACAGGCACTGATTCAATCTTCAATTCAGACTCTTTTGTATTCAACACATAAGCCAAATAAGCTTCACATCATTTTCTCATACATTTCAGAACAGACATCAAAGAAATAAAGATTGGCAACTTATCTGAATCATCTTATTCAACCTGGAGAACTTCACCATTTTCATATTTCAATTAAATGACTTTCTGTCTACAATTCACTATAGCATCATGAAATGTCAACCAATCCATACCCAATATAACATCAAATTCATCGAATGGTAACAACATCAAGTCAGCCGGAAAACAATAACCTCTACTCATCAAGGGACATTTTTTACATACTTTATCAACTAAAACATGCTTGCCTAATAGGTTTGACACCTTAATCATAAATTCTGTAGACTCAACAAGCATATTCATGCTAGATACCAATTTTATGCACACATATGAATGAGTAGAACCAGGGTCAATCAAGGCAATAACAGTAGCATCACAAAAGAGAAAAAGTACCAGTGATCACATCGGGAGAAGTTGCATACTCTCGCGCACGTATGGCATAGGCTTTAGTCGGAGCTGTAGCTTCGGATCTCACAGCTATATCCCTCGTTACATTTTTACTACTAACCCTATTACCGGCATTTCTCGAGGGTCTCCCTTTTGTAGTTGTACTACCCGGCCTTGTACTCTAATATTTTTCTTTCTCGACCATCTTAGGACAGTCTTTCATATAGTGGTCTTAAGAACCACATCAGAAATAGGATCCATCGTTCACCCTACACTTACCAAAATGGCCTCTACCACATTGTTGGCACTCGGGTCTAGAAGGTCTATCATTACCCACACTAGCCACAAATGTAGCCTAAGATTTATTACCTGAATTTTGCTTCTTACGATTTCTGTACTAATGCCTAGTTGAAACATGAGAACGGGAATACATATCTCTGGATTTCTTAGACCGAGTTGGAATTGACTTGTTCATCGGCTTCTTTCTCAAATCTCTAGCCTCAGCCTCGGCTTTTCTCTTTTCTTTGGTCAGTTCCTCAGCTTTACAAGTCTGATCCACGAGCACAAAAAATTCCTTCAGCTCAAGAATACCCACTAACACTCTAATATCCTTATTAAGTCCGTCTTCAAACCTTCTGCACATTTTAGCCTCGGAGGATACACACTCCCGAGCATATTTGCTGAGCTGGACAAACTCTCTTTCGTACTCAGTAACTAACATACGGCCTTGTTTCAAGTCAAGAAATTCCTTGCGCTTTTGATCGATGAATCGTTCACTGATGTATTTCTTTCGGAATTCCTCTTGAAAGAATTCTGATGTGATCCTTTCTTTCGGAACCATCGAATCTAGTGTCTTCCACCAATGATATGCCGCATCTCTCAACAAGGAAATAGCACACTTTAAACATTCTTCAGGTGTGCATGATAGCTCATTGAATACATAAATAGAATTCTCAAGCCAAAATTCCGCTTTCTCAGGGTTATCATCAGCATTGGCCATAAATTCCTTAACTCCTTGCTTTCAAATTTTTTCAATCGGGGTTCTATGAAATCTCATAAAATCCATACCTTAAGGCACTTGGGGTACGGGTTAGGGATTTAGAGAGGGTTTAGTGTTCGGGTTCGTTTGAACGAACTCCCTGTACTAGGCATCCATCATATAGAGAAAGGCTTCACTACCTCCTTCTCCTCTACTAACAATGGTGGGTCTACTATCAGACGACACTGCTCCTTCAACGGGAGCAGGTGTGTTACTTTCAACATCATCCGCCATAGCACTATCGGGATCCATTTACTATATGAAAATACATTTTTAAATCTTCAGGAGTCGTAACACTATCATAATATATGTATGGCATGTATAGCTAGACTCGTAAACATGCTACGTTAGTCCAAGAATCGACTAAGTTGTAGCTCTGATATCGCTAAATGTAACATCCCTTACCCATATCCTACGCCAGAACAAGGTTCGAGGCATTACCGGACTTAAACATAAACAAACATACAACGCCGAGCCATAAAATTTCATCCAAATTTAAAACTTTTCATTCACATGCAACTTGTCCCTTATAAGGGCCTACGAGGCCCAAAACAGACATCGGAAGCGGTTTGGGACAAAACTGAGAACTTTCGAAATCTTTTTGACACTTAGAAAATTTTCTTGTTTTAGAGAGTCACACGCCCGTGTGGGTAGGCCGTGTGGTCACACAAGCCTGTGTCCTCAACTCGTGTAACTCTCTGACTATGACGCCATCAACCAAATAAGATCACATGACAAGTCACACGCCAGTATGATTAGGCCGTGTGGAGATCAAAATTCCCAAAAATTAAGTGCAGACTTCACACGGCCAGGGCACACGCCCAAGTCCTAAGGCCGTGTCCTCCACACGGCTGAGACACATGGTCATGTCTTCGCCCGTGTGTTTATTACTGAGCATTCTATTTTGCATTAATTAGGGTACAGGGGACACACGGCCAGACCACACACCCATGGTGCAAACCATGTGTCACACACGGCCTAGACACATGCCCATGTGTCTAACTGTGTGGATAATTTCTAGGCTATTTTTCAAGCCATTTGCCACCCTTGAACACTCACCTACCTACACTATCTTTAAGGCATGCAACATGGTACCTTTGGTTACTCAAGTATTCACATACATGGTTAATTTATAATTTGGTAATGTCAACATATTTCATACCTAACCATTAGGCTTTCGTATGGCATTCCACACTAATTTCATATCTATTCATCATTATACGACATTTATTGTCATAGTCACTAATCATATTTCACACATTAAATATACATGCTGTCCATCACACTCATTCACATAATCAACCACAAGCAACTACATCAAGCATAACACATTTGTATGCATGCACAAATGATTAGGGTTACAACCCAAATAATCAATATGAGCCACCTCTCATGGCCACATACAAAATGAATCACAATCCCATCATGAGCCAACACATTTGGCTAATCAATATGACACATAACAAAAAAGACCGAGTCCCTATACATGCCATATTCAAAATGTTGAATCTAACTATACCAAATTTTCCAATTGATAGTGTGGTTGAAAACTCTGACGTCCTTCGATCCCCGAGCTCCCTTGGCGACACTATAAGAAAAGGAAAGGAAAGAGGTAAGCTTAAAAGCTTAGTAAGTTCACATGCAATAATAAGCAACATAAATCATACAATTAACATAAGGGAAAGTTTCATAAATGTCATCAAGTCTCATAAGCATAACTTTCTCATATGCATTCTTACCACATGTTCATAGCATACCGAGATATTTAATCATTGGTTTATGTGCATACCTGCACCAACTTACACATAATACTTACTTTCTCATCTTTGGCGTGCTTATTAAAATTACCCATGGAACTTTTCTTTGAACTACCCATTGAAGACTTGAAATACTATCGGATACATTGAAATCTCGCACCTAAGTGCCCCATATGTAGCCAATGCTACCTCATATCACATATCACATATCACATACTACTCGCTTTTGAGCTACTCACGGGTCTGCTCACACAAGCTATTGGCCAGGATGTAACTGCATGGGCTGCTCACACAAGCTGTCAGGTATCCGCAACACATACCAGACTACCCAACCACCGGTAGAACATACAAGACTAGAAACCGGAACGCCAAAACATGTGCAACATATATCATGAACTCAGACCACAACTCATGAGCCCAGATCACATAGTTCCTAGTAACATGCCACTTGTATCCTAAACTATTCCTAAGGTTCAAACGGGATTCTTTGATACCACATTTCTATTGAGCTTGCTCGTAATATCGATTTCAATATCCAAAGCACCAATCAAAAACTCATGGAATAATCAAAGCATAATTCATAATAAAATTTAAGCATTAACACATGGTATAACATCACATTAATTATATATACTTACCATATGTGCAATATTAAGGCATTTAAAGTATGGTACATGTTGCATAGTTTGCAAATGAACTTACTTCGGTACAAAATGATAGAAACGAGCCTAATCCTTGTAAACTTTGTTTTTCCCCTGATCAAGACCCGAATCACATTTTTCTTGATCTATAATGCCAAATTTAACTTATTCAATACACATATTGTTCAAATCGGCCCTTAACACATACTTTAGTAAATTACCTTTTTACCCCTAATTTTTCACTTATTTAGACTTTAGTCCCTAGGCTCGTAGAATGAAATGCATGCATTTTCTTGGTTACCCAAGCCTAGCCGATTCTTATTCTAACCTATATCAACCCACATTTCTCATTAAATCACATTTCTACTATCCATTTTTAGATCTTTTACGAATAGGTCCTTTTAGGGGTTTCCATCAAAAATCACTTAGTAAAAGACGTTTATTACACGTCCAACTCTCATATTCCTCCATTAAATATCAAAATACATGCATGTCACACATGGGTAAGGTTTTGAACATGAACCCTAGCTTAAAATAATGGTAAAAATAGTATGACCATGCTTCAAAGATTTCAAAAACATAAAGAACTTTAAAAACAGGGCTAGAGAGCACTTACAATCAAGCTTGAAAAGTTCAAAACCATTTTTTGACTTGATTTTCCCATTTTATTCTTTTATTAACCAAATGAGTAAAATGCCCTTTTAGCCTTTCTTTCAAATTTTTCCTATTCATGACAATTTTTGTCCAAAATTTTAGAACTTGTTCTAATTACCATTTAAGGACCTCTAATTAATAATCCAATGCAATTTCATGCTTGAAGCTTCTAGAACACAAGTTTTACAACTTATTCAATTTAGTCCCTAACTTCAAATTGAACACTTTAGGCATGGAATTTCTTCATGAAAATTTCACATAGACATGCAATCATATCATAGACCATCAAATAATCATAAAATAATTATTTCTATTTTAGATTTGTGGTCTTAAAATCACTATTTTGACTAGACCCTAATTCGGGATGTTACACCATCCACTACACACCACGGGTTCCCTAAAAATCGTTTGCCAAACTCCAACAATTGTGAGCATAGCTCGATATGGTAAAACCACCAATAATAAATAATTTAGAAAATCTTTCGAATATCGAGTAGTGCTATACAATCACCAAAAACATATAATATGCAATAATTTGCAAATCCCCTCCGTACTCCAAATGTAGTGTACTGACTACGAATATATGCAGACTTAATGTGTTTCTGGTACTCCACAATACTCCTCCGTCAACCAAAAAATATCCCAACCCAACGCAAATGCAATATGTCACACAAACTCATACATATTCATATTTCAATACTTTTCATATTTATTTGATATGTTTAACATCTCCTCAATAATCACATCCTTTCAGTAAAAGGAAAAAATGTTCCAACTTTCAAATTACCATTAAGATGGTATCTATCAATATCATTCAATTTCACATACTTTACGAATTTCATTGTGCATAAATAAAACCTCATGAATATACATCATAGCAAATTTTTCATGCATTTATCATGCATAACCTGATATCTCAATAATTCATACCATTCAATCAAAAATTCTCATATCACATAATACAATAATGCATAACAATCTCAATCACACATTGATACTGTCAAACTAGCAATTTTGCCAACACATCAATCTTTTAAGGCTCAAAATGTACGTGGTTTGGCCACTCACAAAAATAATATTTTGGCTACTAATCCAATCCAATTAGCAAGCTAATTTATCAAATATAACATGAAATTTATCATTATCAAACAGATTTACGAGTTTAGAACCCACACCTTATTTCTCGCTTCCTCGCAGCACACTAGCGAATCTTCCAATTTTCCTTAATAAATTCTTATACGAAGCTAAGCCAAATTTTAGTATAAATTCAATCAATTTACCTTTAAACCAGTCCCCAAATACCCAGTTATGGGTTCAAACCAATCATCGAAATTATAACTATTTTACGAATCCAAACTAGTTAGATTTCTTACACTATTTTTATGGGAGTTGTTTGTGTGATTGTTCTTCAACTTTACGATTGATTTTGAGACATTTAGGTCAGTACCTAATTCAATAATATACTAGAAAATCAGTAGCTAATAATGATCTTGGGGATTTAAGATTTCAGTTTTTGGATGTTTGATTTGGGACATTGGAGTTGATCTTGAAAATTTAAGATTTTAGTTTTGGAGCTGTTCTAATTGAAGAAAAATGGCAGAAAGGTAGGGATGAAGATGATGCTCAATCTTGAAGAAAAAAGAAAGAAAAATCAAGAATGAATGGTGGTGATAGGTGCGACGGCAACAATGGCGGGAGAAGGAGAAAAGAAACAAAGAAAAAATAAAGATCAAGATATGGAGAGGAGGTTCGGGATGGCAAATGTAGGAGAAAAGAGAGTTAAAGATTGATAATTTTGAGTAAAAATTGTATTTATACCTAGATTTACTAGGCTTGAATGACAACACATTTAAAAATAAGAGAATTTTGCAAAAACTAATTTATTTTGCAAGATATGGGACTTGAACTTAGGACCTCCAACTAATTTTCATGGATGTATATGTTGAAAATTAGAAATTTATGGTAGAAAATGAAAGGTTGTTGATAGATAAACAACTTTTACAAAGTGATTTTTTATGAAAACATGGTTTAGGGACTAAAATGTAGAGTTGTGAAAATTGATGAAAAATTCTAAAATTTATAGAAAATATGTGCCGTAAATTTTATGTTGAAATTTCGGTTAGGCTTGGAATATGGAGTAAATTGCATGAATTTCATTTTCCGAGCCTAGGGATGAAATTGGAATTTATGAAAAGTTAAGGGCAAAATAGTAATTTTGCCTAGAACGTAAATTGAGTCCAAATGATATGAAATGTCTGAAATTGATGATTAAAGTTCTTTATATAGATCCAAACAACACAAATTCGAGGTTAGATCGAGGAAAAGAAAATGTTTTGGATTAGTAGATTTTATACACGAACCAGTGTCGAGGTAAGTTCGTGTAACTTAATCGAGCATGTAAATATGTTAACTTGAATGTTATGATTGTATGCAATATGAATTATTTTTATGTGAATGTTATAAATGTGTGAAATGATTACATATTCGAAAATGTTGGAAAAAGGGTAAAGTCTCGTTTGAATATTGAATTTCGATGGATAAATGTGCTTTCTCGAAATTAATGATGTCCTGCATTTGTTGCTGATGGGATTTAGCTCAGACGAGTAATCCTATTGATCTCATTATAGAAAAGATTTAGCTCAGACGAGTAATCCTATTGATCTCATTATAGAAAAGATTTAGCTCAGACGGGTAATCCTGATAAAATCTCTCTGGAGCATATGTTACAATTAGGGATTAGCCTGGACCGGTAATCCTAATTGAGCTCTTTTGAGCATACGTTACATAATGGATTTAGCTTGGACTAGTAATCCTATAATACGATATGTGGCTTGAGAGTGTGGTCCTTGATTTAGTGCCCTATGGGTACTCTTGGATAAGAATCGACAGGCCATTGAACCGTACACCTTGAGTGTACTACTTACGTATCCATCGGAATTTCAATGATTCAATGGACAAAACTCTTGGCATGATGAGAGAATTATGAGATGAAATGACAATCTTTTGAAAGAATATTGCATGATGGGCTCATCTATGTTTACTTGATGTATATGAAAATTTTGTGACTAACATGTTTGATTGAATGCATGTGTTTAGGCAATTTTTCCTAATAGATGGAAAACATGATATTGTTTACTTAGATTTAAAACAGGATTGGTAAGTTTAGTTTTCATTATACGAACTTACTAAGCATGTAATACTTACTCTGTTTTATTTTTCCCTATTTTATAGTGCTCAGAAGCTCGCGAAGGTTGCTGATCATTGGAGCATCATCACACTATCCACTATCTTATTTTAGGTATATATAGTAAGATAATTTTGGTATAATGGCATGTATAGGCTAACCTGGCCATAGATAGCTTAAATATGTGGTTTGTAATCTAGCCATTGGAATGACTAGTAATGGTTGTTTTTGATATACTTGTAAGGTCATACTATGGTAGCTACATACATGTTAAATGGTTGTTCAAATTATGCCTAACATATGGAATATACCAAGGTAAGATTACAAACATGTATGCATGTAATGATATGTCATGTCAAATGATAGAGTTTGCTTAATTTGAATGTTTGATATGGTTGGTATTTGGATGTGAATTTAAATGCAGGTGTAACACCCCGAACCCGAGACCGTTGCCGGTGTCGGACACGAGGGGTTAACAAGCCAAGACCACATATTTGCCCGCCAATTTGACATTTCCAGTCAGGCTGGAAAACTGCGTCACCGTCGCCTTAAAAATCATATCTCGAGTTTCAAAACTCGGAAACTGGTTTTGTAAATTTTCCATGAATTTAGACTCATATATCCATCCATGGATTTATTTCTAGAATTTTTTGTTGGGCCAATTGGTACAGTTTATTAGTTAAAGTCACCCATGTTACAGGGATCGACTGCTCTGACCTTCGTGCGTTATAACTTGAATATCTCTCTGTACAGGGCTTTAATACTGGTGCCGTTTGTTTCTAATGAAACTAGACTCAAAATGGAATCTGTAAATATAAGGCATGACTCCTAATTCTTTCTGGATAATTTATAGTAAATTTTTAAAGTTGCGACAGGGGACCCAGAAACCGTTCTGGCCCTGTCTCACAATAGCTTTCATATCTCTTAACATGTAGCTCCTATGACCATTTCGTTTCTTCCATATGAAAATAGACTCATCAAGGTTCATTTACATAGCTTATTCACTATTTAATACCATTCCTACAAATTTTGGTGATTTTTCACATTCACGTCACTGCAGCTGGCAGCTTCTGTTTTTAAGGTAGGTCTTACCTATTTTGTAGTCTCCATGAACCAACTAGTCTTGCCATACAAAGGTTCATATATGATCATTTTAACCATACCAATGGCTGATCATGTGACCAACACTCCCATTTCCAATCCATAATCACATCATGACACCATATATATATATATACAAACCACAAACGGTCTAAGTCCGTACTCTACTTTTACGAGCCATTTTCGCATGGCCGTATACATATACATCACAACATAATTGAACCAACAAGGGGTAGTCCTATACATGCCATTTCAAATTCCAACCAAAATTATACCAAGATGGAGGCTTTGATAGTGTCGATGACTTGACCTTAATGATCCCGAATCCGATTGCCATCGAGCAAAATCAGTAAACCGAGAGCCAAAGCAACGGGTAAGCATATTTATGCTTAGTAAGTCTCAAGCAATAAATTCAGCTTTAATTAAAGCAATACATTCACATAGCCAAATGCATCATTTCATTAATACACGTTCACATAATCATACTTACTTCACCATCCCAACTCTTATGTTCATACACAAATAACGGCTTCGTTAAGGCCGATAACTCGTTCCATCATAGGAGCGGATATTCATACGCTCTTACTCCTAGCGCAAAGCACACACCACACTTACCTTGTCATTGGGAAATTTCACAAGTGCATTAGCTAAAATTTTCCAGCAAGCTTATAATTTTCAAATCACATACCTTCGAGTTTAACCGGATATCGCTACTCGTTCAATCGCCGGGACATAGCCCGGTTATGGTAACCCGCACCAAGGCCTCACGGACTTAACTCGGATATCACGATTTGCACAAATGCCTTGGTCTTAGCCGGATAGAATGACTTCATACGAATGCCTTGGTCTTAGCCCGGATATAATTACTAGCATAAATGTCCTCGGGACTTAGCCGGATGTAGCCACTAGCACAATTGCCTTGGTCTTAACCGGATATAATTTCCAGCATTAACGTCTTGGGACTTAGCCGGATATCATTCAAGTTCTCATGCACATACATCAATAATCATTGGACATACATATTTCATTTTCGTTACTAAGGCTCAAACACAATTATAATCACTAGCATAATCGCCCGGGACTTAGCCGGTATCATTCAAATACTCATACACACATAGTCAATAATCAATACACATCCATACTTCATTTCACATAATTCAAGTAGGGTCACTTCTTGAGGACTTACCTCGGATGTTGTCGAACGGCTTTTACGGCTATTCGATCACTTTTTCCTTCCCCTTGTCCAATTGTGGCCCTCTAAGCTCTTGAGCTAATTCAAACAAATTCAATTTATTAAAACCTCATTGTGCTAGCTTATGGCGAATATGACAAGGAGTTTAAATGGTCATATGGCCAACCTTTAGCTTGAATACACAATGGTCATGCACATTTTATACTACATCAAGCAATTCAATACAATTCATTCGAGCATCAAGGAAAAGCTAAGGCCTTCAATAGGCTACCCAAGGCCGAATATTCATGTCCATGTTGAGGCCAATTATGCACTTAATACCTCACAAAAACAGCATGCATTTTACTAGTTAATGCTTTGCATATTGTAGCTCAAAACTTATAATATAGCATCAAGCACTCATATGTGTGCTAGGCCGAATGTGCTTGCGATTTCACAATCATTCTTCAACATCTTCTTCTTTAAACCAACATATTCATCACTTAGTTCATAACCAAAACATCATGTGCAAACATATATATACATATATGAGCATGGCGAATTTCAATGTGTCCATAGCCATCCAAAACACAAATTTTAACTAACATGCAAGAAGCATGAACCATGCTTATGAATGCATCATGGCGAATATGACAATCATGCTCCTTTTCAACTTCAATCATGATTAAACAAAAGAAAACTCAAAATCTTACTCAAGAGTAGACAATCCATCATTGCATGCATCATCATCAAGCTTTACACTTAGCATGCAATGGCTTTATCACCATAACAACTTTGGCCAAATACCATTTCCATGGCATAACAAAGATTTGAGCCATGGCTAACATGCTCATCAAGTTAGCAACCAAAACATGCATGAAACTCCTAACACAACCTCATACATACCTTAATCTTGATGCAAACTTAGCCAAATCTCCTTCTAGATCTCTTCCAAACCAAGCATGAAGCAAAAATCCTCCTTCTTCCTTAGTTTTGGCTCAAAGAAAGGATGAACAAAATTTTTCTTTCTTTCTCTACAACTCACGGCAATGGGGGGGGAATACCACACTCACACACATTTTTTTTTCATTCTTTTCTTACCCATACACCTTTGTTTATTATTTCTCCCTCATGCACCAACAAAACATGTTTCATGACATGTTTTGCCCATCCTCTCTTGCCATGGCCGGCCACTTTATGTTGAGGGGGGAAATTTGACATGCAAATCCCTTATTTTTGCATGCATGAGCAACTAGTCATCACACATTTCCCCATCATACTTTCAAAGTTCACTACTAGGTCCTTTCTAGTGAAATTCGCATTTATAACACTAAATCGAAACATCAAAAATGTCACACACAAATTAACACATATCATAGGCATCAAAATAAATTTTTAATTATTTTTATGCCTCGATTTTGTGGTCCCGAAACCACATTCCGACTAGGGTCAATTTTGGGCTGTCACAGCAGGTCATTGTGATTTTGGGTGAGAAGTGAAGCCAGAAATGGCTTTATTTTGTCCACATGGGCAGACACACAGGCGTGTGTCTAGGCCGTGTGTGACACACGGACTGGTACATAGGCATGTGGTTAGGCTGTGTGTCCCCTGCACCTTAAATTTGAGAAAACAAAATGCTCAGAATTGAGCACCCGGGCAGAGACACAGGCGTGTGACTTGGCCATGTGAAACCTACACCTAATTTTAAAAGAATTTAATTAACCACACGGCCTAGCACACGAGACTGTGGCATGGCCGTGTGTACAAGTCAGAGAGTTACACGGGGTCGAACCCGGCCTGCAGTACAGGCATGTCCCAAGGTCACACGGGCGTGTCCCTTGGACCACAAGGGCGTGTGAGCCATGTAACTTAGAAATTTTTTGTAATTTCGCGAAAAATTCTTAGAGTTTCTGATTAAGTCTCGACTTGATTCTAATGGTTGTATTAGGCCTCGAGGGTCCATTTAAGGGATGGTATGAATAATCTCAGTTAATGATTAGTAATTTATGTGAATTATCTAAAAAATGTTCTAAAATTTCTGGTAATGCTTTGTAACCCTATTTCAGCGACGGATACGGGTTAAAGGGTGTCACATCGGTACCGCTCCTGGTAACAACTCAATTCTGAATTCCACTTCCCTCTCTAGGGGTAACCCTGGTAGTTCCTCGTACTTTCAACTAAAGGATCAACAGTGCTTGCATCTAAGACATAAGCCAAAAATGTTTTGCACCCTTTTCGCACCATCTTTTTTGCTACTAAAATAGAGATTACATTGGACAGATAATTTTGGCGTTCCCTACAATAATAACTCCTTTCCAAGACTCAGTCACCAAAGTCACTCTCTTCAATGCACAATCTAATCAAACTTAATGCTCAACCAACCAATCCATCCCCAAAATCAAACTGAATTCATTGGAAGGAAGCTCCACCAAATCAGCAAGAAATACCTCTCCCTAAACCTCTAAAGGACATCTTTTATAAACTTTATTCACAAGTGTGAAGGATCCTAGGGGACTAACTACAGTTACAATGTTTTTTGTTTCATCTACCTCAATTCTCAATTTTACAGCCACATTACAAGCAACATACAAATGGATAGATCCTATACCAATCAAAGCAAAGTAGGGTATCAAATAAATAGTGAACGTACCTGCTATGACGTCAGCCACATCTCTATCCTCTCAACGCCTAGCCGTATAAACCAAGGTAGGTTGACTTGCCTTAGCTCAATTATCACCTTGAGTTGGTATCTCTGACCCCGATTACCATTCCCATTTTGATTCTTATTACAACCCCTCTGAGCACCCTGATTACCTCTTTTATTTTAACCCTAACTAGGCCTTGATTTTGAGTCAGAGCTTGCACTTGTTCCTAACAGCGAGGACAAACCTTAATTTTATGCTCTATTAAACCACATACCAAATAAGCACCCATCCTCCTCCAACACTCACCCAGATAACGCCTCTAACAATACAAGCAAACCTAAATCTATCCTTCTCTAGGGTCCACTACTTCCCTATTCTGTAGTGGTTTAGCATTTCTGCCCCGCTTAACAGGTCATGGATTTGGGCTAGTATGGTTCGTTTCTCTTTTAGGCTAACCTCTCTGTTTCCCTTTCTTCACACGCTCCACGCACTTAATCTCATTAATAATCTTGGTCTTCTCAACCAAAACCTCAAAAACACACTCTTGGTGTGGAGCTACCTGAACCTTCAGGTCATATCTTAAACCCTCTTAAAAACGAAAACTTTTTTCCTGCTCTGTAACACTCCTAACCTTTATCTGCCTCCGAAACAAGGTTACGGAGCATTACTAGAGTTTACCGAGTAATTTCATATAATTCATGTCATTTACTTTTCATTTCTGAAACTAATCATACTGTCCTCTTCAATGGACCCTCGAGGCCCAATTTAAACATTAGAATCAAGTTGGAACTAAATCGGGAACCCAAAAAATATTTCACAAAATTTCAAAAATTTTCTTATATACAGGGATCACACGCCAGTGTGATTAGGTTGTATGGCTCATACGGCCAAGTGACATGCCCACATCTTAAGCTATGTGGGCATTCGATGTGAGGCACACAACCGTGTCCCAACCCGTATAATACTCTGACTTGTGCCACACGGCCTGCCACATGCCCATGTGCTAGGCTGTGTGGTAAATTTAATTTTTACAAATTAAGTGCGGGTTTCACATGGCCAAGATACACGCCTGTGTTCTAGGCCATGTAGCATACACAGCTGAGACACACGCCCGTGTCTCTGCCCGTGTACCCAATTCTAAGCATTTTGTTTCTCAATTTTAAGATGCAAGGGACACACGACTAAACCACATGCCCGTGTGCCAGACTGTGTACCCAATTCTTAGCATTTTGTTTCTCAATTTTAAGATATAAGGGACACATGACCAAACCACATGCCCATGTGCCAGACTGTGTGTCACACATAGTCAAGACACAGGCCCGTGTGTCTACCGTGTGGATAAAATAAGACCATTTCCTAGCCTTATTTCTCACCCAAATTTAACTGCAACCTACCACAACATTTGCATATTTTTGCCAACCAATTAAAGTCATATACGGATAGAATTACAATGGACTTTGTGTCGGAATTGCCCCTAACTTCAAAAAAGAAAGATGTTATCTAGGTTGTCGTTGATCGACTAATGAAATCTGCTTATTTTATATCGGTACGTACAGATTTCTCACTTGATAGATTAGCTGAATTGTACATTTCTGAGATTTTTCAATTGCACGGGGTGCCACTATCTATTATTTCTGATAGAGATTTGAGATTTACGTCGCAATTTTAGAAGAAATTGCAAGAAGCCCTAGGTATGAAGTTGAATTTCAGTACTGCCTTTCATCCTCAGACTAACAGTCAGACCAAGAGTGTTATTCAGAATTCTTGAGGACATGTTGAGATGTTGTATTTTAGAATTTAAGGGCAGTTGGGAAAAATACTTACCGTTGATTGAATTCGCGTATAATAACAGTTTTCAAATGAGTATAAAGATGGCACCGTACGAAGCTTTATATGGTCACAAATGTCGAGCTCTGCTATACTAGACTGAACTAAGTGAGTAAAAGATTCACGAGGTTGAATTGATCAAAGAAACTAAAGAAAAAGTGAAAACAATTCGTGACAATTTAAAAGCAGCTTCAGATCAACAGAAATCATACGCGGATTTGAAACGTAAAGAAATTGAGGTTCAAGTCGGGGAACGAGTGTTTCTAAAAGTGTCACCATGGAAAAAGGTTCTTCATTTCGGCCGTAAAGGAAAGTTGAGTCTGCGATATGAGATTGTCGAAAGAATAAGGCCTATAGTATATCGACTAGATTTACCGTCAGAACTTGTAAAGATTCATAATGTCTTTCACATTTCTATGCTATGTCGATACAAATCCGATCCATCACATGTGATTTCTCTAGTAGATGTTGAGATACAGGCTGATTTGATGTATAGCAAAGAACCGATTAGGATTTTAGCTCGTGAAATCAAAGAATTGAGAAATAAACGCATAGCTCTAGTGAAGGTTCTTTAGCATAAACACGGGATCGAGGAAGCTACATGGGAACTTGAGGAAGCTATACAAAAATAGTACCTTAACCTATTCACTGGTAAGATTTTCGGGGACAAAAATTCCTAAGGGGAAGAGTTGTAACAGCCTATTTTTAGTCAAATCAAAACAGTGGTTTTAAAACCACAAATCTGAAGTCAAAATATTTATTTTATAATTTTATTAAATTTTATAGCATGTTAGAATTATTGTGTGAAAGTTTCATAAAGAAATTTTACTGTTTGAATGCTTAATTCAGGAAAAAAAACTAAATTGCGTAAAGTGCAAAAGTGTCATTCTATTAGTTAAGAGTGTTAAATAGCTTTGGCTTTTAAATATGATGGCCTTAAATGATAATTAAACCATTATTATTGGTAATGGACATTTATGGGCTTATAATAAGTAATTTAAATATTTTATAACAAAGGTTATTAAAGTAATTTAGTGAATTAATAAGTAAAAGAATAAAAACAATAAGGATATCATCTTTGTTAAGCCATTTGTACCGAAATTTTAGAAGAAAGAAACCCCATGGATGCATGTGTATTCGGCCAAGCTTCTTAGTTCATTAGATCAAGATAACCCGAGATCGATATTAGATAGGGGAAAAGGAAAAGTGGAAGTATAGTCGATAATTTCCATCTGAGCAACTCGAGGTAAGTTTGTATAATTAGAATCAAACTTTTAAATACTTGTAATTATTTGAAATGAATGTGTGTAATTTAGTAAATGATCTACTTGAATTTAAATGCCTTATTGATATAATCTGATGGTTACAGAGCCCCATTTGAACCGTAGGAATTCGAAGAATACGAGTGACATATCCCTAGGGTTACCATTTAGGTTGAGATCCTGCATATGTCGCAGACTCACTGCATCTCATATGAGCTTACCGGTATATCAGCTCATAAGAGCTTACTATTTTTAGCTCATCGGAGCTTACTATTTTAGCTCAATAGAGCTTACTGTCCATTAGCTCAAGAGGAGCTTACTGATTATAACTCGAAAGAGAATAAATGATAATGAATTGAAAGATTACTGATTTATATACTTAATGTATATCACCCGAGTATCCCTCGATATTTTAATAGGTTCAACGGGCATAAATTTTGTTATTGATTATGTGAAAAAGCTATTTGTTACACGAATGAATTACTGTTATATGGATAAAGTACTGTTAAATGGATGAGTTACTGTTATTGAATGAATTACTGTTTATATGATTGAGAGTGAAATGTTACAAATGATGTACATGATATATGTGAATTTGATATGATACAATGTATTGAGTATTAAATTAAGATAATGGATGATTATATGCACTTATGTTTTAAATTAAGATAATGGATGATTATATGCACTTATGTAACTAACTTGTTGATGAATGCTTGCGTATAGGCATTTGGCAAGTGAATTTGATATATTTTGTTTAATTGTTTGGTTATGTATAAATGGTAAGTTAAATTCTTAATTATATGGGCTTACTAAGCTATAAAGCTTACTCTGATTCTTTTTTATGTTTTATATAGGTACGATAGCTTGCTCGATTCGGATTAAGTCAGAGTTATGCATCACACTATCCAGTTGCCAATTGGTACCTTTGAACTTAAGGATATATGTAAATATGGCATGTATAAGCTAGTTATAAAGATGATAGTTATAGTTACTTGAGATGGTGATTTTGGTACATGTTGTGGTTTATGATAAAGCCATGTAATTTGGCTTAACTTGGTATAATGTTTTGGTTGTGTATAAGTATTCAAATATGGTATGTTTTGGCAAGTAGTAAATGGAATAGAAATATGCAATGTTGTCTTGATATGTGATAGGCATATGAATGGAATATGATTGTAGTTGAATTGGTTTAAATGTGTATGAAATGTTATGGATTGGCTACCTATTGAGTTGTAAAAAAGTTGCAAATTTTGCTTATGCAGGCATGTAAAAATAGGGTGGCAAAATGGCTTTGCAAATAGCCTATTTTTGTCCACACGGGCAGAGACAAGGGCGTGTTTCTCAGCCGTGTGTGACACACGGTCATGTTACACGGTCGTGTTTCCCCTGGTGTTGATATTAAAATGAAGTCAGTATACTCTACATTGTCTTACACACTGGCGTGTGACTGGCCGTGTGGTACAAGTCAGTATACCCTCTAATTGGCAAACGGCCTAGCATATGGGCGTGTGACTTGGCCGTGATGCATAAGTCAGTATACCCTACAGGTTTGGCATGGCCTAGCACACAGCCTGGCACACGGGCATGTGGTTGGCCATGTAACCCAAGTCAGGATGTACCCCCTATTTTTACACGACTTGTGACACAGGCATGTCTGCTGGTCGTGTGAGACACACAGCCTGCCCACACAGGCGTGTGTCCACTGTTTTGAGTAAAATTTTCAAAGTTTCGTGAAAGTTTTATATGTTATTGGTTTAGTCCTGAACTACTCCTAAAACATGTTTAAGGCTTCGTAGGTTATTGTAAGGGACAAATTGCTTGAGATTGAAAGATGATTGTATAAATTGATTAAATGCATGAGAAAAGTATGGTTATATGTGTTATAAGTCTGGTAATGCTCTGTAACCCTATTTTGGGATTGAATACAGATGAGGGGTGTTACAATTTTTATTACCCAATCTATTAGAAGAAAATTACAAGTGTACTTAGACGAAAATACTACACCTAGGGCACCAGATCCAACAATTCTGCCAATTGAATTATTCCTTGATGGAAAAATTATTTTCCTTGAAAGATAAAAAGAAAAGATCAAAATTGTGGTCCAAGAAAAAGATGGTTCTTGGAAAGCAAATAAGAGTGATCTAGATGATGTAAATATTGTCTTGAAGAAGTTTGAAGGCCAGATGAAAAGCTTGATGTAATTTTGGCTTCAAACAGAACTGAACCA
The DNA here is from genome assembly GCF_025698485.1 of Gossypium arboreum. Taxonomy (NCBI): domain Eukaryota; kingdom Viridiplantae; phylum Streptophyta; class Magnoliopsida; order Malvales; family Malvaceae; genus Gossypium; species Gossypium arboreum. The sequence continues at coordinate 88,136,290 of NC_069075.1, read as the reverse complement.
AGCTATAGAGGACTTGATTACATCAATAAAGGTAAGGAACCTATCGCTCCTAGAATTTTTGTTAAAGATAAATATGTGGGTTATTCTTTTCGTGATGTTCTGGGGATGAAAATTTTAGAAAGATTGTGTGCCATTTATCTTGAAAATATTCGATTGATGAGCAAGTATAAACAATCGTTGACAAGTAATAAGATAGTAAGTAAAAGTTATCATCTCCAAAGGGACTGCTTATGTGAATCCAAAATTGCAAAATTAATACTTAGCAATTGGTTGGTGATAAGATAAATTAAATTGTGATGGATTTTCTAATTATACTAAACTAACCTAAGTGTGCTCAAATTAAAATAAACACAGAAGAAATAAGTATGCAAGTTTTTAAGACTTAATCACAACAGCATGCATCTGTTAGAATAACTTTCCTTCCTATCTTATAATTATTTAAAAATTGTTAAAAGATGTTACGAAAATTCTGTGGAAAGTTGAAAATTTACTAACCTTATTTAATTAAGTTACAATGTCAAGCTTATTTAATTACTAAGTCTATCTAGCATATATTAATGTTTAATAAACTTACAACTTCATAAGAAAACATCATATACAAGGTTATATAAGGTAATAATATTTTTGGTATTATTACTAATTTAATCCCTAAATGATTAAACATACACCACAAAAGTACTATATCCATTAATTAAAATCTTATTCAGATTAATTAATTATTTCAGTTGTTTCCTTCATTCATAATGCATGAGAAATATATTCATGATCTTACTTGCATGGGTTAACAGATCAAATGCACAAAACACCTTTAAAAAATTAAATAATGAAAGCTACGAAAATTAAATCATTTTAAAACCAAAATAATTAAGCCATCAATCGTGTTTCTTGAATTGAACAAAAAAAATAAAAAAATTCAAGGGTAAAAGAAAAGCTAAGCCATTTTTGGTGGTTCTCCAAGGAACAACTTGTTTTGCTACTCCTTCATTCTTCTTTTCTTGTTGTGACTACCAAGATTAAAAACTTTTAATATGGTCGAATGGAGCAACTTTCAAAGCCTTGCAAACACTCTTTGAAGATTGGAAAATGGGAAGTGAAAGAAGAGAGAAAAGATAGCTAATTTGCGAGATTGATGATGTTTCAATAGGCCTATACCAAGCTTATGACAATTGATAATGGTTCATTCTTAAGCTCTAAATTGTATTAAAGAAGTGGTAAATTATGTGTAAGTTTATATGAGCTTACTAAGCATTATGTGCTTACGTAGTTTTTCTTTCCTATGTTTTATAGATTATAGGAAGCTAGATCGTTTGGAAGCTCGTTGGAGATCTATCACACTATCAGTATAAATATCGATAGTTTTTGAATGTTTTAGCCAATGTTATAATGGCATGTATAGGTGGACTTATAATGATGTTTAGTTGAAAGTTTAATGGATGATTTGGTATGTATAACTTGTGCAAGTTGTCTTGGTTGGTACCCTTTGATACCTTGTTGGATTGTGTCATTATGGTTAACTTGAGATGCATGATTTGAATGGCTCAAATGGTATGTTTGAGGTGATGTCCTAATGGTTATGTTTGTGGCATGTTTTGGTAAAAGATGAACTATATTTGATGATGGAAATGTGTCCAAATATGCATGTTTAGGTAAGTCTTGATAATTTCATTTGAGGTACCTTGAATGGCATATTAGTTAGTTGATTTTAGAACTCTTGAATTGATCATTATATATGTGTTTTGATAAGATTTTGATGCCTAAAGGTTTATGCATGTTTTGGTGTAGGAAATGGCTTGATTTTATGAAATTTATATCCACACGGCCTAAGACACGTGCATGTGACACACGACCTGGCAACACGGTTGTGTGACTTAGCCATGTGTGACACACGGCCTGGCGAAAAAGTTGTGTGTTCCCTGAAGGTCTCTTTGCATGCAAGTCAGTTAGTTACACGGCCTAGCACACGGCCTAGTACATGGGCATATGGGGAAATTTTGAGTGTTACACAGCCTGGCACACGGGTGTATGACATAGCCTAGCACACGAGCATGTGACAAGACCATGTGACCCTACTTAGAGAGTTACACAGGTGAGGACATGAGCTGAGACACGGGCGTGTGTCTCAACAGTGTGAGGCACACAGTCGTGTGACCCCTGTAGTCAAATTTTAGTAACTTTTTCATAAACTTTTCAAATGATTTCAAATTGGTCCCAAATTGTTTCTAAGTTATTTTTAAGGCCCTGAGGGCTCAATTTAGGGACGATATGTATGTGAATGATTATTTATGATATGTTTATAATAATGTATGAAATGTATGTTTAAGTGTTCTATTTGTACGGTAATGCTCCGTAACCTTAATTTAGAGACGGATACGGGTTAGGGGTGTTACATTTAGTGGTATCAGAGCTAGATTTAGTCGGATTGAACATAGAATATATGAAGTCTAGAAATACATGCCATTATATAACCTGTGATAGTGTGATATCTCCTGACTTTAATGAAATATGTTTTCGTAAAGTTAAAGATGTCTTCCAATTGAGCGACTTCCAATAATGCTAAAAGCAATATTCAAGTCTGTGATTAAAAGGTTTAAAATGATGCGTAGAAATTATAAAGGTTAGAGTATAGGTTCATAGTGTCTGTATTAATAATGAATGTTATGTTTGATGTGTATTCATGATAATTAAATTTTGTGGCAATACGATCTCACCCCCCTCTTTCCTAAAACTTTATATCACGGAATGTCTATTGTATTTATGTTATAGAAAGTTCACAAGTGTGAAGCTGAAGAGTTCAGAAGTTGAATGAGTAATAACGTAGTAAGAGTCGAGAGTTGGTTAGCAAATAAAACGAGTTTTGGATGAGATATTAGATCTTTCCAAAGATTATTCAGGATGTGCAACATCTCTGTTAAAGAAGAAGTTATTTTTTGGTAATCGACTTTAACTATTATAGTATCTAAAGAACAGGTTAACCGAAATTTTTCCTAGATTGATTACTTTAGTAAACAGAATAATATGGGATCATTGATGAATTTAGTAGTCAATGGGGTAGTGATTGAACTATAAAATATTTGAATGTTTTTGTTATTGTAACACCATTTACCCGTATTCAACGTAGGAATAGGATATGAGGCATTACCGGGCTTACATCGCAAGAAAACATACAATTTCGAGTCATAAATTTCAACCAAATTAAAAACCATTTGTATTCAATCATAAAGTCCCTAATACGAGCCTACGAGGCCTGGTACATGCTTTGGAAGTGGTTTAGAACTAAACTGATAACTTAAGAAATTTTTATAAAACTTAAAAAAATTTTACCATATTCAGAGGTCACGCGTCCGTGTGGTTTGGGACACTCCCGTGTGGGCAGGCCGTGTGGTCACAGATGCCCGTGTCCCTAACCCATGTAACTCTTTGTTTTGTAAGGCATGAACAAATTGAAGTCACATGGCGAAGTCACACGCCCGTGTGCTAGGCCGTGTGGTTAATTTAATTTTCATAAAATAGGTTCAGACTTCACATGGTCAGGTCACACGCCCATGTCCGGAGCCGTATCCCTCACACAACTGAGACACACACCTATGTCTCTGCCCCCTATGCTCAATTCTGAGCATTCTGTTTCTCATAATTAAGGTGCGAGGGACACACGGTCAAAACACATGCCCATGGGATAGGGGCGTATGTCATACACGGCCTAGACACACGCCCGTGTGTCTACCCGTGTAGACAAAATAAAGGCTATTTACCAAGCCATTTGTCACCCTCATTTACACATACACATAAACAAATTCAATGGCATAAATCATGGTATACTTAGGCAACCAAAACATCCACAATCATGGCCAACACATGTCAATGCAATGCCAACATCTATCATGCTTAAGACATCTCATTATGCCAAATCAAACATACCAATTTCACATTTAATAACACCGCTAAAACTACTTTCAATTTGCATTAACTTATCAAGATACTCTAAAATACCAATGAATCGAACTCCTCTATTTCACAACAAGTCATTTAGCCACATTCAACACAAACCACATCACCAAGATACATTGGCACATACATGCATATATATTAATAGGTTACAATCAATTTAACCAAAATGAGCCAATTTACATGGCCAAATACCAAATCAAGCCTTTAACTATTACTAGCCAATACATTTGGCGAAAATCATGATGACACATATAACAAAATGACCAAGTCTCTATACATGCCATATACTCAAAATATTAAGATCATCATACCTAAAATGACAGTTTGATAGTGTGATGCGGTCCACGATGATCTCCAATCCGAGCTAGCTTAGTGACACTGTAAAACATGGAAAGTAAAGCGAAGTAAGCTATCTAGCTTAGTAAGCTCATATGAAAGAATTAAACAAATCTTATCATACATTTAACTTTCAAGTAATAAATATAAGACAATGTAATTTACCACAATCTCATAACCATAGTTCATTCCATCACAAACTTATCTTGAAATCATTATTTCACAAATTTAAAAATCACAGGCTTTATGTACATACTTGTACCATCTCATAATAATTTCATACCTATTCTCTTCGTTGACATACCCAATGAACAACTCGGAATAATAATATTGAATACTCGGGAAACCTTGCACACAAGGTGTCACATATGTAGCCATTGCTACCTCTATCTCATAACACATAAATGCTCGCTCTCAAGCCATTAATAGGCCTGCTCACACAAGTTATTAGTCAAGACGTAGTTACACAGTACTGTTCACACAAGCTGTCAAGTAACCGCAACATATGCCGGTATACTCAGCCACCGGTAGGACGTACAGGACCAGCACCCAGATCACATAACATAAAACCCTAGTGACATGTCACTTGTATCCTAATCTATTCCTAAGGTTCAATTAGGATTTCTCGCTTATCAAAACGTCGTCAAACATGTCCGTAGAGTTGTTTACACAATTCATACAAAATTAAAGTATTTAAAATACAATTATAATAAAGTTTATCTACATACGAACTTACCTCGGTTACAAAAATGATGAAAATGATCTATTCGTCAATTACTTTGTTTTTTCCTTGATCTACACCCGAACTTCATTTTTCTTAATCTATAATACCATATTTAACTCATTTAATCATCAAGCTATTCAATTTATTCCAAAATCACATTATGGAAAAAATTACATTTTTGCCCCTAACATTTCAACAATTTACAGTTTAGCCCTAGGCTCGTAAAATGGATTTCATTCAATTTCATCAAACTCAAGCCTAGCTGAATATTACTTGTACTCATCATAGCCCACATTTTCCATTTATTAACACTTTTCTACACATTTTATAATATTTTACAAATAAGTCCCTATTTGACGTTTTTACCAAAAATCATTTTACAAATGTTGTTTAACAAACAACATACATGCATTTTCTACCATCAAACATCAAAATACAAGCATATTCAACATGGGTAAAATTTTAGACTTCAACTTTCTTTCGAATTAGTCCTTGAAATAGCTAGATCAAGCTACAACGATCTCAAAAATATAAAAATCATAAAAAAACGGGACAAGATCGGACTTACAGTCGAGCTTGAAAGCTTGGCCAAAACCCTAACTAAGGCTTCTTGTAAAATTCAGCTATGGGGGACTAAACTGAAGAAGATGATCTTTTATTTGTTAATTTTGTCTTTATTTACCAAATTACTAAAATGCCCTTAATGCCTAACTTTAAAATTTCACCTAGCCATGTCCATTTTTGTCCATCCTAGAGTATAATGGTCTAATTTCCATTTAAGGACCTCCAATTTAAAATTTGATAGCAATTAGACACCTTTAACTTATAGAACTCAAATTTTGCATCTATTGCAATTTAATCCTTCTTGTCAAATTGAGCACTCAATTGATAAAATTTCTTAACAAAATTTTCACACAATTATTCTATCATGCTGTAAACCTTAAAGAAATAACAAAATAAATATTTTTAATTCAAATTTGTGGTCCTGAAACCACTATCTCGATTTGGCCCAAAAATAGGTTGTTACAGTTATGGTCGAGTATCTTACAATGATCTTCTCTGGGTATTCTATGTGCTCTTTTATCTTTAGAGGCATATGCAATTTTTTATCTTCAAATGTGGTTCTTATTATATGGGAATGATTGCTAATCATAATGTTAGGCAAAGGTATAGTTAGCTTGGTTGATTAATGATCGGCAATGCTCTATTATTGAGATTCTATTCAATTATGTTTTGATAGAGGACTTGATGGCAAAAATCATGTGTTGTTATTTTTCTAATTATATTGGTTGTTGCTCCGCTTCATGTGTATAGGATTTTTGTTGCTTATGTTACAACTGGTTTTAGTACGTTTAAACGATATTCTTTTTCTGGATTTTTCTTTGGAGTTTCAACAATCTCTTTATAAATCAATATGTTTTAATTATACCGCATGGTCTTCAATAGAAATAGCTTGATGTGGACGAGTAAGTCTGGAAGGCTCATAAATTGCATATTGTGACATTATGGAAAGGGGTTATATTCTCATAAATTTAGTAAGAGCTTTACATCTTGGACTTCTTTATCCTAGTTTTCTTATTGTTCTTATGGTCTATTTTATCATTTATGGTTCATCTACAAAGGACATATATTGGTTTAAGATTATTACATATGTTACGCATATAATTCTTGGTTGGATCATGGGAGCACAATGATGCAGATCTCAACATTATAGAGGTCATGTTGCTATACTTGTTCCTAAAATTATATTGGGTTTTTCTTATTTATTTTGGGATGCATTATTTGTACTTGAGGCATTATTTTAGCTATACAATTGTAACGTCTATCTTATTAAAGCACCATGGTTCATCTAAGGGAAGATTTTCGTAGAAAAAAGCCAAATAATATTTCTAAATTATCTGATGGTTGTGGCTTCAGTATGGTTCAATGCTTTGATGTTAACTATTGAAATAGTTTCATTATGTATCCAACTTTTAACTTTCAAGAAAGGATGAATAGTGTTAACAATTTAGACGGTAAAAGATCAAGTATAGCATCGCATTTTAATTCTCCTTACACAGATGATCTTGAATCATGTCAACAAGTCAAAATGGGATGCTATATTTCGTGTGGATTAATATAGTTATGATGACTTTTGATTGGTAATACGATGGAATTATGATAGAGTTATGATTGGATTTTCTTGTCGACAAGAAAGAATTGATTGAAGCATTAGTATCAAGTTGATAAAATCGACTTATTTATTTTTTTCAGAACAGATTGTTCACTTGATGAAATGATTGAATTATATGTATTTGAGTTTATCGTATGTATTTGAGTTTATCTCTAGATTTGAGAATAAATTTCACGAAATCATGGGCAAGGAGACCGACAGTCAGAATGGAAAATTCAAATTTTAGAAGACACGATAGGAGGATATGTCGACCAGATTAGATATGGTTGAGAAAATATTATTATGGGTTAAATTCGTTTTGATAATAGCAGTTATCATTCTTGTATATAAATGTTACTGTTTGAAGCCTTTCATGGATGGGATGTAGAATCTTGGTATGCTAGCCAGATGAAGCGACAACAAGTTAGTTTGTTCAGAGTAACCAGAATTATTGTTGTTGTTGAAAATTTTTAGACGTGGATGTATTAGAAATTTCATTTACAAACTGCTATGAAATTTATGAAGTTTTAGCTAAACTCTATGAATTAACTAATATATCTGGAATCTAATGAACTGGGTTTTTGGTTATGTTTCGACAGATGATTTATTGGGAATTTCTCTGTAGTTGTACTACTAATGGTAAAGCTATGATAGGGAAGCATCAAAATTTTTTAGTCAAGTTAGGTATCTACTTCAGCCTCAAGTAGAGAGGAATTTATTGTTATAGTAACATTTCTTTCCGAAGATCTTGAATTAAGTAGAGAATTTTTTAGATGCAGGGAAAAACATTAAATATGTGCACTGAATAATTTTGGGATTTTACAGTATATCTTAAATGAAGTAGTTCATAGTCTATTTGATTTATATCAAACATGGACAAAGGTACATATCGGTTTAAGACAAGGCCACTGGTCTACAGGATAAGAACGGAAATTTTCAGAGTTAATTTTGAGATGTCTGTTATGTCTATAATTCAAGATAAAATATCAAGTGATGCTATGAGTTCTGGTTAGGAATGAATTATGATAGATATTTGTTTTGGACTACCTTGAAAAGGTGAAAGAAAGATTTGAACTGAAGAACTGTTATCAGGTATGAAATTTCGAGAACAAAATTTTCGTAAGGGGGTGGGCGAATTGTAACAACCCATTTCTCTATGGTGTCGGAACAATGGTTTTTGGACCAGAAATCTGACATGCAAGTATATAAATATTATTAATTAGTATTTACGAGTTTTATATGGTGTATTAATAAAATTTGATTTAATGATTTATGTTAAATGGAAAAACAATTAGGTTCAAGTAGTAAGACCCTGAGTCAAGTGGTTTTAAAAAATGAGGTATCGGAACCTCGTTTCTATAAACTGAGCCATAAATATTTTATAAAATATTTATGGAGTATTATTAATGTCGTATTAAAGTTTCATTAAGAAAATTTGAAGTTTAAATGGTTAATTAAGTAAAAAGGACTAAATCATAAAAGGTACAAAAGTTGAGTTCTATTTCCTAAAGGGGTCCAATAGCTATGAAATTTTTAACTAAGGGACTTGAATGGTAAATAGACCCTTTATGGTGATACTGGATGTTTATGGACATGGTTTATATGTAATTTTGATGGTTTTAAAAGGTTAAAATGGTAATTGAATAATTTAAATTTAAATTAAACTAAACTAAATGGACTTCATCTTCTTTAATCTCCTTCACCATTGAAATTAAGAAAGAAAAAAGCCATTCTTGGTGCTTGAAGGTTACCTATGTGCATGTAAGTGATTTTAAGCCTCGTTTTTAATGATTTTTATATTTTTGAGATCATCTTAGCTTAATCTAACTAGCCCGGAAGTCAATTTGCAAAACCGTTAAAGGTTAAGGGACTTGCCATGAATGTTTTTTAATATTTTTTGAGGTTAACTGATGAATTATTGATCTTTGTTATGAAATAAACAAGTTTTGTTAAGTGAATATTGATGAATTTTAGAATTAGGGATTAAATTGTTAAAAGTATAAATTCTAGGGTTTTATTATAAAATGATGGTAAATATGAGTTATTCCAAGGTCCCTTATGATTGTGGTTAAGTTGGATTTAAGTTAAAATGGTTAAATTGTAATATATGAACTTAAGGACTAAATTATGAAAAAGTTAAAATGTTAGGGGCAAATTATTCATTTTGCATAAAAATGAAATATGGATTAAATTGAATTCTAGAAGTCTTTAATTGATTGAAATTATCCAAATTGATCAAGATAAAACACTTCGGACTTAGATCGAGAAAAAGAGTTAAAGCTTTGAATTAGTTCGATTATTTTACTACACCCTGACTATTGCGGTAAGTCCTTATGAATGATTATCAAATTAATGTTGTTTAATTTGAATGTTTATTATGTTAATTTTAATGTAAATGGAGTAATGTATAATTATATCAACATTATGATGAAATGACGGATGCTGAGTCCCGATTGAACCTTAGGAATTCGTAGGATATAAATGACATGTCATTAGGGATTTCATGTTTCAGGTGCTGGTCTTGAATATCCTACCGGTGGCTGAGGTCTTGCATTTGTTGCGGATACTCCACAACTTGTGTGAGCAGGATCATGTAGCTTACATTCTGACCCACAACTCATGTGAGCAGGCTCATTTCAATGTAAAGGAAAGGTTACGGTTATATGTAAAGGCACACTTCGTGTGAGCTTTCCCGAGTGTCTGATGTAATTCTAGGTGGTTCAACGGGTTTGAAAAGAAAAGAAAATGGTAAGTGTTTCAATGGAACGTATCATGAATTGATGAAAGGAATTATGAACTAAATAATGTGATTACATGTGTAATTTTATTTACTTTTATGGATGAATGTAATTATGTCATGGACAAGCAGACTAACTTGTGAATTGATGATATTATTACGCTTACACTAAGCTTTTGGAATGGAATAGTGAGTAAGTAATGAATGATTCATAATCTTATGAAAAGGTTGATAAATAAATGATGTTAATGAGCTTAGTAATTTGGAAGATTGATGGTGCTCCAATAGGCCTATACCAAGCTTATGACAATTGATAATGGTTCATGCTTAATTTCTAAATTGTATTAATGAATTGGTAAATTTATGTTTAAGTTTATATGAGCTTACTAAGCATTATGTGCTTACATAGGCTTTTTTTCCTATGTTTTATAAATTATCAGAAGATCGATCGGTTTGGAAGCTCCTCGAAGACCTATCACACTATCCAACATGAATATCGGTAGTTTTTGAATGTTTTGGCCAAGGTTATAATGGCATGTATAGTTGGACTTATAATGATGTTTAATTGAAAGTTTAATAGATGATTTGGTATGTATAACTTGTGCAAGTTGTCTTGGTTGTTACCCTTTGATACCTTGTAGGATTGTGTCATTATGGTTAACTTAAGATGCATGATTTGAATGGCTCAAATGGTATGTTTGAGGTGATGTGTTAATGGTTATGTTTATGGCATGTTTTGGTAAAAAAAATGAACTATATTTGATGATGGAAATGTGTCCAAATATGCATGTTTAGGTAAGTCTTGATGATTACATTTGAGGTGCCTTGAATGGCATATTAGTTAATTGATTTTAGGACTCTTGAATTGATCATTATATGTATGTTTTGATAGGTTTTTGATGCCTAAAGGTTTATGCATGTTTTGGTGTTGGAAATGACTTGATTTTGGGAAAATTTATGTCCACACGACCTGAGACACACACGGCCTGGTGACACGGTCGTGTGTCCCCTAAAGGTTTCCTTGCATGCAAGTCAGTTAGTTACATGGCCTAGCATATGGCCTGGTACACGGGTGTGTGGGGAAATTCGAGTGTTACATGGCTTGGCACACGGGCGTGAGACGCGGTCATGTGACCTTACTCAAAGAGTTACTCGGGTGAAGACACAGGCTGGGATATGGTCGTGTGTCCCTAGTTCGAAGGTTGCACGGCCAGAGACACGGGCGTGTGTCTTAGCCTTGTGAGGCACACGGCTGTGTGACCCCTGTAGTCAAATTTTTGTAACTTTTTCATAAACTTTCCAAATGATTTCAAATTGGTCACGAATTGTTTCTATGTTATTTCTAAGGCCTCAAAGGCTCGATTTAGGGACGATATGTATGTGAATGATTATTTATGATAATATGTTTATGATAATGTATGAAATGTATGTTTAAGTGTTTCATTTGTACGGTAATGCTTCGTAACCTTAATCCGGCGACGGATACAGGTTAGGGGTGTTACATTTCATTTAACCATTCTATTCATTTATGTTCTAACAATAGTTGGAACGAAATGGTTTTCAAAGTACGAACTGAAGGTTTTTTTCATAAGCAATATGTATAATTAATCTTCATCATAAAGCCCCAAATTCACTCTCCCTTTCCCGTTCGAATTAAGCCATCTGTGGACTCCACTACGAAACCTGAACAAGACTTCACTCGTGTTCAAACACAAAAGCGCTTGAAGAAGGTTTTGGCCATTGAATCTAATTATGTCTTATTGCAATCTTGCTAAGAGTTGAATTATAATCAACAATTTTTTTTTTAAATAAAACCTATGAGGATGTCATTATTGACCTCTGGATAATGAGATTGTTCCTACACTTCTAAATATCCCATAAATAAAATCATCACAAACAATATGTTCCAAGAGATACTAATTGACTCTAGGTGCTTGCAGTACAGTTCCATTTTAGCCAAACTGTTAGAGTTTGTGTGACCTGAATCTTGTCACTTGTTGAAGAAATAAATACAGTGACAAAATAAGGAGATCTGTATGGGTGAGAGGCCGAGAATTTCTACGTAAAATCTGTATTTTCTTTTTCTTTTTCTTATTTCTTTTCAATCATTCTATTGCCATTATTAATGTTTATTATAACACAAACAAAAATGTTAGCCTCGAAGAAATCTGGTTGCTAAATATTTATGATATGATGGATAAATTATTTCTATAGTTTATTTATTTATTAATGCTTTTTGGATAATGGGAATTTTATGGGGTGAGGCAGGCATTTGAATTGCAAATGTAGCTCATTTTCATATGGTGGAATTTATCATGGGTGAAAAATAAGTTATGCCTTTGGTCTATCTTTTTATCAGTTTGACTCTTATATTTTATTTTTGTTATCACTTTGGCCCCTGTACTTTTATTTTGTTAATTCCTATTATTCTAAACTAAATTTTCTTTAAAAAATTAAACCAAACAATGACATTTTGCCACGTGTCACAAAAAAAAAAAATCACCTAAAAATATTAAAATATAAAAATTAAAATTAAAATTAAAAAATCCCAGCAATGTTAAAACTCAAAATTATAAAAAATAATTATTTTTTCGAAAATTATAAAAATTAAAATTATAAGCATGCAAAACATTAAAAATAAAAATATATTCATAAAATTTTAAAAATAATGTTTATTAGGAATTTTAGGTTTTTAAAAAATTAGAATATTATGATTTTTAAGAATTTTATGGTATTTTTTACTTAAAAACTTAATTTTAAACAAATATATAAAATTTTCATTAAGAAAACGCTAAAATTTCCCAAAAGAATACCATTTTTTTAAATATCATAAAATTCTAAAATTTTCTAAAGCCATAAAATTCCAAACAATTTTTTTTAAGTTTAAGATTTTTAATTTTTTTTTTTTGCAATGCCGGTTACTTATTATTTTTAAAAGATTATGATTATTTCCAAAATTAGGTAATGGTTTAATTTCTTATTTTTTATAATTTCCACAGTTTTAATATTTATGGGATTTATTATTAATTTTTGAAAAATCTCAAAATAAATTTTAAAAATTATAAGTGTACGAAGTTGTAAATTTTTTTAAAAATTCATAAAATTTAAAAAGTAAATTTTTTGGAATTTTAGGTTTTAGGATATTTTTATTTTTATGAAAAAATTAATAATTTTAGGGTTTTTTGTGGGGAAATTTTGGTTTTTTTGTAATTTTATGATTTTTTATATTTTAAAGAAATTTTGAGATTTTAGTAAAAAACTACCATAAAATTCTTTACAAAATTCATAATAATATTAAATTTTCTAGAAAACCTAAAATTCCAAATATATAATGAAAATTTTAAATTTTTTGATTTTTGCATACTTATAATCATAATTTTTATAATTTTCAAAAATAAATTATGATTTTTATTTTTACTAATATTTTGAATTTTAAATATTTTAGTTTTTATTTTTATTTTTTATATTTTTTAATATTTTAAGTTATATTTTTCTTTTTCTTGACACGTTGGTTTAATTTTTTAACAGAAATTTCAATTGAGGTAATGAAGATTAACGAAATGAAAATATAGGGTTAAACTGATAAAAAATAATATAGTTACCAAAGTAATATTTTAACTATAGTATAAGGGCAAAAGTGATATTAAGTTTTTTTTAAATTAATAATTTATTCATCAAGTAAACAAAAAATTATGCATAGTTATCGGCATTCGTACCGTGAGCTTCATTTAAAAAAATTAGAAATTTTTTATCAAAATATCTAATAATTTACTAATTTTATCGGTATTTTTAAGGATTTATTTATGATGATGATAGGGAGAGGGGAGACGTTAGCCACCATTGTTATTGGTTTCATTTTATTTTATTTTTAATTGTTTTCTTTGATTTTTTTATTAAGAGTAGTTAAATTTTAGTTCTATGAAATTCGATGTTTGAATTGAGAGATTCAAAACTGTAATTTAATTCTTGATTTAATATTTGCTTCTTTTTTTTTTTTTTTTTTTTGAAAATGATAGGTACTCTCAATGTATTGTGATTGGCATCATTTTGAGAAAGGTTTCTCATTCGATGTTTGGAATAATACACAATTGGTAAAATAAAAATAAAAATTCAATTCGTAGTTGTCGATTTATTCTACCAAATAACAAATTGGCGTGATTCAATTGATTATATGGTTGGGTAACATGGGATCAAATGATATAATTTAAATGGTGCACACAATTGAAATCATTAATTAGAGTCTAAGTGCATCTCATTTGCAAAGCTATCAAATAATTAAATTGTCGAAATCTTTAAGGTTACTTGATTGATAAGGGTTAATTGTCAGTTAATTTACAACTAAAAAAGAAATGGTGGTTTAAGACAATTCCTTAATCCCTTTTAACTGATTTATCATCGAGTGAGAAAACATCCATAATCAATTCTAACATTGTACTCGCTTTTGTTAATTTGGTTTATTCTTCTCTATTTTAGAATTTGGTACTTACTTTTTAGATTTTATTTGGTTATTCTGGTTATACTTTAAACCCTCGCAGATTCACACACGTCTTAATCAATGTGAGAACAATTATAAATTTAATTTATTTTAGACGCAAGGTTTTTATTTTTAGTAGATTCCTTTAAAAAAGAAAGATTGCCTTGGTTGTGGCTGTTATACTGCTATTATTTTGGGGCCAAGAGTATATTTCTTCGTATTGGCCCAAAAGCATCTTTGATCTTTCAGACATAAAAGTATTTCTAACAAAAATAACACGCAACAGAATCTAAAATATCACTCCATTGACAGCATAAAAAGGTTTTAGACAATCTTTCAACACCCATAGATATGACAGTTCTAAACATGAAAAATAGGATAGCTTATTAGGCTATTCATGTTCTTATGAAGCATCTTTCAAAAGTAAAAGACAAGCATTTCTAACAAAAATGACATGCAAACACAACTCTAAATTTATTCCATTAATAGCATGAAAAGATCCTAGGCTTATTACATGCATAATTTCACAAACCTCACACATATAAAGAACGATAGGAAGGATATAGGAAAAGAGGGTGGGCATACCCTGGGAACCGATCTTCAAAATAGATGATTTTGCATAAGCACATCAATATTCTTCACCTTCCTCTTCATCATCTCCACCTTCAGCACCAACTTCTTCATAATCCTTCTCAAGAGCAGCCAGATCCTCACGGGCTTCTGAGAATTCGCCTTCTTCCATGCCCTCGCCAACATACCAATGCACAAAAGCTCTCTTTGAGTACATGAGATCAAACTTGTGGTCAATGCGTGCAAACACCTCAGCCACTGCTGTATTATTGCTTATCATGCAAACAGCTCGCTGCACCTTAGCAAGATCTCCTCCAGGTACAACAGTTGGGGGCTGATAGTTAATACCGCATTTGAAACCAGTTGGGCACCTGCAGAACCCATCAAGATTTCAGACAAAAAGGTATATTTACATCAGACATGGCTACCTTCAACACGATTTGCTTCAGTACATAAGCAATATATATGATTACTTATTTCCTTAGCAATCCAGAACCTCCTAAAGAAGTAAATATAAGTATCTCAGTATATTGCCGGTGTAGCATTACATGCATAGGAGATTTGAGTAAATCAAACTTTAAGAACAAAATTCTGATGCCAAGATACCGTTACTAAATTATTTAAGTATTCAAAGACGATAAGGAAACAAGGACCAGAACAACTTGACTTTCAACAGAATTGATTTTGAATGTAATAAATAAAACCAATTTTTGTAACCATTGAACTACTGAAGCAGAGCTTTCCATCTTACCAGTCAACAAACTGCACAGTCCTCTTTGTTTTAATAGTAGCAACAGCAGCATTAACATCCTTGGGCACAACATCTCCTCGATACATCAGGCAGCATGCCATGTACTTCCCATGCCTAGGATCGCACTTCGCCATCATGCTTGAGGGCTCGAACACAGCGTTTGTGATCTCAGGAACTGATAACTGTTCATGGTATGCTTTCTCAGCTGAGATAACAGGCGCATAAGAAGAGAGCATGAAATGGATTCGAGGATAAGGCACAAGATTGGTTTGGAACTCTGTAATGTCCACATTAATGGCTCCATCAAACCTTAAAGAAGTTGTCAAGGACGATATGATTTGAGAAATCAACCGGTTCAAATTGGTGTAAGTTGGTCTCTCGATATCGAGGGATCTCCGGCATATGTCATAAATTGCTTCATTGTCCAAGAGCACAGCCACATCTGTGTGTTCAAGAAGCGAATGAGTGGACAGAACGCTATTGTAAGGCTCCACAACTGCAGTTGAGACCTGCAAATTTAACAAGAAAAAACCCAAAGAACAGTCCAACACAATTGAGTTTATCAACTTTCATTCAAGTCCCAAACCTTTGATTTCATCAAAGTGTATCATTGAACTTCTATAACTAACATATTAGGTCACTTATTCTAATTCCATTAAATAATTTTACTGCAAAAGCTGTCTTAGCATGCACATATGACTTGCTTTCCACGCATAACCAACTTTGGAATTTCATGCTCGGTAAGGTATGCACGATTAACCAACTTTTCCATTATGGACTTAGCATAAGTGACCTAATTTATTAATAATAGAAGTTTAATGGTTAAATTTGATAAAATTAAAGGCTTGTGATCTACATGGACCATAATGTAAATTAACCCCACATAAAAGTTTCAAAGGCTAAATGGCAAACCGAAAATGGTGATTTCCATGAGTTAGCAGCAACCAAAACAGCTAAGTACCTGAGGCGAAGGATAGATGGTGAACCCAAGCTTTGACTTCTTTCCATAATCTACCGACAAGCGCTCCAACAACAAAGATCCCAAACCAGAACCAGTTCCACCGCCGACAGCGTTAAACACCATAAAACCTTGCAGACCAGTGCAGTTATCAGCTAACTTCCTAACTCGATCAAGGCAGAGATCAACAATTTCCTTTCCAACTGCAAAACAAAAGCGGAATCAGAGTAAGGAAACAAACAAACAACACCAAAATGGAAGCGAAGTGCAGAGAAAGGATGTTTGTTACTTGTATAGTGGCCTCTGGCAAAGTTATTAGCAGCATCTTCCTTGCCAGAAATAAGCTGCTCAGGGTGGAAAAGTTGACGATAAGGGCCAGTCCGCACTTCATCGATAACAGTGGGCTCCAGATCAACAAAGACAGCTCTCGGTACATGCTTTCCTGAACCCGTTTCGCTGAAGAAAGTGTTGAAAGCATCGTGTGCTACACCGACTGAGGTGTCACTGCATTCACCGTTAAGCTTCTTCAGCAAAACACATTAGCAATGCCATTACAAGAAAAGAACAAAAGGAGGAAAAAAAACAGAGAAACCGTTATCTCATGACTAGATCCAAACTTTTTGTTAAAAGAGAAATAAGTTTGGAATTTTGATCCCAAAAACAAAATAAAATAAAACCTGGGCATGGTTCCATCAGGATGAATTTCATGTTCAAGACAGTAAAGCTCCCAGCATGAATTCCCGACTTGAATCCCAGCTTGACCAATGTGGACGCTAATAATCTCTCTCATCTCTTCTTTTTCTTTCTGCCTAAGGTCAAAATAAGTAAAGATCTGGAATTTAGAAGACTCGATACAAAAGGATCTGAGTTAAATCTGATCAGATCTAAATAAATTTGTTAGGGAAAATGGAATGGAACTATGAATGCAAAGGATAATGAGTGAACTGAACTAGACTGAAGGCTGAGAAGATACAAATATACTAAATATCTGCTTTCATTTCCCCTATTTAAGGTCGGCAGCTAATGCAAAGTTTCGAAATTTATTCTCTAAAAAATATTGTATACACCAATCACATTTTACTAATTTCATTAATTATATGATATAATTTTTTCATAAATAGTTAACATTAGAGGTGCGTATGAGTTGGGCCAGGCCGGGTTTAGGTTCGGGTTAGGCTAAGCTAAAAATTTAGTCTCGTTTGCTAGGCCCGGGCCTGGCCTGGCCCAAAAAATAGGCCTAAAATTTTGTTCAAGCCCGACCCGAATAAAAATGTTAAAACCCGAGTTATACTCGGCCCGCCCATGTTAATTTTTATATTATTTTTATATAATTTTAAAATATATATAAACTATTAAAAATACTAAAAACATCAAGATAAATATTTCTCAACATATTGAAAATAAATTTTAAAAATATTTATACTTAAATAACACTAAAATAGATGCAACTTAATGCTTCTAAAATAATAACAAAATTAACAAATGTGTTTAAAATAATAAAAAATTAACAATAAAATAAATTTTATACAATATCCAAACAATAACAACAAAATAGTAGCAACATAATAGTAAAATAGTAGCAAATAGGGAGAAAACAATAAGGAAATAATATTAAAAAAATAGATTTTTTGTCATGTAGTGAATTCGGGTCGGGTCGGGCCAGGCTCGGGCCAAAAATGCCTTACCCGAGGCCTGACCTGTTTTTTAAACAGGCCTAATATTTTTGCCCAAGCTTATTTTTCGGACCTATATTTTTGCCCAAACTCTCTCAAATTTCGAGCGGGCTTTTGAGCCAGGCCGGGTGGCCTGGCCCATACACACCTCTAGTTCACATGACATTTCTTTTATAATTGAAGTGGGAATGCACTAAATTAAATTGGTTTAACACTAATGTATCATTTTTTATGGTATGGGGAGTAATAACTTATTTTTTTATAGGGAGTAATAATTTATTTTGCCCTCCACTTTATAAAATAGGTTATTTTAGTTTTATATTTAATCTTTTATTTTTTTATTCTTTTAATTTGTATTTTTTTTACCAAATCATTCCAGAACTAATGGAAAAGTTACTGTTATTAATTTTACCGACGTAGTATACACGTGAATTGTCTCATGGATGACATGTTGTCTCGAAATAATTCAATTGATGTGCAAGTATACACAAGTAATAAAGAAGTAAGTAACAGTTGTCGTCTTCATACGGACTGTTTATACAAATAAAAAATTGCAAAATTAATCCTTATTGGTTGGTGATGAGATCAATTAAAGTGTGATGAATTTCCTAATTATACTAGATTAACCTAAGTATGATTAAAATTTAAATTAAACGTATGATTAAAATTTAAATTGAACACAAAAAATTAAAAATGTAAGTTTTTAAGAGTAAACACAATAGCAAGCACGTGTTCGAATAATTGTCTTTCCCAACTTATAATTATTAACACTACTAAGAGATGTTATGGAGATTTCGTGGCATATTGATAATTTACTAAACTTGATTTTACGAGTGCTTAGCTTCTCTCAAAGACCTAAGCTTAACCTTTTAGTCAACATATTTCTATGTCTAGTCCGACCTTAAGATTACCTTTCCAACCATCGTCTAAGGAATCACATTTATTAAAATATTAAGTTTTTCTAGCATATGTCCATGTCAATTAACTTAGCATTTTAATAAGTAAGTGACCGCCTATAAACGTGTTACTGTTTATAGTAAAAATAACACACTAAAAATTTATAAAATTAGAATAGCGTTGTCCACAAGCATACGAGTCAAATTGTAATATAGTAAAGTTTACAACGAAACACTAGTAAGTATTCCGAGAATCGTACCCAATGGATTGCAGATTTGATAAATTAATATTAAATTAATTATAGAAAATAATTACTAATCTAGTTGAGTCACAAATTAGTAGTGTTAATCCAAATTGAGATTTTAATTAAACTATTTAAATTAAATAACCTAAACTAACCTAATGGAATTTCATATTCCTAGTGTCAACAATGCGAGCCTCTAGCCTATGATCAATTAAATCATTAATTAATAAACAAAAGATTAATTAATCTCAGAATTCATGTTCTAATATGAATTAGCTATTAATTAACTAGTATTGCCTCCCTACCTCTACTAATTAATTAATCAACGGATACTCGCTTATCTCCTGACCTCACTTTCTCCATAAGGATAAACCATGATTTACTCAAATTGGTTTATCTCCTGATATTGTCTCCCCTATGATAACTTCCTAGGGTTGTCAAACTTAGGGTTTAGGAAAGTGTAATCTATACCAACTACTCTTATTATGAACCCTTATTCTTTTGTTAATTAATTGAATTAATTAATTAAGTGGTTCAATAAACGAATCATGCAAGATATGAATAAAGCACAAGATTTATTCTAATATTCATACAAACATTAGTTGATCAAGTTAACGAAATATAAATAAAAGAATAAAATAGAAGAGTAGAGAGAATGCTCATGAATATATATTGAAGCGCGGATCCAAAGCAATCTTCGCTCGCAATTGTCTTCACATTAGAATAGAAAAGTTTCAGCTACACGAATATGAAAAGAAAATAAAACAAAATAGTAAAACTATCTACCTAAGTCTGCTTACCATTCTGGTGACATTAAGGCGTTTATATATAAGCTACAAGTTGCTTGGTGACCACTTAACCTATAACATTGGGATTCTAATAAATAAAATATTCTGATAAAGCTATGGTCTAAATAAGAAAATTTCACAAAAGTGTTGTCCAAGGAAATCAACTTCATTTTGGTCAGCCACGTTGCCACACCAAGGAAGAACTCATCAGGACATTGCCTCGTTGGGACGTGGAAGCCTTCATCATTGGGACGTCACGCGCTACTTCCTGTTGGGATGTTTCTTGGTGTCATGTAGTGCCACGAGATACTTGTGTCGCACCATGACGTTCGTTCCTTGCAATCTTAGGCTTGAAATGACTTCTGCACACTTAATAAACCTATTAAACTTCCCAAGGCCCGAGTCAGACTTACGAGTCATCGAAATGGAAAAAAAATGCGTAAAAATACTTATTTTATTAATATTTTTATTCCTAACATACTAATATCGAAAGTACAATAATTAATTATAAAATAATAAGAAAACAAGCTCGTTAAGTGTAGAAATGACTTAAAATAACTACTACAAGTGACATCAGGTCACTTACCCCCACACTTAAGTCTTTACTTGTCTTTAAGCAAATTAAACAAAATAAAAACTAACACTAAAACTGAAAAAAAAAAGAAAATGAACATGTAATAAAATGTAATTGAGCTAGCTTGGTACATGAGATTGGATCGAAGCATCGACACTAGAGATATTAGCCTAAATATATAACTCTAGCTAGAAAATTAAACAATTCAAAGTTATTTATACCTAAATAGATTAGTTCAGTAAATTACAAAGTAAAAAATTAAAGAAAATTAAATATAGATCTCCATCAAAATGTATATATGAATATAATATTTATTTTTGTAAGGTAAAATCAATTCAAATATTTTTTCCTACTCGGTTTATTTTTGTCCATGCTTTGAACTCTAATGCAATAATATTTTCTCGATAATCCTTTATGATTTTTTTTAATTGTGTCAATGTGATTAAGATTTTTCTCAGGCACTTTGTTAGGATTTTGACCCGATTAAGCAGCGAACAAGTAAAATAGCGGAATAAATTGAGAAATTGAACACACAAATTTAATATGGAAAAATCCCTCCAAAGAGGATAAAAAACCACGGGCAAAGATAATTTTACTATAATGGCAAAAGAACGAAGAGTTCAAAAGATGGAGATAAAAACTAAACCCGAAAACCCGAAAATAAAGAACCCACAAAACGTAAACACAAAATTCTCTAAATGTGTTATGAGTTCTAATCTCTAATGGGTGTTTTTTCTAAGGTTGTAAAAGAGCCTATTTATAGGCTAAATTCATAGTTCAAATAATAATAAAATAATCAAAACTAATCAGTGTTTGATTGAAACAAGTAAACAGAGTTTAACTGAAAGATTATTTCTCAAATTTGACTGAAAATAGGAGTCATATTTAACAAATCTCCACCTTGACTCATATTTTCACAATGCCATCTTTGCCAAAGCCCACCACGAGCCTATCTTGAACTACGCAGAGAATTAACTGAGTCGAATTTGTGCTTAGAAACTGGAAGACTTCTAGCATTCGACTTGTACACTGCCAAATCAAAACTAACCCGGGTCTGATTTTCATGAACACGGTGCCCTAACTTTTCAAAACCTGTATCTAAAAGAGAACCTCTCTTCAACGAAACAGTCATACATTTTTCCCTCCTATGACCAAGTTGCCTCCGCTCCAAACAAGTTGACTTCAACTCCATAACAGATGAGAGACGTCCGATTTCACCGGTCACTGTATAACCTTCCAGAATATAAAGATTGTCGGTTCTTTTACCTTTTAACAAAACGAGAGCTCTACGAGATACTTTAATGTCGCTCGAGTCGATGTTGATTTTGCATCCTTTCAAGTCTAAAATACTTAAGGAGATGAGATTCTTTCGTAAATCAGGTACATACCTGACATCTGAGAGTGTCCTAATCGTCCCATCATGCATCTTAATTTTAACAGTACCAATACCAATTACCTTACTGGATGAATGGTTTTCCATGCGCACAACTCCACCTTTAATCGAACTGTATGTGGAGAACCATTCTTTATTGGGACACATGTGGAAAGAACATCCTGAATCTAGGATCCACTCGGACGTGAACTTGGTGTTATCGCTTGTTGACACTAACAAGAAAACATCACCATTTTCATCGGCCAAATTAGCACCAGCTACATCTTCCTCGTTACTCTCAGCAGCTTTTTTATTTCGCAGTTTATAACAATCTGCTTTGACGTGACCTAACTTTTTACAATAGCGATACCTTTTATCTCGTTTCTTTGATGCTACCAAAACGGAAGCTTGCCTATCTGTCTTGCTATCCAAATGAAGCTCATTGTCGAGTTTGTCTCTACTCAACAAATGACCCTTCACATGTTCAAACGAGAGTTTGTCTCTGCCATAAATCAGAGTCTCCCTGAAAGACTTGTATGAAGGGGGTAAAGAGCACAATAATAGCATAGCCTGATCTTCATCGTCAATATGAACCTCAACATTCTTT
The DNA here is from genome assembly GCF_025698485.1 of Gossypium arboreum. Taxonomy (NCBI): domain Eukaryota; kingdom Viridiplantae; phylum Streptophyta; class Magnoliopsida; order Malvales; family Malvaceae; genus Gossypium; species Gossypium arboreum. The sequence continues at coordinate 88,113,488 of NC_069075.1, read as the reverse complement.
AAATCATTTAAAAGAGTAACAAATTGACTAATGTGATCTCTAAGAAGCTCACCTTCCTTCATGTGAAACGTAAATAGACGTTGTTTCAACACTAAACGATTAGCCAAAGACTTAGTCGCATAAAGAGTTTCTAACCTTTTCCACAAGGCGGATGAGGTTTTCTCCATCAATACCTCCTGCAATACCGTATTTGCGAGGCACAACTGGATTACAGACAAAGCCTTTTCATCAAGCTCTTCCCATTCTGTTTTATTTAGATTCTCAGGCTTTTTCCCGGTAACAACCTTTTTCAAGCCTGATTGAACTAGAATTTCCATCATCCGAACTTGCCACAGATTGAAATTTGTCTCACCATCGAACTTCTCAATTTCAAACCTTGTTGGCGCCATCTCTAAACGGGCTGATCTATAAAAATTGAACTAGCTCTGATACCACTTGTTAGGATTTTAACTCGATTAAGCAGCGAATAAGTAAAATAGTGGAATAAATTGAGAAATTGAACACACAAATTTAACGTGGAAAAACCCCTCCAAAGAGGATAAAAAATCACGGGCAAAGATAATTTTACTATAATGGCAAAAGAACGAAGAGTACAAAAGATGGAGATAAAAACTAAACCCCAAAAACCCAAAAACCCGAAAACAAAGAACCCACAAAACGTAAACACAAAATTCTCTAAATGTGTTATGAGTTCTAATCTCTAATGGGTGTTTCTTTTCTAAGGTTGTAAAATAGCCTATTTATAGGCTAAATTCATAGGTCAAATAATAATAAAATAATCTAAACTAATCAGTGTTTGATTGAAACAAGTAAACAGAGTTTAACTGAAAGATTATTTCTCAAATTTGACTGAAAATAGGAGTCATATTTAACACACTTTTTATAAGGGTTATGCTAGTCATATAGCACTGTTTCAATAACCACGAATTTTACCAAGTATTTTTTTTAATTTGAACATCCTATACTTCTACAAATATTTAATCTCTTGATGTATTTAAATTCGTATCCACCTTTATCACTTGATATATTTAATCTATTTTTCTATTTACGTTTAATAAGCTAAACTAATTAGTTTAAATATAAACAACCTAAATTATTTAATTTTTGGCTAACTTTACAAATTAAACAAACAACCCAAGTATATGCTCATAACCAATCACTTATATTTCTACAAGCTCAAGCACAAACAAAACACACAAAATAAAAATTTAAAAATGACTAGAAACTAAACAAAATAACAAATAAACATTTTCCTGTGTCACCCTTACACTTTACTCAACACATTATCCCTAATGTGCAATAAAAATATAAAAGAAAGAGATTACTCGATTGTCGTGATATGTGCAATACAATTGGTGAGGCTACTCCTCTTTTCAAATTTGGCTTGCTCTTGTAGTGCCGTAAAAGAAATAGGGTTCCTACAAGGAAAAACTAAACATAAACTATATTTAATAAAATAAAATCCTAATTAATCTAACTAAAAATTGTCCAAAATTAAAATAAGTCTTAACAATATAAATCCAAAATAAAAATAAAAATTATTTTAGACTTAGCTAGAATCAGGTTCCAACTCCTTGTTAGCTTCGTCCAGGTCACCCTCTAAATCTAGATTTTCTTTAGGGGTCTCATTTTGGGTCTTCCATCGGATATTGTTTGGGCTCTTCCTCCAAATCCTTCTATAGATCTTCTTCTGCCATTATCTTGTTGGATTCCTTTTTTTCCTCATATTTTACTATTAGGAATTGAGGCAGCCTCAATTCACTTTTCCGTGCATTGTTCTCATAGGTCAGTTTTGCTTCATGCATCCATCAAATTATCCACTCAGAATCTGGTTACACATCTAGTTACGACTTTGAGTTTGACAGTAAGGGTCAATTTTGGGTAATCTCGACCTTCAAAATCAAGATCACTCTATTTTATTCTTTCTCATCGTATCTTTGCCATAACATATTTAGTTGTTTATTTCTTTGTTTACATTCTATTCGGATAATCACTCTCATTTTTGCCATTGCATTTCTGCTTTCACTTTGCCATAGCATTCCCAATTATTCATCAATTCCATCTATCGCATACATCATCATTCCTTTAAATTATCACTACATATTTACCATAGCTTTGTAACATCCTGATTTTGGGCCTATTTGGAATAGTGGTTTCGATACCACAAATTCGATAAGGAAAATTTTATTTTTATTATATTTTTATGGTCTACAATTTCACGAAATTATTTTGTAAAAATTTCGTTCGAAAATTTTGACGTTTGGGCACTCAATTTAGTCAAAAGGACTAAATCGGAAAAAGTGCAAAAGTAGAGTTCTACATGCTAGAGGTGTCTAATTATTATGAAATTTTAAATTAAAGGTCCTTACATGGTGATTGGACCATTGGTTAAGTTGGTGGACTGGTTAAGCATGTTTCCAAAGTTTTTCATTAAGGGTATTTTGGTTATTTAGTTATTAAAATGAATTAAAAACAAAATTAAAGACCAATTTTTGTCCATATTCAACCTCTTGGCTGAAACTTGCATGGAGAAACCATGGCTAGGGTTTTTAAAGCTTCCAAGCTCGATTGCAAGTCCATTCTAGCCCCGTTTTTAATGATTTTTACGTTTTTTGCAATCCTTGTAACAAGATCTATCTATTTCTACCATTAATTTGAGCTAGAGTTCATGTTTAAAAATTGACCCATGTTTGACATGCATGCATTTTGATGTCTAATGGTAGAAAATGAGTGTTGGGTGTTAAATAAACGACTTTTACTAAGCGATTTTCGATGAAAACGTCCGAAAGGACTATTTTGTAAAAGTTGTAAAAATGGAATAAAAGTGTGTTTTGATGAGAATTGTGGTTTGCTATAGTTATGAAAATGGTTCGAATAGGTTTAAAGAGTGAGGAAATTAAATAAAAATTATTTTACGAGCCTAGGGGAAAAAGTGTAATTTTGATAAAATTTAAGGGCAAAAATGTAATTTTTCCAAAATATGATTTTTGAATCACATTAAATAATGTGACTAATAATTAGACTAAATGTGATATTATAGATAAAGGAAAATGAGGATTGGACCTAGATTGGGTGAAAAATGGAAAATCGACGGTTAGGTTCTTTTTTGCTTTTTTGGTGTCGAGGTAAGTTTGTGTGTCAATAATATTGCAATGCTATATTTGAATTGAAAATTTTATTTTATTATTGCATGAATGGCATGATTTAATATATTGAAAAGTGATGAAAGAATGGTATATAAAATTTGTGAGAACAATGATATATGACTAGTAGCTCATGAAATGTTTGATGGTTCAATCATTGATGGCTTGCTATAATATATTGAGAATTTGATATAACATGATGTTTTATTAAGTTGGATAACTTGTGAAAGAGTTAAAAGGAAGGTAAGTCCATTTGCAAGTAAATACGATGTGTGAGGTATGTTATTTGCTTAAATGATGATTATATGATAAATGTATGCTCTTGATAAGAATATGATTTGAGTGCTCAATGTATGAAAATTTATGAAACATTAACATGATTGACAATAAGAGGAAGAAAAATCTCGATTGAATGAAATAGGATATTCGATGGATTCTTGAAAAGGAATTGATGGTAAAAAGGATCTATCCCGGACGGGTGATCCAGTCCCTATATAGCCATCCCGAAGAATATGTGTAAACAGATTTAGCCTAGACAGGTGATCCGATTAGGATCTGAATTTAGCCTAGACTGTTAATTCAGCTTCTAACTCATTAGAGTATATGTCGTTGTCGGGTATTTATCCTGGATTGGTAATCCCGATGATACTTTATGAGTTTATATTACTGGGGATTTAGCCCCGCTGTAAGAAAGGAGGTTCGTGGGAGTGTGTTTTTTAGAAAGGGAAAATAGGAATTGACGGACATGAACTTGTAAAGTGATCTAGCCTCCCTAAGAATATGTGTGCTGAAATGGATTTAGCCTGGACTGGTAATCCAATTAGGATCTGAATTTAGCCTGGACTGGTAATTCAGATCCGAGCTCATTAGAGTATATATCGTTGTAGGGGATTTAGCCTGGACTGGTAATCCTGTCGTAAGAGCGAGGATTACGGGAGTGCATACTTGAAATGATCACTTGTACGAGTTGACGGTGAAAGGGATATCCATCGAGATTCCGAGAAATTCAACAAGATTAATATGAGAAATGAAATAAAAGGGTTCTTACCATGATAAACACATTTATGTTATATGATACTATTATGATGCATATGAATTGTCATGTTTGGACGAGTGTCGTTGTAACAGTCCAGTTTTGACCTTGTTAGAATAGTGGTTTCGAGAACACATATCCGAGTCAAAAAAATAGTTAAATATTATTTTTCGTGCTTATGATGTGTGAATTAGCATATGTGAAAGTTTCGTTTGAAAATTCTATTGTTTGTGTGCTCAATTTGATAAAAAAACCTAATCGCATAAAATGTAAAAGTTGCTTGCTACTTGTTAAAAGTGCTTATTTGATTTGACTTTATAAATGAGAGGTTCTTATCATGTAATTTGACCATTGGGAGTTTGAATGGACATAAATGGGCATTACTTAATGGATTTTAAATGATATTAATAAGGCCATTTTAGTAAAATGTATATTAGTATGTGATTAATAAAACAAAGCTGAAAATTTGTTCATCCACTATCATTCATAGCCGAAATTAGCAAAGAAAAAGAAAGAATAAAAGCTCTTAGGGTTTTGGCACTTGTGATTGTAATTAAGATCAAGAATTAAAGAAAACAGAGTTAGATCAGGGAAAGTCAAAAATTGTCGAGTAACCGACTTCATTCATTCAAATCCGTACGAGGTAAGTCAATATACATTAAACGTGTTTGAATCAAATTCTTATATTTCATATGATATTGAATTGTGATGAATGAATGTTCGAGCTAAATATGTGCTGTTTGAGAAAGTATCGACAAAGTTCTGATGTCCGAAAAGCCCTGTACGAACCATAGGAATAGTTAGGATACATATGTCATGACATAAGATTTTCGATATGTGTTATCGTGTAAGACCACGTCTGGAACGTTGGCATCGACTTCTGTTTTGCGTGTAAGACCATGTCTGGGACATTGGCATCGTATCTGATTTCATGTAAGACCCTGTTTGGGAGAGTGGCATTGATGTTTGATTACATGTAAGACCACATCTAGGATGTTGGCATTGTATATGCTTTCTGAGCTATTCGCGTATCCTTATGTTTCTGAACAGTTCAAACGGGCATTCTGAGAAAGTGAATGAATAACTGAATATATATCTGATTCAGGTACATTCGAATTGTGTACTATATTTGAAAATGAAAGGTAAGTATATGTGCAAACGATGATTTATGATCTAAGTATATGAATATGAAGTTTGTATTGGTATTTGGCTCCAAAGTATAAGTAAATTGATGATGTTTTTATGCTTTAAATGATAAGTTTAATTGTATATGGCTTACTAAGCTTTTGAAAGCTTACTTTGTGTGTGTTTGCATTGTTTTATAGATATCGAAGCTACTGTGAGCTCGACGATCGTCGAAGATCGTCACCACACTATCGAACCTTATTTTGGTACTTTGAAAATGTATATATTAAAATATGACATGTATAGGATAGAAGTGTTTAGATTATGTTTTGTGATTGTATATATATATAGCCATGTGATATGGCTTGGTATGGATGTGATTATGTTATGGTTTTGGTATATGAATTATGAGGTAATATTATATATTTGATGTGTTTATGTATGAATATAAGAAATGGTAAGATTGGTAAAATTTTGGCATGTGTTAGCTATGCTTATTCATAAGTTTTGATCATGAAATTGAAATATATGTTTGGTATGATTTTATTTTAGATTTGTTATGATTTGGTTGATGTAATGAGATGGAAATTTGGGTGGCAATGTTATGTCATGAATGGATTATGTTTTGGTTGTGAATTGTTCATAAAATGTTGTGAAAATACGTTTGGTTTGGTGCTTTTAGGATTGACCCAATTCGGGTGGCAAGTTAGCTATTTAAATTGCCTATTTTTGTCCACACAGGTAGAGACACGGGTGTGTGTCTCAGCCGTGTGCGACACATGGCTATGTTGCAGGGTCGTGTGTCCCCTAGGGTACCCTATAATTGTAAGTCAGGCTCGAGCACGGCCAAGGCACACGGGCGTGTGGCTAGTCGTGTAGCCTAAGTCAGTTTCAACCACGGCCAAGGCATACAGGTGTGTCTTGTGGCTGTGTGAGCAAGTCAATAGGTATGCCCTATTTTGACATGGCCTAGACACTCGGGCGTGTCTAATGCCGTGTAAGGCACACGGCCTGTTCACACGGACGTGTGACCTGTACTTCTTTGAAAAATGTTTAAGTTATAAAAAAAAATCTGTATGTGTTCGGTTGAGTCCCGACCCCTTTCTAAAGCATGTTTAAGGTTTTGATGACCTATATAAGGGACTACAAATTGATGTTGATCTCTGATGCTTTGATGATTATGAAATGAAAGTTAAATATTCTGATTTGTCTGGTGATGCCTTTAACCCTAGTCCGGCGACGGATATGGGTTAGGGGTGTTACATTTTATTGGTATTAGAGCTATGGTTTAGTTAGTTCTAGGACTACCATAGCATATGTGAGTCTAGCTATACATACCATATGTATGAATTGCGAAAGTGTGATGAATCCTGACACTGAAATGTGCTTATATATATAGCAAATGGATCCCAACCGAGTCGTAGCGGAGGATGTCGAAAGCAAAGCACTTGCTCCCGTGCAAGGGACGGCGCCATCCAATTTTAGACCTGCTACGAGTAGCCGTGATGGTGAGGCTAGACAAGCCTTCTATTAGATGATGAATGATTGGTTCACCCAATATATTAGAACCAATCCGACTGTACAACAACCTCCACCCCCGATTAATTCTCCACAAGCTCTTGTTATGCCATCAGTGAATTCGGTTCAGATAAGTAAGCTCCGGTAGATAAGATCAGAAAGTATGGGGATGAAGAGTTCCGAGCTACAACGAACAATGATGCTAAAAAAGTCGAGTTCTGGTTAGAGAACACGATAAGAGTGTTTGATGAATTGTCTTTGAGTCCCGAGAAATGTATAAAATGTGCCGTTTTACTTCTGAGAGATACAGCGTACCACTAGTGGAAAACTTTGATATCGGTAGTTCCAAGTGAACGAGTCACCTGGGACTTCTTTCAAGCTGAATTTCGAAAGAAATACATTAGTTAGAGATTCATCGATCAGAAATGTAAAGAGTTTCTCGAACTTAAACAAGGTCGTATGTCTGTCATAAAATACGAGATGGAAATTTGTAAGACTAAGTCAGTATGCTCGTGAATGTGTATCTTTCTAGGCAATAATGTGCAAAAGATTCGAGGATGGCTTAAATGAAGATATTCGTTTGCTAGTTGGAATTCTTGAGATTAAAGAATTTGTTGTGCTTGTTGAACGAGCATGTAAAGCTGAAGATCTTGGGAAAGAGAAAAGAAAAGCTGATTATGAAGCTAGAGAAGTGCGAAAGAGATCATCGGGCAAGTCATTTCAATCTGTATCAAAGAAGTTTAGAGATGATAATAGCCGTTCAAAGTTTAATGTGGGATATTCGAATAAAGATCATGCTAGATCGCATTCGAACTTCAAAGCTCCAGCTACATCTGTTGCCAGTGTCGGAAATGCTAAATCTGATCGTCCTGAGTGTAAGCATTGTGGTAAAAGACATCCCGATAATTGTATACTATATGATTGGGCTTGTTTCATATGTGGGTCGTTAGACCATTTTATCCATGATTGCCTTGAATCTGTCGAACAAGAAAGTGTACAAAATTCGAGACCGAGTGGCAATGCTTCTCGTGGTAGACCTCCCAGAAATATGGGAAATGTAAGTGCAGTTAGAGAGGGACAAAAGATACAACTGTTAGATCCGAGGCTCGTGCACCTGCCAGAGCCTATGCTATCCGAAATCGTGAAAAAGCTTCATCGCTAGATGTGATTACGGCTACATTTACTCTTCATGATGTTTTTGTGATTGCTTTGATAGATCCTAGATCAACACATTCGTATATATGCATGAACTTAGTGAACAGTAAGACTTTGCCTGTGGAGTCTACTGATTTTGTAATTAGAGTTTCGAACCCCCTAGGCAATCTATTTTGGTTGATAAAGTCTGCAAGAATTGTCCGTTAATGTTTCAAGACATTTGTTTTCCGATTGATCTGATGTTGTTACCTTTTGATGAATATAATTCTAGGTATGGATTGTTAACTTTGCATGATGCTGTTGTGAACTGCAAACGAAAAACTATTGATTTAAGATGCAAAAATGATGAAATAGTCAGAATTGAATCTAGTGATTTGAATGGATTGCCTTCTGTGATATCTTCGATGAAAGCTTTGAATATTGTGAGAAAGGGTTGTGAAGCCTATTTTGCTTATGTGATTGATTCAAGAGTGTTAGAAAAGAAAGTTGAATCTGTGCCTGTTGTCTGTGAGTTCCCTGATGTATTTCCTGAAGAACTTCCGGGATTACCTTCAGTTAGAGAAGTTGAATTTGGAATTGAATTGGTACCTGGTACTATTCCAATTTCGATAACTCCGTATCAAATGGCTCCGATCGAATTGAAATAATTAAAGTCTCAGTTGCAAGAATTGAATGATAGAGGGTTTGCTAGACCGAGTTTCTCACCTTGGGGTGCTTCGGTTCTATTCGTGAAAAAGAAAGACGGTACAATGAGAATGTGTATAGATTATCGTCAGTTAAACAAAGTGACTATCAAGAATAAGTATCCCCTGCCCCGAATTGATGATTTGTTTGATCAGTTGAAAAGAGCTGCTGTGTTTTCGAAAATAGATTTGAAATCAGGCTATTATCAGTTGCGAGTAAAAGATTGAGATATTTGGCGCTTCCTAACGAGGTATGGCCACTATGAATTCTTAGTTATGCCTTTTGGATTGACTAACGCACCTGCTATCTTTATGGATTTTGATAAATAGAATTTTCAAACCGTATCTAGATCAATTTGTTGTTGTATTCATTGATGACATATTGAATTATTCACATAATGAATCTGAACATGCCAAGCAATTGAGATTAGTGCTACAGATTCTGCAAGATAAACAACTATATGCGAAGTTTAGTAAATGAGAATTCTGGTTACGAGAAGTTGGTTTTCTAGGTCATATTGTATCAGCATCTGGTATCCGAGTTGATCCGAGTAAGATTTCAGCTATTCTGGATTGGAAACCTCTGAGGAATGTATCTGAAGTATGCAGTTTTCTGGGACTTGCCGGTTGTTATAGAAGGTTCGTAAAAGGCTTTTCTATGATTGCGACTGCATTAATGAAGCTACTTTAGAAAAATGTGAAGTTTGAATGGTCTGAAAGGTGTCAGAGTAGCTTTGATCAGTTGAAAACTTTGTTAATTGAAGCTCCGGTATTGGTACAACCTGAATTGGGTAAAGAATTTGTGATTTATAGTGATGCTTCGTTGATCGGTCTGGGATGTTTTTTGATGCAAGAAGGTAAAGTAATTGCTTATGCTTCAAGACAGTTGAAGCCAGACGAAAAGAATTATCGGACACATGATCTTGAGTTAGCCATGATTGTTTTTACTCTAAAGATTTGAAGCCACTATTTGTTTGGTGAGAAATGTCATGTATATTCTGATCATAAGAGTTTCAAATATCTGATGACTCAGAAAGATCTGAATCTGTGACAAAGAAGATGGTTAGAATTGCTAAAAGACTATGACCTTGTGATTGATTATCATATGGGTAAAGCAAATATTGTTGCTGATGCTTTGAGTCGAAAATCATTATTTGCTTTGTATGTAATGAATGCTCATTTGGTTCTGTCCGGCGATGGTTCAGTTTTAGTTGAATTGAAAGCAAGACCTTTGTTTTTATAACAAATTACCAATGCTCAGACGAATGATAATGAAATTTTAGCTAAACAAGCTCAGTGTGATGTAGAGACTGATTAAGAATTCAGAGTTGATAAAGATGATTGTCTAAGATTTCGTAAGAGAATTTGTGTTCTGAGAAATCCAGAGTTAATTCAGATGATTTTGAGTGAAGCTCATAACAGTCAGTTATGTGTGCATCCGGGTGGTACGAAAATGTATAATGATCTGAAACAGCATTATTGGTGGTATGGAATGAAAAGATATATATATGACTTTGTTTCGAAATGTTTGATCTGTCAGCAAGTTAAAGCTGAACATCAGGTTCCATTTGGTTCGTTACAACTGATTATGGTTCCAAAGTGGAAATGGGATCAAGTAACAATGAATTTTGTTTCGGGTTTGCCCCTATCTCCGAGAAAGAAAGATGCTATTTGGGTTGTAATAGATCGATTAATGAAATCAGCTCATTTTATTCCTTTTCGATCTGATTATTCACTAGATAAGTTGGCTGAGTTATACATTTCCGATATTGTGAAACTGCATGGTGTGCCATTGTCTATAGTGTCAGACAGAGATTCGAGATTCACATCATGATTTTGGAAGAAATTACAAGATGCTCTGGGTACTAAATTGCACTTCAGTACTGCTTTTAACCCGCAAACGGATGGTCAATCCAAGCAGATTATTCAAATACTCGAGGATATGTTGAGATGTTGCATTCTTGAGTTTGAAGGTACATGGGAATAGTATTTGCCCTTGATTGAATTCGCTTACAATAATAGTTTTCAGTCGAGCATTAAAATGGCACTATACGAAGATTTATATGGCTGCAAATGCTGTACACCTTCGTATTGGACAAAGCTTAGTGAAAATAAGATTCACGGAATTGATTTGATAAAAGAAACTGAACAAAAAGTAAAAGTGATCCGAGATAGTTTGAAAGCAGCTTCTGATCGTCAGAAATCTTATGCGGATCTGAAAAGAAAAGATATTGAGTTTGAGATCAGCGACAGAGTGTTTTTGAAGGTGTCTCCGTGGAAGAAATTACTTCGGTTTGGTAGAAAAGGCAAACTGAGTCCGAGGTTTATTGGGCCATATGAGATTATCGAGCGTATTGGGCCAGTAGCATATAGATTTTTGTTGCCACCAGAGCTAGAAAAGATTCATAATGTGTTTCACGTATCGATGCTTCGACGATATAGATTCGATCCTTCAATTGTGATTCCTCCGTCTGAGATTAAAATTCTGTCTAATATGACTTACGAAGAAAAGCCGATCTGTATCTTAGTTCGAGAAGTTAAGGAGCTATGATATAAGAAACTTCCATTAGTAAAAGTGATGTAGCAGCGACACAGTATTGAAGAGGCTACGTGGGAGCCTAAAGATGCTATGAGATGGCAATATTCGAATCTATTTAACGGTAAGATTTTCTGGGACGAAAATCCCTAGGTAGAGAGAATTGTAACAGTTCGATTTTGACCCTAGTCGGAATAGTGGTTTCGAGACCACATATCCGAGTCAGAAAAATAGTTACATATTATTTTCCGTGCTTATGATGTGTGAATTAGCATATCTGAAAGTTTCGTCTGAAAATACAATTGTTTGTGTGCTCAATTTGATAAAAAGACCTAATCGCATAAAATGTAAAAGTTGCTTGCTACTCGTTAAAAGTGCTTATTTGATTTGGCTTTATAAATGAGAGGTCCTTATTATGTAATTTGACCATTGGGAGTTTGAGTGGACATAAATGGACATTATTTAATGTATTTTAAATAATATTAATAAGGCCATTTTAGTAAAATGTATATTAATATGTGATTAATAAAACAAAGCTTAAAATTTGTTCATCCATTATCATTCATAGCCGAAATTAGCAAAGAAAAAAAAAGAATAAAAGCTCTTAAGGTTTTGGCACTTGTGGTTGTGATTAAGATCAAGAATTAAAGAAAACAGAGTTAGATCAGGGAAAGCTAAAAATTGTCGAGTAACCGACTTCATTCATTCGAATCCGTACGAGGTAAGTCAATATACATTAAACGTGTTTGAATCAAATTCTTATGTTTGATATGATATTGAATTGTGATGAATGAATATTCGAGCTAAATATGTGTTGTTCGAGAAAGTATCGACAAAGTTCTAATGTCCAAAAAGCCCCGTACGAACCATAGGAATAGTTAGGATACATATGTCATGACATAATATTTTCGATATGTGTTATTGTGTAAGACCACGTCTGGGACGTTGGCATCAACTTCTATTTTGCATGTAAGACCATGTCTGGGACATTGGCATCGTATCTGATTTCGTGTAAGACCCTGTCTGGGACAGTGGCATCAATGTTTGATTACATGTAAGACCACGTCTGGGATGTTGGCATTGTATATGCTTTCCGAGCTATCCGCGTATCCTTATGTTTCTGAACGGTTCAAACGGGCATTCTGAGAAAATGAATGAATAAGTGAATATATATCTGATTTAGGTACATTCGAATTGTGTACTATATTTGAAAATGAAAGGTAAGTATATGTGCAAATGATGATTTTTGATCTAAGTATATGAATATGAGGTTTGTGTTGGTATTTGGCTCCAAAGTATAAGTAAATTGATGATGTTTATATGCTTTAAATGATAAGTTTAATTGTATATGGCTTACTAAGCTTTTGAAAGCTTACTTTGTGTGTGTTTACATTGTTTTATAGATATCGAAGTTACTGTGAGCTCGGGGATTGTTGAGGATCGTCACCACACTATCAAACCTTATTTTGGTACTTTGAAAATGTATATATTAAAGTATAGCATGTATAGGCTAGAAGTGTTTAAATTATGTTTTGTGATTGTATATATATATAGCCATGTGATATGGCTTGGTATGGATGTGATTATGAAATGATTTTACTATATGAATTATGAGGTAATATTATATATTTGTTGTGTTTATGTATGAATATAAGAAATGGTAAGATTGGTAAACTTTTGGCATGTGTTAGCTATGCTTATTCATAAGTTTTGATCATGAAATTGAAATATATGTTTGGTATGATTTTATTTTAGATTTGTTCTGATTTGGTTGATGTAATGAGATGGAAATTTGGGTGGCAATGTTATGTCATGAATGGATTATGTTTTGGTTGTGAATTGTTCATAAAATGTTGTGCAAATATGTTTGGTTTGGTGCTTTTAGGTTTGACCCAATTGGGGTGGCAAGTTGGATATTTAAATTGCCTATTTTTGTCTACACGGGCAGAGACATGGGCATGTGTATCAGCCGTGTGTGACACACGGCTATGTTGCACGGTCCTGTGTCCCCTGGGGTACCCAATAATTGTAAGTCAGGCTCAAGCACAGCCAAGGCACACGGGTGTGTGGCTAGCCGTGTAGCCCAAGTTAGTTTTGACCATGACCAAGGCACACTGGCGTGTCTTGTGGCCGTGTGAGCAAGTCAGTAGGTATGCCCTGTTTTGACACAGCCTAGACACACGGGCGTGCTAATGCCGTGTAAGGCACACAGCCTGTTCATACGGGCGTGTGACCTGTGATTCTTTGAAAAATGTTTAAGTTATAAAAAAAATTCTGTATGTGTTCGGTTGAGTCCCAACCCCTTTCTAAAGCATGTTTAAGGTCTTGATGACCTATATAAGGGACTCCATATTGATGTTGATCTCTGATGCTTTGATGATTATGAAATGAAAGTTAAATATTTCGATTTGTCTGGTGATGCCTTTAACCCTAGTTCCACGACGGATACGGGTTAGGGGTGTTACAGTTGTGCTAAGTGATAGCACAGGTAAGTACTCGAAACCCATGGACTTGTGATAACAATGAAAATGAATGAGTGATACTTATGAGAGTAATTTCATGAAAATCTTGTGATGGTATCATTATATTGTACTAAAACAATTTGGATAGCTACAGTAGTCCTACTTTGAAAATCCACAAAAAATTGTGGAAATCGAATTAGAGATTGAATAATATATTAAATTAAAGCTTATTGAGTCTATTTTTACATAGAAAAAACGGTGTAAGTAAAAGAATTTCATATTATACGATATTTGAAGTTTTACGAGACAAGGCAGAGTGATTTTAGGCTCCCCTGTCTTAAATTTCGAAAATCATTACAAATTGTATTAAAATAATAATGGGTTATAAATTACATTCATAAAATACTTAATGAGTCTATTTTCAATGGAAATAGACGAGAGAATCATCTGAGTCCCGTACTATGAGATAAATAAATTTTAGTGAAGAAAGGTCAAAGCTATCATCTGCAAAATAGGGGAGACTTTGAATAATAAACTGTACTTATTGGCTAGACCAAAAATTGTGAAAATTTAAAGGTAAGAAGATATGTGAGTCTAGTTTCTGGGAAAATTAGCGGTTCTCAATCTGGAGTCACGTAGCTCCAGATATAAATATTTTAGTGACCGTGACTCGAGAAAACAACTTAACTAGACTTTGAATAAGTAGAGAGGAATTGAAAAATAGCATGTTAATACATTGCTTATTATTTTTCATGCGAGCTTACTAAGCGTAAAGTTTACTAAGCATAAAGTTTACTCCCTCCTTTCCATTTCTTTTAGTGTTGTCAGGTCAGCTCGGGGTTGGAGATCATTGGAGGCAGCATCACACTATCAAGCCAATACCTTTGGAATATTGTTACATATGTTAGAATCATCAAGTGAGTGGCATGTATAGGGACCTAGTTCTATGACATGTGTTCTTATGATTTGGCCAAATATATTGGCCCATTTTAAGCTATTGTATATGGCCTTGAGATGTAGCTCATATTGATTACGGCTTGTTCTAAACTAAAAATATATAAGATTTTTCCTATATAAATTAGCACCTTTTACTTAAATTTGTTGTTAAAACCAAGTAATTGTTTAATAAATTAATGAAATATGTGAAAATATGAAAACATGACATAGAAATTATTAAAATGTGATTTTATGCTTTATTATATAGTTTTCATGCATAAAATGGCTTATTTTATATGAAATTGAGCATATTATATTTTTATGACATAAAGTGGACCATGCATGATTAAATTAAATAATAAAATATAAAATCATATTTAATAATTCATTTTAAAATATTTCATTAATAATTTGGGTTTTAATTAACTTAATTAAGTTGGTAAAATTTAATTCTCTGGTCCTCTAACTTAGTGGTTTATTTTTGGACAGGTCTGAAAGCTATGGAGGGCCAAGTAAACCCAAAATTCAGCTGAATATGGAGGTTCATAAACCATCTTTTGGTTTAATTACACAAGGTCCTTGAAGAGTTGAAGAAATCAGAGATTTACCCGAAGATTTGCTGGTGACAGAGTCTTAGTCCTGAGTTGTTGTGGAACTCAAATTGACCTAGAATCAAGCAAAATCAGCCACATTCCCTCAATTCATGGCCAACCACCCTTGGAAGGAGTTTTGAAAGATGGATACTCCTATTTTAGCAAACTAGCTCCCATGCCTCACCTATAAATAAGAGCCTCTTTCTCACTTTTTCAATCATCCCTCATCCCTCATTCATCCCTCACTCATTCATCATTCTCTCCTCTCTCAATTCTCTTAAAGAACCCTTGGTCAGCCACCTCGGAGAGCCATCAGCAAAGGAGCAAAGCGAAGGAACGAAGGAGCCCTCATCAGTTAGAGTCTTAGGTGACAGCCACTCTGAATTGGGTTTAATCTTTCTTACTTTAATTTAATTCAAGAATGTTTGCTATGTGTTCTGTGTTCTTGTTTACAACAATGATAGTTTAATTTTATTTAAGCTAGGATGATTGCTTTGATTTAATAATAATTATTTGATTCATGCTTATAATATTTATGCCTCAATCGGTCATGTTTTCAATTAAAATCAAGTCTGTATTTTGTTTTTAGTTACTTGATTGAAATGCACCTGAATTAGCTGACCGATCCTAACCAAACAACTGCTAATGGACGCATAATTGAAATTTGCATGCTCAATAGATCCTAACCCGATTAAATTGCAGGTTGCATAACATCTCTAACTAGGCTCTGTTATCTGCATAGTTTTTAGATATGTGTGATTAAACTGTTTCAAACCTAACACCTCCCTGTTACCTCGTATGAATACTAAGAAACCCTTAGTAAATAAAGGATCAGTAAAATGCGTATTTACTAATTAAAGAATTCCAAAAGGACCTAACGTGGTTTCCAAACTCATGAGAGATCGAGTTTCCATGAATGTTTTTCTGAATATTGATAAGCATGTTGATAATAATTTGAGTTTAATTAAAGTAATTGTCCTATCTTATTTATGCTATAATTGTTGCTTATTGTGTTAATTTTGCTAAAATTTATCTCATTCATATAGTTTGCATACTTAGGATAAATTGCATTAGGGATCATTGCATTTAGTTTCATATACTTAATTTTTCATCACTTCTCAATTATATTGTTTTTATTTATCAAATTGTTAATACACTTTTACAAATTAAGTGACATAGCACAAATACAATCCTTGTGGAGGCGATAACTCGATACTTACTTATTACTTGATAACGACTGTGTACACTTGCACAAACCCGAGCATTACAAATTTTTTGTGCCATTGCCGGGGATGGTCAACTGTTGCCATAGTCATTTTTTGTGAAATTATTTATGTTCAATTTGGTTATTTCTAATAGTACTAACTTATTCTTTTTAATTTTGTAATTTTCTTTCCAAGTGTTTATGAGCATAGATCGAATTATCGATTTACTCCCAGTAGACCGTGAAATTGAGCGAACTTTTAGACAAAGAAGATATGAACGAATAGCTCAGAGACAGAACGAGATGGACCTTGGAAATCAAAATCAAGACCAAGGTAATGAAGCTAAACATGTACGAAATCCTATCCTCATTGCCGATGATAGGGATCAATGCATCAAATAATATGTTGTGCCACTTTTCAATGAGTTAAATCCAGGAATTAGAAGGCTAGATATTAAGCCAACCCAATTCGAATTGAAACCAGTGATGTTTCAAATGCTACAAACAATGGGCCAATTTAGTGGTATGCCCACGGAAGATCCACATCTCCACCTTTGATTGTTTATGGAGGTGGGTGACTTATTCAAGATAGCTGGTGTGACTGAAGATGCATTGAGGTTGAAGTTGTTTCTGTACTCGTTGCGAGATCAAGCATGAGCATAGCTCAATTCATTGCCACCAAGTTCTATATCTACATGGCAAGAATTAGCAGAGAGATTTTTGGTTAAGTATTTCCCGCCTAGCAAAAATGCTAAGTTGAGGAACGAGATCACAACTTTCCAACAATTGGGTGACGAGTTTTTGTATGTAACATCTCGAAATAGGGCCTAAATGGAATAGTGGTTGCGAAACCAAAAATCTAAGATAGAAAAGTTTATTTCGATTAATTTTTATGATTTACCGAGTGATTAGATGCATGTGTTAGAGTATTGATAAGAAATTTATAGATTGCATGTTTAATTTGCCTATTAGGGCTTATTTGCAGAAGTTGCTGTAATAGCCCGATTTAGGGCCTAAACGAAATGATGGTTTTGGAACCACGAATTTGAAGTCAAAAAATTTATTCCGATTAAGTTTTAAGGTTTATTTATTGATTAAAATATTGTGTAAAAATATCGTTAAGTACTTTTACTGATAAAGTGTTTAATTGGACTTTTAGGACTAAATTGCAAAAGTTGCAAAATATGTGTCCTATTCATAAGTACTTGATTGAAATTGGTGTTTAAAGAGGAGGTCCTTAAATGCAATTAGACCATTATATTTCGTTTGGACAAAAATGGGCATGAATAGGACAAAATTTTAAAGAAAGGCCTTAAGGGCATTTTAGTCATTTGGTAATTAAAAGAAATAAAAAGGGAAAATAAAGCCAAAATTGACTCATCTTTTTCATGGAGGCCGAAATTAGCATGGGGGAAGCCATGGCTAGGGTTTTCAAGCTTTCCAAGCTCAATAATCCCGGAAAATGAGATTTGAATCTAGAATGGGAGAAAAATTAAAAATCAGGAAAGTTGGTAAAATGGCCATTTTAGTATCGAGGTAAGTTCATATGTATAATAAGCATTAATTTATGCATGTTTCATTGTAAAATTGATATATTTACTATGATTGCCGTGGTGTTGAAAGTAAGTATAATTATGATGATTTAAATGTTCAATATTAATTCGACATGGAAATGAGAAAGTATGTAAGTTTGTATGTAAATAATACATTATCTTTATTATGTTTTTGTATTTTAGCATATTTTAAGTATTGTAGCTGATTTTTGAATCATAATTGACTATTGGAAGTATGGAATCAAGTATTAGAAAGAGACAGAAATCCTGGTTGAACCTTCGGAAAGATTGGATGATACAGATGGTATGTAGCTAGGTCACACGTATGGTGCTGAGTGCACATCATGTGTACAAGAGAGCTTCGAGACATTATGATGTAGCTAGGTCGCATGGGTGATACTATGTGTACACTATGTAGACAAGAGAGCTACGGGATATATGTAGCTAGGTCGTATGCGTGGTTCCGGATGAAGGACACCATGTAGACAAGAAAGCTACGAGATAAACTGGCTAGGTCACATGGGTGGTACTAAGTGTTCACCATGTGTACAAGAGAGCCAAAATTATGTGTACAATCGAGCTAGGTCACATGAGTGGTGCTAAGTGAAGGCTACTATGTGTACAAGAGAGCTTCGATTTTAAAGGTGGGCTGTGTGCGATACCATCGCGTATCTGTTGTTATTCCGAATCGTTCAACTGGGAAATTGATTAAATGAAATTGTGTATGACTTTGTGATGATAAGTGTAAGTATATACGTGTGTAACTTATGAGCAATATGCTTGATATGTGATTGGAAATTGGAAAGATTGTTATGGGAAAGTGATGAATACAATTGAAGTGTGAAAGATCAAAATTGACAATAAAACTGTTCTAGATAGTTGCAGTGACGTGAATCTAAAAATTTACCAAAAATAGTAGAAATTGATTCAGAGACTGAATGAGATATCAAATTAGATCTTAATGAGTCTATTTTCATCTAACAAAAACAGAGCAAGCAAAGGAATTCTATATTATGAGATATTTAAGTTTTTGAGAGACTGGTTCTGAATGACTACATGATCCCCTATTCTGACTTGGAAAAATCATTAAAAATTGTAAAACAATAATTTGGGGATATAATTTATATGCTTGAAATATGTAATAAGTCTAGTTTCAAATGAAACAAACGAGAACATACTTTAAAATCTGTACTAGGAGAAAATTGATTCGTAGTGAAGAGTGGTCAGAACAGTTGAGCAGTGAAATAGGGGTAACTTCAATGAATAAACTGTACTAACTGGCTAGACCAAAAATTATGAAAATTTTATGGTAAGAATATATATGAATATAGTTTCAACGGAAATTAACAGTTTGTAATTTGGAGTTCTGTAGCTTCAAAAATAAATAATTTAGTTCTTGGTACTCTGCTAGACAGCTTATTTTGAACCTGTTTATGATTGTAATAGTGAAAGTATGTGTGTTTATGATGGTAATATTCTGGGAACATATTGTGACTTTGTTTAAAGTATGATAATGTATTGTTTAATAATATTTACATACTTACTTACTAAGCTATAATGCTTACTCTCTTTCTTTCCTTTTTCCTATAGTTTCGAAGATGTTAGCTCGAGTTGGAGGTCGCCGGAGGTTAAATCACACTATCAAACTATTGATCGATATATAAAGGTTTTAAAGTATTTTAAGTCTTTGGCATGTATCAAGACTCGTTTAATTGTTATTAAGTTGCTAGGAATTGGCTTAAAATACTGACTTATGTTATTTCAAGGTCTCTATTGTATAAAGTCATTTAATGTAGATAGTCTTGATTATGTTATTAATTAAATGATGCAATTTATGAATGTTCATGCTTGCCTATGTGTGTGGTTGAATTAAAGCATGATATGGGCCTTGTAAGCTCTTTTTAAGGGACAGCTTGAACGTGTTTGAAAAAGTTTTAAATTAGAGTGAAATTATGAATTGATTTTTATACGATGATTATTGATTAAGTCCGGTAATGCCTCGTATCCTGTTCCGGCGTCGAACACGGGTAAGGGGTGTTACATTGTATGAGGCTTGGGAGTGATTCAAGGAGTTACTTCGTAAGTGTTCTCATCATGGGATTCCTCATTGTATCCAGTTGGAGACATTCTATAATGGTCTTAATGCACATACAAGATTGATGGTAGATGCTTCTGCGAATGGTGCAATTTTGTCTAAGTCTGATAATGAGGCTTATGAGATCATCTAGAGGATCGCGAGCAACAACTATCAATGGGCAACAAATCGAACAACTTCAAGAAGACGTGTAGTCGGAGTTCATGAAGTTGATGCTCTCATTTCGTTATCAGCTCAGGTATCGTCTATTTCCTCTATGTTAAAGTAGTTTACCGCTAATGGTGCTAATAATTTTACATCTCAGCCACCAAGTCCGCTTGAAGTAGTTTCTTGTGTGTACTGTGGGGAAGGTCATTCTTTTGAGAATTGCCTATTAAATCCCGAGTCAGTATACTATGTGGGGAACCAACATCAAAATAGGAGTGGACAAGGGCTCCAGTCCAACTTCTATAATCCTTCATGGCGTAATCACCCCAAATTTTCTGGAACAACCAAGGAAATGGACCAAACAACACTTTATGCAGCATAGACCCAACCAATCTCAAGGGTTTAATCAGCAAGCTCCAAAACCACCTTAAGCTGAATCATCAAATAGTTTGGAGAACTTGTTGAAAGCATACATGGCGAAGAATGACGCTTTGATCTAGAGTCAAGCAGTAACATTGAAAAATTTGGAAAACCAAATGGCTCAGTTAGCTACGGAGCTTCGTAATAAACCACAAGGAACCTTGCCAAGCGATACTGAGAATCCAAGAAATTTAGGTAAAGAACATATCAAGGCAGTGGCATTGCGAAGTGGTAAAATTTTGGAATCCCGATTGATTGATGTTGAGGACGAACCTATTGAAAAGGTGGAAAGTCAACCAGCTGTTGAAGTCCCTACATCAAAAGAGTAAGAATCTGCAAAGACTGACAAGGTAAATCCTAACTTAGTGAATTCAGATACTTTAACATCTACTTTGGATGCAGATTTACCTACTCAAAAGAGTTGTCTGGTTCAACCGAAAGTTCCATCACTTTATCCAAAAATATTGCAGCAACACAAACAGAAACAAGAGGTGCAATTCAAGAAGTTTTTGGATGTTTTGAAGCAATTACACATCAATATTCCATTGATGGAGGCTTTAGAACAAATACAGAATTATGTGAAGTTTATGATGGGTGTACTATCTAAGAAGAAATGGCTGAGTGAGTATGAGACTGTCGCTTTGACAAAGAAGTGCAATGCGTTCCTGCAGAACAAGCTGCCACTGAAATTGAAGGATCCAAGAAGCTTTACGATACCCTGTAACATTAGTGAATCTTATTGTGGTAAAGCCTTGTGTAACTTAGGAGCAAGTATCAACTTGATGCCTAAGTCTATTTTCAAGATGCTAGGGATAGGAGAAGTAAGACCTACAACTGTGATGCTCCAGCTAGCGGATTGATCTTTAGCATACCCCGAAGGAAAGATCGAGGATGTTTTGGTAAGAGTCGATAAATTTATTTTTCCTACTGATTTCATTATTCTAGATTTTGAAGTAGATAAGGAAGTGCCAATTATTCTTGGGAGACCTTTCCTAGCCACGGGAAGAACGCTAATTGATGTGCAGAAAGGCGAACTCACCATGCGAGTTCAAGATGATCAGGTAACTTTTAACATTCTTAAAGTGATGAAATTTCTTGATCCGATAGAAGAGTGCTCAGTTATGGAAAAAATAGAAACCTTGATTTCTATGGAAAGCCATCTTGAAGAAGATCCATTAGAGAAAGCCTTAGGGTTTGACCCTTTGGAGGATGAAAAAGGTGAAGAAAACATGGCTCTGATGGAAACCAACTCGAGGAATTTTATTCAATCCACACGGGTTGAACCGTTGGAGTTGAAAGTTAGAGAATTTATGCAACCCAAATTGTCAATCGAAGAACCACCTACATTTGAACTAAAGGTACTTCCTTCCTATTTGAAATACGTTTATTTAGGTAATTGTTCTACTTTGCCTATGATTATTTCAGCTGAACTGACAAAAGATCAAGAGGAGCAATTAATTTCTGTTCTAAAGAAATTTAAGAAAGTAATTGGTTGGACTATAGCTGATATTCGAGGTATAAGCCCTTCATTTTGCATGCATAAAATTATTTTAGAGGAAGTTGAAAAAGCTCGAATTAATGGGCAAAGTAGGCTTAATCCTATTATGAAGGAAGTTGTGAGAAATGAAGTGATCAAATGGCTAGATGCAGGAATCATCTATCCTATTTCAGATAGTTTGTGGGTAAGTTCAGTACAGTGTGTGCCGAAAAAGGTGGAATTACGATTGTTGAGAATGAGCGTAATGAATTGATCTCAACAAGAACTGTTACTGGTTGGAGAATTTGTGTTGACTACAGAAAGTTAAATAAAGCCACTCGGAAGGATCATTTTCCATTGCCTTTTATAGATCAGATGTTAGATCGACTGGCAGGTAATGAATTCTATTATTTTTTTAGATTTATTCAGGATATAACCAAATAGTTTTTACTCCGGAAGACCAACATAAAACAACCTTTACTTGTCCATACGGTACGTTTGCTTTTAGGCGAATGCCTTTTGGTTTATGCAATGCACCTGCAACATTCCAACGATGCATGATGGCAATATTCACTGATATGGTTGAAAATTTTGTTGAGGTTTTCATGGATGATTTTTCTGTTTTTGGTAACACTTATGATATTTGTTTGAGTAATTTAGCTAAGGTACTGGAGAGATGCAAAGAGACGAATCTAATTCTTAACTGGGAGAAATGCCACTTTATGGTTTAGGAAGGGATTATCTTATGGCATAGAATTTCAAAGAAAGGAATTGAAGTCAACAAAACAACGATGGACGTAATTGAAAGATTGCCGGCCCCAATGAATGTGAAAGGAGTCAGAAGTTTCTTAGGCTATGCTGGTTTTTACCGAATGTTTATCAAAGATTTTTCAGAAATTTCTAAACCACTATGCTCATTGTTAGAGAAAGATACAGTGTTCGATTTCAACAAAGCATGTTTAAAAGCTTTTCAAGACTTGAAAAAACGGTTAATCTCAGCCTCAATAATCATTACACCCGATTGGAGCAGACCTTTTGAGTTTATATGCGATGCAATTGATTATGCTGTTGGAGCTGTGATGGGTCAAAGAAGGAATAAAGTGTTCCACCCCATTTACTATACAAGTAGAACCTTGACGGAAGCCCAACTCAATTATACTGTGACTGAAAAGGAACTATTTGCTATAGTTTTTGCTTTTGACAAATTTTGCTCATATATTATAGGTACCAATGTTACAGTATTTACTGACAATACGACCATTAAATACTTGCTCACGAAGAAAGATACGAAACCGAGGCTAATTTGTTGGATAATTTTACTCCAAGAATTTAACTTTGAGATCCAAGATAGAAAAGGTGTTGAAAATCAAGTAGCTGATCATCTGTCGCGGTTGGAGCAAGATGAGGTAACTCGATCACATGTGCCTATCAACGAGAATTTCCCAGATGAGCACTTATTTGAGGTGAGTAGAATTCATGGAACACCTTAGTTTGCTGATTTTGCTAATTATCTTGCATGTGGAATAATTCCTCGAGAATTGACATACCAACAAAGGAAGAAATTCCTTCATGATAGACGGTATTATTTTTGGGAGGACCCATTCTTGTTTAAACAGTGTGCAGATAATATAATCCGAAAGTGTGTTGCTGAAAGTGAGATTGCTGAGATCTTACATCATTGCCATTCATCTCCAAGTGGGGGACAATTTAGTGGTGCATGTACTGCAGCAAAGATTTTGCAAGCAGGTTTCTTTTGGCCTACACTATTTAAAGATGCTTATGCTTTTGTGAAGAGCTGTGATAGATGCCAAATGAGCAGAAACATATCTCAGAGGAACGAGATGCCCTTAACAAATATTTTGGATATTGAATTATTCGACGTATGGGGCATTGACTTCTTAAGACTGTTTCCTTCTTGTTATAGGAACAAATACATCTTAGTTGCTGTGGATTATGTGTCCAAGTGGGTTGAAGCTGAAGCATACCCTACAAATGATGCTAAGGTAGTCATGCGATTCCTACATAAGCATGTGTTTACACGATTTGGGACACCAAGAGCTATTTTTAGTGATGAAGGTTCTCACTTTGTGAACAAATGGCTTAAGTGGTTGCTTGACAAATATGATGTGAAACACAAGATTGCTACTGCTTATCACCCTCAGTCTAATGGGCAAGTTGAAAGAGTGAACCGTAAGATCAAAGGTATCCTTGAAAAGGTAGTATGCCCTAGTAGAAAAGATTGGTCTCAAAGGCTCGATGATGCATTATGGGCCTATAGAACAACATTGAAGACACCGTTAGGAATGTCTCCTTATCGCCTGGTTTTTGGGAAGGCATGTCATTTGCCATTAGAGTTGGAGAATAGAGTTCACTGGGCTTTGAAGAAATTGAACTTTGATCTTAAGCAAGCTAGTAAGAGAAGGATGTTACAACTAGATGAGTTGGAAGAGTTGAGGTTGTTTTCCTATGAGAATGCCAAAATGTGTAAAGAAAGATAAAAAAGATGGAATGATAGTCATATATGACCTCGCGAGTTTAAAGAAGGTCAAAAGGTTTTATTGTTCAATTCAAGGCAGAAGTTATTTCCTGGGAAGCTGAAATCCCGATGGAAAGGACCTTATACCATCTATTGAGTTTATCTTTATAGAACTGTTGAATTATACAACAATCACAGAAGTACGTTTAAAGTTAATGGTCAACGTCTCAAATATTATTGGGATGGTGAAGTTGAGTGAATTGAATCCTTGTTCAAATTAATAGACCTTTGATTTTTCACAAACTTTTTTTGTAAATAAATAAATAATTAAGATTTATTTTCTTAATTTAGTACATTTAATTAATTCTGTCTAAGGAGATTGGAACTTAAGCGGGATCGCTGTGACTCCTCCAACCTTTCCTGGGAATTAATTTAATGTAATTTATTGAAAAGAAATTTTCTAATTAAGATTTAAAATTTCTTTTAGTTTCATTTGTTTTGTTTAATTTTTAAATTTTTATGTTAATAAAAGGGGTCAAATTTGGTCCAAGTACTAATCAGTTTCTTTAGTAAGATACAGTCTGAATTTGAGGCCCAAGACAGCAAAAAGAGGGAATATTCCACACCTATTGCTGCCACTTCCATTGCTTGCCACCCAAGTAACCCTAATGTAGCTAAGTTTTTACTACATGTTGCCCTAAATTTTCCTTATATAAACCCCTCTTCATTCTACTATTTTTCATATCCCTCAAAGCAATTTGCTTAAACCCCAAAAAATCCCTAAACTTTTTTTTTGTGCCGTCAACTTCAAATCCCTAAAGAAACCTTAGTTCTTTTCCCCTTTGCTGAAATCTCCTATCGCCGCCGCAACCTCTTCGCCGTCGCAAGGTTTTCCGAGCAAGTCCTACCCACTTGCCGATTTCTCTTCTTCCCCTGTAAGCAGAACTTTGTCAAAATTTTTGTAAAATACCATGTCTCGCAAAAGAACTATATCGTCAAAGAATACTCCTGAAAACCCGATTGTGATCGATGAAGAAGTGAAAGAGATATTTGATTCAATTTTGAAGCATCAACCTATGATGTTGGAAAAAGGTTTTAACTTAAAGAGTAATGACTTGATGGTTGCCCCTATGCCAATTAGAAAGACAATCAATGCTCTCAAGTGGGAACGATTTTGTAATGCTCGTTCACTTCCCGATGATAAACTAATTCGAGAGTTCTATGCAAGTTTGACCACACAAGATGCCACTGAGGTCATCGTTTGAAAGAAAAAGGTACCTCTTACCTCTAAGTCCATCAATGATTTGTTTAACTTACCTAATGTTGAAGAAGATGAGTACTACCCTTTAATGAACAACATCAATTGGGATTTTCTTCAACAAGTGCTTGATATTGTAACGAATCCGAGAACCCAATGGATTATAAGAATGTATGGGACCCATTCTTGCTGAAGGGAATACCTAAAACCAATAGCAAAGGTATGGTTTTATTTTGTTTGCTACAGTTTTATGCCTATCTCACACAGTTCCACAATCTCGATGGAACGAATGCTCTTGTTATATGCAATCTTGACAGAAAAGTCCATTAATGTTGGGAAAATTATTCTCAAGGAGATTTATGACTGTGCTAAAAAGAAGACAGGAAGTGCTTATTTCCCATCATTAATCACTTCACTTTGCTTAAGGGCTCGTGTTAAAAGACAAGCAAATTTGAAGGGGCAATATGTCCAAGGGTGCATTACAAGTCATGATCTAGAAAGGTTAATAGAGAAGGTGCATGAGATGAATCCCGGTGAGCAAGAAGAACCAACTGAGCCAGGTACTGAGGAGTCAACGAATGAAACTAAAACTGCATCAGTCTCAAACACTGAAGAAGAAGAATCTGATAAGGAATCGGTTGAAGACCCTGAACCAAGGGTTGAGCCAGAAGAAGAACCAGTCAAGCTAAGTGTTGAACCTGAATATACAACTCCCTTGCCGACTTCTGCAAGTACTTCAAGGAAATCAGAGTTTTCAATGTTGATGGATATGTGAAAGTTCATGCAAAATCAACAACAAACTTACTAGAAATATGCAAAAATTAGAGATGATTAGACTCGAAATACTTTTAAGAATATCTCTAACACTTTTGTTCCTGAGTTCCCAGATGCTATCTTTGAGACATGGATGGACGATACTGATTATACAAGCGGAGAAGGAGCTAAAAAAGACAAGGGGAATGAGTCAAAAGAATAAAAGGGGGGATTCTTGTCTATTTATTTATTTATTTTAAGTCTTTAGGAATTTGTTTCTTTAGTAACTAGGATTTAATTTCTGCAAAATAAAACATAGCAAGTATGAATAAATGCTTCTTTTAGAAAGAAAAAGACTAAGTGATGTGGTAATGGGAATAAACATGTCTAGGATTGGATTATAAGGAAAGACTTGGTATTTAAGCAGTCTTAATGACTCACCTCTCTTTCTTTTTAACCCTACTTGGTGTTCAGTTTTCATTCATTACTTTGATCTTGCAATGAGGATATTGCTTCTTTTTAAAGGGGGTAAGGTAAATAATTGTTGCTCAAATTTTCAAGTATGTTTCAATTATTTCTTTCATGAGTATGTTTTAATAAATGAATGTTTAGAGAAATTCTTTGTTAATAAGATAGCTTGTATGCAAGCATGAATGATGATTTTATCTAAATGATTGTATGTTATAATGAAGAACGAAATGATTGTATGATCTTAGTCTTCGATAATGTTTGCCATGAAAACTTAGTTTCTTTTGAGATTAGACATACATGAAGGTTTATATCTTTAGAATTGACTTAGTAACTTTCTTGAGGCGAAATCCTAGGAGACATAAAAATCTAAAATGATATAAGCACCATTTTCTTTAGATCTTTTGAGCCTTTTCAAGTTCACCTTATGATATTAGACCCTTGAAACTATAATTTTAAGCTTAAAGGTCTGTTTATTGCAATGAATCTACATTACAAGCCACATTACCATCTTTGTAAGTTATCCTAATTTTGTGCACCTATCTTAAATGTATGTGCTCATACTTATATAAAAAAAAAAAGAGGGCAAAGAAAAGTTTGCTCAGTCTTCAAAAAGGAAAAAAATGTATGAGCTTAAGTTCAAAATAAGTTTGAGGGTGTTCCAAAGTTTCACGTAGAGCAAAAGGTTGTATTATGAGAAAACCAAGACAAAGTTAAAGGTTAAGATCTTGAAATAGAAATATCCCATCTCTTAAAATCCCTGCCTTTGACCGAGCCCCATTACAACCTTATAAAAGACCTATTGATTTGATGATTATGTCACCTACATTAGTGGAGAGGAAGTCCTAAGTTCAACATATGATGATTATAAACAAGCCTTATGATTGTTTTGCTTGATTGATGAGAAATTATGTTGAATGAAAGAATATTATCTATGGCTGTGACGTATATACATACTATGATTCATGTTGGCATACCTTGAAACTTAGTATACAATTTTCAAAATGGTTGCATATGAATTACTTGTTAATGAAGAAGATCGATGAGCATGAATTTATTAATACATGATTATGGGGCAATGATTGATGCTGCTTACACTTTTAGCAATTTTGCTTTAGCGAGACCTTGTGCTGTGCATGAACATTACTCGGGACGAGCAATGATTTAAGTTTGGGGGTGTGTAAACTGAAAAATAAATAGGATTTTTCCTATATAAATTATCACGTTTTTACTTAAATTTGTTGTTAAAGCCAAGTAATTATTTAATAAATTAATGAAATATGTGAAAATATGAAAACATGACAAAGAAATTATTAAAATGTGATTTTATGCTTTGTTATATAGTTTTCATGCATAAAATGGCTTATTTTATATTAAATTGAGTATATTATATTTTTATGACATAAAGTGGGCCATGCATTATTAAATTAAATAATAAAATATAAAATTATATTTAATAATTCATTTTAAAATATTTCGTTAATAATTTGGGTTTTAATTAATTTAATTAAGTTGGTAAAATTTATTTCATTAATAATTTGGGTTTTAATTAATTTAATTAAGTTGGTAAAATTTATTTCATTAATAATTTGGGTTTTAATTAATTTTATTAAGTTGGTAAAATTTAATTCTTTGGTCCTCTAACTTATTGATTTTTTTTGGACAGGTCTCAGAGCTTTAATTTGATTACAAAACGGTCCAAATGGAGGGCCAAGTCAACCCAAAATTCGGCTGAATATGAAGGTTCATAAACCATCTTTTTTTTTAATTACAAAAGGTGTTTGGAGAGTTGAAGAAATCAGAGATTTGCCTGAAGATTTGTTGGTGACCGAGTCCTAGTCCTGAGTTGTTGTGGCACTTAAATTGACCAAGAATCAAGCAAAATCAGCCACATTCCTACAATTCATGGCTGGCCACCCTTGGAAGGAGTTTTGAAGATGGACACTCCTATTTTTAGCAAACTAGCTCCCATGCCTCACCTATAAATAAGAGCCCCTTTCTCACTTTTTCAATCATCCCTCATCCCTCATCCCTCATTCATCCCTCACTCATTCATCATTCTCTTCTCTCTAAATTCTCTTAGCTTTCTTAGCCCTCACGCCTATCATCATCTTTGCATAAAGATTTTGAGCAAATTAGCCTTTTAAAGAACCCTTGGTCGGCCACCTCGAAGAGCCATTAGCAAAGGAGCAAAGCGAAGGATGAAGGAGCCCTCATCAGTCAGAGTCTTGGGTGACAGCCACTCTGAATTGGGTTTAATCTTTCTTACTTTAATTTATTTCAATAATGTTTGCTATGTGTTCTTTGTTCTTGTTTACAACAATGATAGCTTAATTTTATTTAAGCTAGGGTGATTGCTTTGATTTAATAATAATTATTTGATTCATGCTTATAATATTTGAGCCTCAATCGATCATGTTTTCAATTAAAATCAAGTCTATTTCTCATTCATACGTGATTGAAATACACCTGAATTAGCTGAGTGATCCTAACCAGACGACGGCTAATGGACGCATAATTGAAATGTGCATGCTCAATTTAGATCCTAACCCGATTAAATTGCAGGTTGCATAACATCCCTAACCAGGCTCTATTATCTGTATAGTTTTTAGATTTGTGTGATTAAACTGTTTCAAACCTAACATGTCCTTGTTACCTCGCAGGAATACTAAGAAACCCTTAGTAAATAAGGATCGGTAAAATGCGTATTTACTAAGTAAATGATTCCGAAATGACCTTATGTGGTTTCCAAACTCATCAAAGATCGAGTTTCCTTGGAATGTTTTTTTGAATATTGATAAGCATGTTGATAATAATTTGAGTTTAATTAAAGTAATTGTCCTAGTTTATTTATGTTATAATTGTTGCTTATTGTGTTAATTCTGCTTAAATTTATCTCATTCATATAGTTTGCATACTTAGGATAAATTGCATTAGGGATCATTGCATTTAGTTTCATATACTTAATTTTTCATCACTTCTCAATTATATTGTTTTTATTTATCAAATTGTTAATACACTTTTACAAATTAAGTGACTTAGCACAAATACAATCCCTGTGGAGAGGATAACTCAATACTTACTTATTACTTGATAACGACTGTGTACACTTGCACAAACTCGAGCGTTACACTTGTAAGTCTAGCTAGTCATATTATGATTTATTGCTTATGATGTGAAGATATGATTATGTTTGTTTGTCATGCATGGTTGGAAATATGTCATGTGTTTTGAATGCATGTATTATGACCATGAATTGAATGTGTAATATGGAGATTAAATAATAATGCTTTGAACATGGGAGTTTGATGATAAGTTGAAACAAATCGGCACAAAGATAACTATGGTATGACTAGTCTTGGTTTAATGCGGGAATGGGTAACACTTGCATGTTGATAGGTAAATGATATGTTTACATCATAATTGAGGATGTTGAATGCCATTGGATCCATGTATATGTGTGTGCATGTAAGGGTAACAAAGAGGCTTGAAAAATAGCCTAAGAGTTAACTACACAGGATGAGACACGACCGTGTGTCTCCACCGTGTGAGGGACACTGCCTGGGGACACGGGCATATGGCCTGGCCGTGTGGTTCAATTTATTTGCTAACGTCATAAATAGAGAGTTACTCGGCCTGAGGATATGGGCATTTTGATGGAACACGGGCGTGCCTCTATGTCCACACGGGCGTATGACCCTGTTTCATGAGAAAAATTTCTAAGTTTTTCCCAGAGCTTTCCAAAGTTCTCAGTTTGGTCTCGAACCCTTTCTAAAGTATGTTTTGGGCTTCGTAAACGAAAATAAGGGATTATATGCATGTGATAGAATGATTTAAAATATGAATGAAATTTTATGGCGCAATTTGCATGATTGTTTGTGTTTAAGTCTGGTAATGCCTCGTACCTTGTCCCGATCTCGGGTATGGTTAAGGGGTGTTACAAGCTTTACCATAGCATTAATTTCATTTTATTATAATAACTTGACCACTTTTGTGCCTCAATCCAATCCTCATGGGAACGATATTCACTCATCACTTTATTACTTGATCCAACATGTATACTTGCACAATTCACATATCATTTCACACGAGACACTTCTTGGTTACTCCAAGAGAAGTTTGGATGGTTTCGCCACAAAGGGTTATAGAAGTTGGATTGTGGTCGTTGTCCACTTCTATTATGGTTTTGATTTTCTACATAATAAATAGACTTGGGATTTGATGGACAATTCTCAAACAAATGTTCATTCCCACAATATACGCGGGAAATAATGTCAAATTGATTTGGTGGTTGGGCTGCAACATTGTTTAAACAGTTAGTAGTAAACTGTTTCGACATTGAAGAGAAAAAGATACTTGAGATGAGAGTGAAGTAAAGGTGTCTACTTCATGCACTCCTGCTACTTGTCTTCCTGAAGCTACTCGATTTTTCAGCCACTGGCAGTTGTTACTGGCTATTCTCTCGATAATTTTATAAGCCTCATTATAAGACTTAGAAAGGAGAGTACCATTTGTAGAAGCATTTACCACCATCCTAGTGTGTGCGTTGAGACCATTATAAAATTTCTCCAGCTGAATGCAATGTGGAATCCTGTTGTGAGGGCATTTGCATAGTAACTCTTTGAATCTTTTCCATGCCTCATATAGAGATTCATCATCCATTTTTTTGGAAAGTGGTGATCTCATTTTACAACTTAACATTTTTTCTAGGTGGGAAATAGTTAACCAGAAAGAGTTCTACTAATTCTTGCCATGTAGAAATTGAGCTCTGTGGTAAAGAATTAAGCCATGGTTATGCTATATCTCGCAACGAGTATGGAAACAACTTCATTCTCAATGTGTATTCAGTTACACAAGCTATCTTGAAGGAATCACTCACCTCCATGAATAATCAAAGGTGAAGGTATGGATCTTCTATGGGCATTTCTCTAAATTGGCCCACTATTTGAAGCATTTGAAACATCATAAGCTTCAGTTTAAACTCTAATGCCTTGATCTTCAGTCTCTTAATTCCCGTATTAAGCTCATTAAAAAGGGGCACAACATATTGCCTTATATCTCAATCCCTATCATCAACAATAAGGATTGGATTGCAAGCATTGGCAACTCCATTCCCTTTAACTTTGTTTTGATTTTCAAGGTCCATTTCTACGGCTTGTCTTTAGGCTAGTCTATCTTGTCTTATTTGTCTAAATGTCCACTTGATTTCAGGGTCTACAAGGAGTAAATTGATGATTTGATCTATGCTCATAAACACCTAAAAAGAAAATCACAAAATCAAAATTTTAATTAAATAAAAATAAAAAATAAATAAACCAAATTGCAAGAGATAATTTCACAAATAATGATTAAATTAACAGTCATTGGCAACAACGGCAAAAACTTGGTTCGCTATAGAATGTGCAAGTATACACAATCGTTATCAAGTAATAAGTAAGTAAAAAAAAGTATCGTCTCTACAGGGACTGCGTTTAAATCAATAATTGTAAAATTAGTATTTACAAGTTCGTTAGGAAAACATAATATTTTAAGGTGAAAGATGTTAAAATTAAATTAATCAACTATATGCAAATGATTTAACTTAAATGAAATGAAATGGTTTAATAGTAATTCACAAGTTTGAATAACAATAATATGAATAAGCTAGAACAATTACAACACTTGACTCAATTCAATTTTTATATTGTTTAACAACGTTCCGGAAAAATTCCATGGTAACTTGATCATTCATTAACTTGGACTATTATATAAGTTCTCTCGAAGTCTTATACTTATAAAAATATGCATATTTCTATGTCAATATTTAACTAAGGATTCCTTAGAATTTATGTGAAGTAATAAGATTGGGTTGGTTTGAAATAATTTAATCACATAAACCTAAAGCTACACAAGGTAATAGTATTGTTTTAGAATCATTACAAACCTTTAATTTATTCTAGGTCGAATATAAATTAAGCATGCACCTTCCAATTATTGTGTCCATTAATTACCATATGGGTCGGATTAAGCAATTAATTCTAATGTATTCAAACATATTTTAATGCATGAAAAACATGAATGATTTTAATTGGAAGAATGAACAACTGAGGCACAAAATAGTATAAACATGAATTGAATTAATTTAATCAAAGCATTACAATTATCCTAGGTAAAACAATTTAACTCGTCATCATTAATGTAAAAACCATCAAACAATTTGCAAGCATGTTTATAAATTAAGAACAAATTAAAGATAAAAGAAGAAGAAACTCTTGATGCATTCGGTGATTCCCTGAAGACTGTTCGTGGTGGCTTCCTCCAATTTCTGTGGTTGTTCCTTCACAAATTTCTCCTCAATGTGGCCAACCAAGTGAGTTTTTCTCTCAAGGAAATGCTAGCTAAAAGAAAATAGGAAGATAGAGAGCTTAAGGCGTGGAAGAGAGTAAAAAAAGATTCAAGAATGCATGAGCGTTGAGGGATGAGGGATGGTTGAAGGATGAATAGAAGGTGCTATTTATACTTGAGGGGCAGCTTGGGAGTTTGCTAAAAATAGCATGCACATCCCTTAGGAATCTCCCATGCATGGTTGACCTTGATTTTTGGTATGAGGAGTTATTGCCTGCTTGATTTGTCCCCAATTTTTGCTCGATTCAAGAAGAAAGGTTGGACGGTGACCATGGAAACTTGTTGGGGCCATTATGTGATTTATTTACACATGTAGGAACCCTTAAATAATTATTCGAAAAGTTGTTTTGGGCTACTCTTCATGTCTATTCAGAATTTGGGATTTTCTCCCCCTATTGGATGATTTGGCAACCCAATTAGAGGCAGACTTAATTCATTTGAACAATCATCTTCCAAGTTGGGTTAAAACAATACTCTAAGTCCAATTCATTAGCTTGTTGTCCATAATGTGAAATAATTAGCTTTATTTAATGTGTGTCCTTATTATATAGCTCCCAACATTGAGCAGTTCGATGGTCTAACTGCAGCAAGTTAAACAAGAATTTAACATGTAGCATAATAAAGTGAAATTATGTAAAATTAACACCTAATTATGTAAAATTATAAATTTTACTAAAATTATGCCCAATGTCTCAGTATGAACTAAAATTACACAATTAGCTATCCAAATGCTCAAGATATACATAAATTCCAAGTAAAAGGTGCTAAATAAAACTATATAATTTAGACTTATCATTGACACCTCATTGGTTATGGCTAGAAAATGTATCGGCTCGTCTACACTTTCAATAAGAATAAATTGTAGTTAAAAGTTAGTTAATTCTATCTTTACTTCTGCATCTACATCTATGTTAATTGGATTGGAAACATCCTCGTTATATTCAATTCATTCCCTTCTTCAGATCAAAACTCTTATTGACTTTCAAGATTTAATTATGGATGGTTGTCAATGGTACATTGGTCTATGGATGGTTGTCAATGGTACATTGGTCCTGTGAATCAGAATTGCAAACATCATGTATGACCTCTTCTAATGGAGTCTTTGCTTCGTAAGTTCGTTGGAATTGCTTGATCATGAATGACATCATATCCTCCAATTGTTCCACTTTTTTATCAAATCATTTGAAACATGTAGAAAGAGTTTACTCCATTGCTTTGCATGACCATGTTTCATGGGAATTATTAGATAGATTAGGAACATCATGCATGACCTTTTCCAACAAAGTCTCTACTTCTGTTTACTACTTTTAAAGTGATTCCTCTAACTGGTCCACCTGTTTTTGAATTTCTTCGAATTCAAGATCACGAAGAAAGGACTTATATAAATCTAACTCATAAAGGAGTTTGGATAAATAATCGTAGCCCCCAATCGTGCGATCATAACTCTACTGATTTGTTCAGGCTTCTTGTGTCTGACTTGGTCTTTGTTTGCTTTGATGTTGCTCAAGCAAGTGCCCATCTACATCATCATCTATTATTAAATCCAATTCTTGCTGAATTGAGTAATTAAGCATGTCACATTCTCCATCGTAACTCTATTGATTCGTCAGATCTCCACCCTCGCGGATGTATACTTGTTAGGCCTAGGTGAGAGTTCATCTGAACACTCAGACTGCTTGTCTTTGTAATCTCAACTTCATTGGTTTGTCGAATATCCATACAACCAACTCGATTTGGATAGTTCATATACTGACCTATAAAATTCAATATTCAAAATTAAATCTAATAATCAACAACATAAGTAATAATAACCATAAAAATTTTTTGCATACTAAAATAAAATAAAGTTAGAACACTATTTATCTTTTGATTAATATTATTTTACAAGAATCAATCTAATAAAAAATTTCATTGTTGAAATGGCCAACAAAGACGCCGACAACTTTACTATTTATTTAACATGTTATCATTTATAGTAAAAAATCACACAAAAAATATATAAAATTAGAATGGAGGTGTCCGTGTAACACCCCGTACCCGAGACCGTTTCCGGAGTCGAACACGAGGTGCTAACGGACTTAATTCCTTACTTAAACAGCTCATACAATTCATTTTTTTAAAATTTCCAGACGAGCTGGCTAACTGCATCACAGTCACTCTAAAAATCATATCTTGAGTTACAAAACTCGAAATCCAATTCCGTAAATTTTTCCTGAAACTAGACTCATACATATATTTACTAATTTTTTTTGCTAGAATTTTTGGTCGGTCCAATTAGTACAGTTTATTAGTTAAAGTCTCCCCTATTTCAGGGTTCAACTACTCTGACCTTCCTGCATTACGACTTAGATATCTCCTTGTACAGGGCTTCAATACTTATGACGTTTGTTTCTAATGAAACTAGACTCAAAAATGAATCTGTACATATAAAGAATGACTTCTAATTATCTCTGGTTAATTTATGGTGAATTTCCAAAGTCAGAATAGGGGATCTAGAAATCGCTCTGGCCCTGTTTCACGAAAACTTAAACATCTCATAAAATAAGGCTCATATGGTCGTTTCGTTTCTTTCATATGAAAATAGACTCATCAAGATTCGATTACATAATTTATTCATTATTTGATTACATTTCTATTATTTTTAGTGATTTTTCAAACTCACATCACTGCTGCTGTCAGCATCTATTTTAAGGTAAATTTCACCTATTTCATAGTTTTCCATGAATCAACTAGTAATTTTACATACATTATTTCCAAGTATAATCACGATTAGCCATGACTTACGTAGCACCAATAGGACCATGATTGGCCATTCCAATGGCTAATCATTACCAAACATTTCCACACCACTTAATAACCATATCATAAGACCATATATACAAAATGATCATAATGTTATACTCAAAATATACAAGCCATTTTCGCATGGCTATACGAATATACATTACCAAAAGATACTTAATTAACAACAAGGGTCAGCCCTATACATGCCATTATCAAATTCAATTGAAAAGTACCAAAAAGTGGCTTAGATATTGTGGATGACTTCGACTTTGACACCTCCGAGTCCGATAGCTGACGAACAAAATCTATAAAACAGAGAATTTAAGCAAAAGATTAAGCACTGTGACACCCCTAATGTGACCCTAGTCGGAGAGTGGTTTCGGGACCACGAAACCGAGTCACAAGAATAATTAAGTGTTATATTCTGTGCTTATTGTATGTGGAATTTGTATGCGTAAATATTTCGTGTCTCGATTTTTATTAATTAGGTGCAAATTTATAAGAAAGGACCCATGTGCTAGGACTTGAAAATGTGATAGGTGTATTTTTAAGTGGCCTAATAATGCATGAAGTGAAATAAATGGAGTTGCATGTCAATTATCCCATTCCCTAAGGTGGATGGCCGGCCATGACAAATTATGGGCAGGGGAAACATGTTCCCAACATGTTTTACTAATGGATGATGTTAGAAATGATAAAATAAGAGTATGGAAAAAAAATTAGTGTTAGTAGGATGAGAAACAAAAAAAAAGTGTTCATCCTTCTCCATAGGCTTGGCGAATGTCCTAAAAAAAGAAAAGAAAAATTTGTTCATCCTTTCTCATCTTCTTGGCGAAAATACTAAGGGAAAAGGGGAGGATTTTTGCTTCATGCTTGGGTTGGAAGAGATCTAGAGGGAGATTTGGCTAAGTTTGCATCAAGATTAAGGTATGTATGAGGTTGTGTTGGGAGTTTCATGCATGGTTTGGTTGCTAACTTGATGTGCATGTTAGCCATGGCTCAAATCTTTGTTATGCCATGGAAATGGTGTTTGGCCAAAGTTGTTATGGTGTTAAAGCCATTGCATGCTAAGTGTGAAGCTTGATGATGATGCATGCAATGATGGATTGTCTACTCTTGAGTAAGATTTTGAGTTTTCTTTTTGTGTTTAACCATGATTGAAGTTGAAAGGAGCATGATTGTCATATTCGCCATGATGCATTCATGAGCATGGTTCATGCTTCTTGCATGTTAGTTAAAATTTGTATTTTGGATGGCTATGGACACCTTGAAATTCGCCATGCTCATATTGTATATATATGTTTGCACATGATGTTTTGGCTATGAAGTAAGTGATGAATATATTGGTTTAAAGAAGAAGATGTTGAAGAATGCTTGTGAAATTGCAAGCACAATTCGCCTAGCACACATATAAGTGCTTGATGCTATATTATAAGTTTTGAGCCACAATGTGCAAAGCATTAACTAGTAAAATGCATGCTGTTTTTGTGAGGTATTAAATGCATAATTGGCCTCAACATGTACATGAATATTCGGCCTTGGGTAGCCTATTGAAGGCCTTAGCTTTTCCTTGATGCTCAAATAAATTGTATTGAATTGCTTGATGTAGTATAAAATGTGCATGACCATTGTGTATTCAAGCTAAAGAGTGGCCATATGACCATTTAAACTCCTTGTCATATTCGGCCATAAGCAAGCACAATGAGGTTTTAATAAATTGAATTTGTTTGAATTAGCTCAAGAGCTAAGAGGGCCACAATTGGACAAGGGGAAGGGAAAAGTGATCGAATAGCCGACAAAGCCGTTCGACAACATCCGAGGTAAGTCCTCAAGAAGTGACCTTACTTGAATTATGTGAGATGAAGTATGGATGTGTATGATTATTGATTTATGTGTGTATGAGAAATTGAATGATATCCGGCTAAGTCCCGAAGGCGAATATGCTTGTGAATATATGCGTTTGAGCCTTAGTAATGAAAATGAAATATGTATGTCCAATGATTATTGATGTATGTGTACATGAGAAATTGAATGATATCCGGCTAAGCCCGAGGACAATTATGCTGGAAATCATATCCGGTTAAGACCAAGGCAATTGTGCTAGTGGCTATATCCGGCTAAGACCAAGGCATTCGTATGAAGTTATTCTATCCGGCTAAGACCAAGGCATTTGTGCACGTGATTATATCCGGTTATATTCAAGAATCTTGGGCTGGAGGTGAGTGTTGGTTGCTGTAATGAATTCAATTAGTACACTCGAAAAGCCCAAAGGATAAGGTACGTTATATGTGCATTGAAAGTCGACATGTTTGAGCAACATTCGCTCAATCGACTAATGAATTTCAGTTATCGAATTGATTGATACTTTGTGAAAGTATATAATGATGAAGTGTGAAGTAAGAATGTGTATTAATGAAATGATGCATGTGGCTATGTGAATGTATTGCTGTAATTAGAGTTGATTATATTCCTTGAGACTTACTAAGCATAAAAATGCTAACCCGGTACTTTGGCTCTCTGTTTTATAGATTTCGCTCGATAGCAATCGGATTCGGGATCAATAAAGTCGAAGTCATCCACACTATCCACGCCTCTATTTTGGTATAAATTTTGGTTGAACTTTGAAATGGCATGTATAGGACTACCCCTTGTTGGTTGAATATGTTGTGATGTATATATGTACGGCCATGCGAAAATGGCTCGTAAAAGTGAAGCATCGACTTAGACTAATTGTGGTTTGTATATATATTTGGTGTCATGATGTGGCTATGGCTTGGAAATGGGAATGTTGGTCACATGATCAGCCATTGGCATGGTTAAAATGATCATATATGAACCTATGTATGGCAAGACTAGTTGGTTCATGGAGACTACCAAATAGTTAAGACCTACCTTAAAAACAGATGCTGCCAGCTGCAGTGACGTGAATGTGAAAAATCACCAAAATTCGTAGGAATGGAATTAAATAGTGAATAAGCTATGTAAATGAACCTTGATGAGTATATTTTCATATGGAAGAAATGAAATGGTCATAGGAGTTACATGTTAAGAGATATTAAAGCTATTGTGAGACAGGGCCAGAACGGTTTCTGGGTTCCCTGTCGCAACTTTAAAAATTTACTATAAATTATCCAGAAAGAATTAGGAGACATACCTTATATGTACAGATTTTATTTTGAGTCTAGTTTCATTAGAAACAAACGGTACCAGCATTAAATCCCTGTACAGAGAGATATTCAAGTTATACCGCGCAAAGGTCAGAGCAGTCGATCCCTGTAACATGGGTGAATTTAACTAATAAACTGTACCAATTGGCCCGACCAAAAATTCTAGAAATAAATCCATGGATGGATATATGAGTCTAAATTCAGGGAAAATTTACAAAACCAGTTTCCAAGTTTTGAAACTCGAGATATGATTTTTAAGGCGACAGTGACGCAGTTTTCCAGCCTGACTGGAAATGTCAAAAGGATGGGCAAAACTAGTGAACTTGGCATGGCTTGTTAACCCCTCGTGTCCGACACCGGCGATGGTCTCGGGTTCGGGGTGTTACAAGCACTTCGATGCTTAGTAAGTTTTAAGTAATGAAATCATTTAAAAGAGTGGCATAATAATTTCAAAGTTTACTTGTTCCATCCTTTGGCCGAATATAAACCTAACTAAGGTATCATTTTTATCATTCATATCACAAAGGTAAAGTCAATATATCCAATTTAAATTCAATCTATAGCCGAATCCTGTTCATCTCAAATTTCCATATCGATCTCATGCATATACACATATATCTCATATTTATGAAATTGAACTCTCTAATTTTGAACTCATGCATCATGATCAGATCATAAACATTTGAATGATTTAACATTGGTCTAAGCATACCTACCGAATTTTGTAGTCATAGTTTAAAATCAATTGTATTCTCAACGAGAGTAAATTACTTACCTGGTTATCTTACGGTAAGTAGCACAGGGGTTTAAAATTGTTTCCACATGTATTATATGATTTCTCGTGCGAACACTTATGGGTTTTCAACCTCAAATATTATGCCGGCACAACCACCCTTCTAATCAAGCATGATTCTTAACATCGCTCAAAGCCCTTCGAGACCAAGCTCGGATTAGGCCATCGGCTCAAGGCCCTTGAACTAAGTCCGGTTATGACACCGGCTCAAAAGCCCTTCAAACTAAGTTCGGTTATTAGCACTGGCTCAAAAGCCCTTCGAAATTAAGTTCGGTTATTAGCACTGGCTCAAAAGCCCTTCGAAATTAAGTTCGGTTATTAGCACTGGCTCAAAAGCCCTTTGAACCCAAGCTCAGATTTACACCTCGATTAACATTCACACATATATGCATACATATCTATATATCATATCGCATTTGAATATCATTCCTGATACTCGAATGCGATTACAGTATGTTTACTAACCATACATCGTTCAATTCATTAGTCCTAATCAAATAACGTGATCCCGTTTCGTTAATCCACAAGATTTCTATAACCAAACGGCTACAAGTAAATACTTTACTTATTTATTTTGTCATGTAATTCAAGTAGAATCATTAGGTCACAAGTTAATTATTATGCTCATAGATAAATAATTGCCTTATCAAATCATAAACTAAGTTTCATTACTCAATGACTTACCTCGTATATTCGAACGGTTGCGGATAGGCTACTCGACTGCTTTCTCTTTTCCTTTATCTGATTTAGACCCTCTATGCTCTTGAGCTTAATAAAACAAATAAATTTATTCAATTACTTGTCCAACTTTACTATATACAAATACCTATTTATTAAGATTCATTTGAAACTAAATAATAGGCAACCGATCATATATTTTTCCCATAGTGATATTCAAATATTATAGCCAAAGAATCACAACTATCGAATGTTTAACTATGATCGGACATGTGATATTACCCAAATGTCCTAAGCTAATTACCGAACCCATTGCCTCAATTCATGGACATATTGAATAGAGTAATCCTTACTTGAACTATTAGCCAACTTTATCAAATGAACAATTATACTTAAAATACCACATATATATATATATCTACATAGGTGCATAGATACGGATACCATGTTACCAACAATTATTTTCTAGCTTAGTAGCCGAACCAATATATAAACTCATAAGCTAAGCGGTTCGTCAATATTATCTATATATATCCAATTCATTTCTTATCCAACCAACTAGTTAAGTTAAAGTCATGACATATTATCAATAACCTTACATTCTGAAGCATGCTTATTATTTACTATATCCAAACCAATTTACAAGCTAATTCATACAGTCAAACGAATCAATAATAAACTACAACCTAGTCATATCTACCCGTCACATTTACTCTACTTAAACCGAATAAGCATGTACATAAAGTCCTTGGCCGAACTTCACTAAACACAAGTCAACCATAATCTTAATATTTATCTTATGCATAACCTTATTTACCATCCAATAATCATTAAAAAAAATATCAAACTCTTAATATTTATGTACAAAGCTGAATCTTAATATGATCCAACCTCAAACTCATTCATTTCAATCACTCACACGGTATTTGTTCAATTCATTAAACAAATCTATGTTTGGCTATTATACTCATGAGTGTTAAAATTTATAATTTGACTAACTTAAACCCTTCTCTTCAACAATTTTTCATACAACATAAAGATCATAACCCAAGCTCATCCTTTAATAACCGAAACCGAATGCTCAAACCATCACCAAAATTTCAAATTTTGACATGGGCTATGTAAGAAATTTGCTAATTAACTAGAAACAAGCTTAAAATTTTAAAATCTAACACAATTAACTAACCTTCATTGAGCTTAAAGTGACCGAAATCTTTCCTTCTTTCTTTCTTCAATTCGGCCAAGAAGAACCAAAAAGAATGAAGCTTTGTTTTTATCACCTTTTTTTTATTATTACTTAACAAAATTCAATTATACAACCATTAACTAATTCTTTACATCTATTTTAATATAAATTCCTCATCATGGCCGGCCACTATAACTAAAAAAGGGTTATTTGACATGCAAGTACAATTATT
The DNA here is from genome assembly GCF_025698485.1 of Gossypium arboreum. Taxonomy (NCBI): domain Eukaryota; kingdom Viridiplantae; phylum Streptophyta; class Magnoliopsida; order Malvales; family Malvaceae; genus Gossypium; species Gossypium arboreum. The sequence continues at coordinate 88,071,229 of NC_069075.1, read as the reverse complement.
TTATAACATGCATAAATAGGCCACTTTACATTTGCCTAGCACATTTCTAAATTTTCTCACATAAGTCCTTTCTAATAAATTTCACATACAATTAAAGAAATTAAAGTATGAAACTTTCACACATGCACTTTCAAATATATTAAGCATTAAATATGACGATTAATTATTTTTTTACGACTTGGTTTTGTGGTCTTGAAACCACTTTCCGACTAAGGTCAAATTAGGGCTGTCACAGTCCGCAAGCGTACGAGTCAAATTGTAATATAGTAAAGTTTATAATGAAACACTAGTAAACATTCCAAGGATCGTACGTAAGGGATTGTAGATTGGAGAAATTAATATTAAATTAATAATATAAAATAATTACTAATCTACTCGAGTCACGAATTAGTAGTGTTAATCCAAATTGAGATTTTAATTAAAACTAATTAAATTAACTAACCTAATGGAATTTCCTATTCCTAGTGTTAACAATGCGAGCCTCTAACCTATGATCGATTAAATCCCTAATTAATAAACAAAAGATTAACTAAATCTAGAATTCAAGTTTTAAAATGAACTAACTATTATTGAACTAGTATTGCCTCTCGGCTTCTACCAATTAATTAATCGGGGGATCCTCGCTTATTTCATGACCTCACTTTCTTAGCCAAGATAAACCACAATTTACTCGATTCAACTTATCTCATGATCTCGTCTCCCTTATGATAACTTCCTAGGGTTGTCAAGCCTAAGGTTTAGGACTGATAATCTATACCAACTACTCCTATTATGAACCTTTATTCTTTTTTCAATTAATCGGCTTAATTTATTAATTGGTTCAATAACTGAATCATGCAAGATAAGAATAAAGCATAAGATTTATTCTAATTTTCATACGAATATTAGTTGATCAAGCTAACGAAATATAAATAAAAGAGTTGAGAGAATGCTCATGAATATTTATTAAGGTGCGAATCTGGAACAATCTCTACTCTCAGTTGTTTTCACATCAGAATGGGATAAGTTCTGGTTACATGAACATGAAAAGAAAATAAAATTGTCTACCTAAGTCTGCTTACCATTCTGGTGACCCTAACGCGTCTATATATAGGCTACAAGTTGCTTGGTGACCACTAAACTTAGATACACTTTGGGATTCTAATAAATAAAATATTCTAATAAAGCTAGGGTCCAAATAAGGAAATTTCCCAAAAGTGTTGTCCAAGGGAATTAGCTTCATTTTGGTTCACCATCATCTCCACACCAAGGAAGTGTAGCACCCTTAACCCGTAACCGTCGCCGAAATAGGTTAAGAGGCATTACCGGACTTGTAACTCAATTCAGAACAATCATTTATCAAATTTCATCTCATTTTAGTAACTATCATCCATCCATATTCAATATTTACCTAAAACATGCATACAAAGCTTAAATCATGCATTCGGGACTAAATCGATAACATATAAAAATTTTAGGAACTTAGAAAAATTTTCAACTTTTAAAGTGTCACACACCCGTCTGAACAGGCCATGTGTCTCACATGGTTACCAAACACGCCCATGTCATAGGTCGTGTGAAAACAGGTCATACATACTAACTTGTACCACATGGCCGAGGACACGCCCGTGTGCCAGGCCGTGGGAAAATTAGGGAGGTTATTGACTTGGGTCACACGGCCAGACACACGCCTATGTGCCAGCCTGTGTACCATACATGGCCAATAGACACGTTCGTGTGTCTAGGCCGTGTCAAACCTGTTGGATATATTGACTTTAATTCGAAAGGGTACCCAAGGGGACACACGGCCGTACAGCATGACCATGTGTCACACACAGCTAAGACACACACCCGTGTCCTTGCCCATGTGGACAAAAATAGGCTATTTGCAAAGCCATTTTGCCAACTTATAAACAAAAGAATTTATAGGCACAATTGGCCACATTTTTACAGCTTAATAAACAGCCAAAATAATCATTTCAATACATATTATAAGCCATATCAAAACCTACCAATTTCATGTCCAAATACCTATTTAACAACATGCACAATCCATTCATTTAACATCAACATATCAAGACTTCACTTGCATAATTTCATTCCACCATTCCTTGCCAAAAAACATCATAATTGAACACTTCAATTCAACCAAAACATAACATCAAAATAAGCCAAATCACATGGCTTACCTATACACAATAATATACCAAAGTCATAATATCAAATAACATAACTAACATCTTTCAAAATTGTAACACCCCGAATTTGGGCCTAGAAGTATTGGGCCTTGAGTGGGGGTCCGTAAGGAGGTTGTATATAGGTATTTAATTGTGCAATGAAATGAAACAATTAAATGTTTACTTTAGTGGTTAATGGCTTTGAGAAGTGTTGGAGAAATCTTGGGTTCAAACTTAGGCTTTAGCAAAAATTTTGTTATTAAGAGAAAAAAACATGGATGCTTGGATGAGGGCTTTTAAATTATTGTGTTAAATAAATGACACAAGGAAGCTTGTAGTCTAGTGGTTGTGGCGTCATTAAGGTTGTATGGGAGCCTGGGTTCAAGCCTTGGCTCTTGCAATTTATTTTTTAAGGGAACCTGGACTTTGGCCTTTAGACCTTATAATTAATTGGGGATAAAATATGACACAAAAAGCCTTGTGGCTTAGTGGCAAGTAGCGTATGGAGCATCTGACGGGAGGCATGGGTTCGAATCCCATGGTAAGCAAGGAGCATTTATTTTTCTAACAGGGGGCGGCAAGAGTTGGTGTTGAATTTAAACTCGATGTTGGAGGATCCCACATCGGAAGCTAACATAAGAGTGGATGCAAAGTCGGCTTTAAATAGAGGAACCATGAGGAGAGTAAAGGTACCTTTCTTTGTCGATCCCTTTCATTGTATGGCGTGCTCGTTTGGGTTGGGCGTCGGCTAAGAGTGCTCGGAGCGTGGATTAACTCCATCTCCTATCGTGTGGATTTCTCACTACTCTAGTCAGTAGGATGGCTACTTGGACGCGATGGGCGAAAGGGCTATCTGGGCCCAATGGGCCTACTGAGCCCAATTGGATAAGTTGTTTGATTGTGTAGTAAATATTGGACTAGGCTAGGTGAATCTCATATTTGTGGCTAGATTTGGGCTAAAAGGGCTACACGAGCGTGGGGCCCATTTGGGCTGAGAATGGGCTTTAGGGCCATTCGTATTGTTATCCCTGTTTAGAATACATTAGTTTACCAAATTATAGAAATGCCCTCGACTTGTAAAATTACCAAAGTACCCTCGATTTATAGAATTACTGTTTTACCCTTGATTTACAGAATTACTGTTTTACCCTCGATTGTGAAATTATCGTTTTACCCTCGATTGTGGAATTACTGAAATACCCCTATAGGGTAGAATTACCAAAATACCCCTAGTTTGTAAAATTACCAAAGTACCACTGGTTTGTGAAATTACCGAAATACCCTCAATTTGTAAAATTACCAAAACACCCCTGATTTATAAAATTACAGAAATACCCTTGACTTTCTAAAAATTATAGAAATACCATCGGTTTACAAAATTACTGAAATACCCTTGGTTTGTAGATTTACCAAAACACCCTTGTAGGATGAAATGACTAAAATACCCCTAATAGGTAAAAGACCGTAAAGCCCTTGTAGGTTAAAGTGACCGTAATACCCTTGTATGGTAAAATGACGAATATGCCCTTATGTTCCGTATGACTGATGTGCTTAGGATTTACATATATTGATATTGGATTAGTTAAGTTTGAGTGATGGTGGTGGTTATCGAGGTGATTGATTATGGAAACGTTTCAACTTCAACCCATAAATGTGTGTACTAACCCTCGTAGTAGCTTAGATTAATATCTGCTGAGAAGCCAAAATGCTAAAATACCTGGGTATTTGGGAACTTGTAATGTTGTGTGTGGGTATAGATGCGATAAATACGATAAGATCGGTGTTTGGATCGATGGAAGGTAAGAACTCAATTTTGTGCACGATGGTAAGTTGGGCCTCAATGGGCAGAATTGGGCCAAATGGGCTTTGGGCCCATTTGGGTAAAATTGATAGAAAATGGAATTTGGAAAAGTTGCATGTTAACACAGTTAGTATTGTTGTAAAATTTGGGTTAAGCAGACTTAGTGGGCTAAATCAGCATTCGTAGGGCCCATTAGGGGTTTTGGGCCCAAAAGCCCAAATTTGATAAATGGGTTAAAGATCATTGTTTAAACACTCGAAAATATTGACAATTGTAATGAACATGGAAAACCCTGATTTTTGGTAAAATTACGAAAATACCCTTATAATATGAAAAATGATTGTTTTGCCATTGTGGGCAATGACTGGCTTGGACTGTGTGGTTGACGGATTTGATTGTGAATATATGTTGGTGATATGAATGAATTGACTGTGATTGTTTGATTCAAATATGGGCATGACATTCTGCATACATGACATATTGCATGGGATATGGGTTATATTGATGGAGGAAGTGCTAAAAGGGCTTTGCCCCAGTTTACCGAAAAGGGCTTTGCCCCAGTTTATCAAAAAGGGCTTTGCCCCAGTTATTAAAAGAGGCTAGGCCTCTAGTTATATGATAAAGCAGCTATGCTGCCAGTGGAGAGTTTGGTTGGGTGGGTTGAGTTATTCCCCACATGGAGAGCTTGGTTGGTACGGGTGGAGAGTAGCGGATGGTGGGTCGAGTAGTCTCCCCAAATAGGCTTGCATACATTCATTGACATTACATGTGATATTCAAATGGGCTTGCATACATCCATTGACATTACATGTGATATTGAAATGGGCCTAAGGGCCATACCGCTTACATAAAGGCTTCGGCCAATGATATGATTTATGAAAAGGCTTCGGCCCAGTGATATGATTTATGAAAAGGCTTCGGCCCAGTATATGTCAAGATTGAATTAGGGCTTAGGCCCATATTGCTACTATTTAAGGGCTAAGGCCCAGACTGTACTGTTATTGAATAGGGCTTTAGCCCAGATTGTACTGACACTGTGTTATTCACTGTTTGTTTTTTTTGTTGGGGATTACACACTGAGTTTTCGTAAACTCACCCCGTTTCTAACTGTGCAGGTAATCCCTAAGCTTAGATGGTTTAGAGCTGCGAGGGATTCGGAGGTGGCCACACTACTATTTTTGTTTTTTTTAATTGCAATAAGTAACCGGTTTATTTTTTTTATAAGTTTTATCTTAATTAATATTATTATTTGGTTTTAGGTTGTAATAAGGCCATTTTAATTATTTTTCTGGGATTATTTTATTTTATACCCTATATTTTACTGATAGTAATTCAAATGGGCTAGACTTAGGATGCATTTTCAAAATGATACTTGTTTTCAGAATAACACAACGTCACAAATATTCGATTTATCAAAGATATCTACTCAAAGAAATTTCAACTCGTTATAACCTAGTGTGGCAATGGTTGTGGGCATGTCTAGGATTGGATCCAATCAAGAGCTTGGTACTTAAGCGACCTTTATGGCTCACCTCCTCTTACTGATTCCTACCGGTGCCCACTTCCATTCACTTGGTTAAGCTTAACAAAAGTTGGTTTTAAAGCGCTAAAACGAAGCGTAGATTTTTAACTTCAATGTGGCACGTCGGATTCTGCCGTAACGTCTGGGCCGGGTTTGGGGTGTTACAAAAATAGCCTATACATGCCATATTTACAAATATCCACAAGATCAAAAGTACCAATTGGAAATTGGATAGTGTGATGTGTAACTCCGACTTGTCCAGAACGAGCGAGCAACGAGCCTCTATAAAGCATAGAAAAGAAACAGAGTAAGCTTTATAGCTTAGTAAGCCTGTATAATTAAGAATAAAACTTACCATTTATACATAATTAAAGAAATACAAAAATGCAACCAATTCAATTATCCAACACCTAATCACAAGTATTCATCATATGTTAGTCATTTTACAAATACATCAAATCATCCATTTATACAATACTTTGTATCATTTCAAAGTCACATATCATATATAATATTATAACTTATAACTTATTTGTATAAGCAGCATTTATGCCCATTGAACTTATTAGAACTTCAAAGGATACTCGAGTGAACATCATCAGTAATCCGTCAATTCATTATCATATATGCTCTTTAGAGCCATGATCAGTAAGCTTCTCCTGAGCCGATGAACAGTAAGCTCTAATGAGCTGAAACGGTAAGCTTTATCGAGCTGAACAGTAAGCTCATACGAGCTGAAACGGTAAGCTCCAATAAGCTAAAAACAGTAAGCTCTTACGAGCTGATATATTGGTAAGCTCATACGAGCTGTGGTGAGTCCGCAACAAATGCAGGAGCTCGACCAAAACAGTAATCCCAATAACATGTCACTAGTATCCAATGAATTTCTATAGTTCAAACAGGGCTCTATAACATATACATTATATCAATAAAGCATTCATACTTCAAGTATTTCAATATTACATATTCATTTCAATAATTATGAGTATAGAAAATTTCAATTCAAATTATACGAACTTACCTCGTATCCTCGAATAAAACTATCGACTATTCGTCCACTTTTTGTTTTCCCCGATCTAGTTCTGATATTTGCTTATCTTGATCTATATAATACCAAATAACTCATTTAAACTTTCATTCAATCCAATTTAGCCTAAAACATTCATTTTGGCTAATTTATAAATTTACCCCTAGACTTTTGACTACTTTGCAATTTTGTCCTTAACACATAAAAATACAAAATTACACAATTAGGCCATAACCTTTAGTAGCCGAATTTCTTATATACTACTAGCAACCCATATCTTTCATTATTTCACTCTTTTAACCACCTAATTTTACACATTTCTGAATTAAATCCCTATTTGACATTTTTGTCAAAAATCACTTTACAAAACTAGTTTAACTATTAACAAATATTCAAAATTCATCCTCAAACATCAAATAACTCAAATATTCAACAATGGCACTTCACAAAATCATGAAAAAATTCAAAAATTAAGGCATGGGCTTACTAGAGTACAAAGCAACGATCTCAAAAATGTAAAAATCATTAAAAATCGACCCCAAAACATACCTTAATCTAGCCCTCAAAGTAGCCGAATATTCAAACTTGTTTTATAGCTTTCTCAAGCTTTCATTTCGGTGGAAAAGATGAACATTTGCATGCATTAGCAAATTTTGTTTTAGTTAATAAATCCTAATAGCCATTTTACTATTTTAACCTTTGTAATTATACATAAAAACAACCTATAACATGTCCAAGATTGTCCACTTACATAATAAATGAACTAATTACATAATAAGGACTTCCATATTAATAACCATAGCTATTTAATACTTTTAAACAATAGAACTCAACTTTTACGCGTTACGCGATTTAGTCCTTTTTACCGAATTAAGTATTTAAACCATAAAATTTATTAACGAAACTTTTACATAATTAATCTATCATGATGAGACCTTATTAAAATAATAAAATAAATATTTTTTCTTGGAATTTGTGGTCCAAAAACCACTATTTTGATTTGACCTAAAAACGTGTTGTTACAAGAAGAGCTTGTTGGGACATTGCCTCATTGGGATGTGGAAGCCTTCCTTGTTAGGACATCATGCGTTACTTTTTCGTGGGATTTTTTTTGGTGTCGTGTCGCACCACAAGATGCTTGTGTCATGCCACGACTTTCATTCCTTCTAATACTAGGCCTAAAATGACTTTCTGCACACTTAATTAACTTACTAGAAATTCTTAAGGCTCGAGTCAGCCTTACGAGTTATCTAAATGGTAGAAAATGCGTAAAAATGCTTAATTTATTAATATTTTATTCCTAACCTATGAATACAAAAATGAAATAATTAATTATAAAATGCCAAGAAACAAGTTCGTTAATTGTAGAAATCACATAAAATAACTACTACAATTGACGTCGGGTTAGCATGAATCAGATTATGTGAGGTAACAATAATATTTCTACACTGAAACAGTTTAATCATATTAATCCTAGGGTTATGCAAGGTAATAAAGTTATTTCGATAATATTACTATTTTGACCTAATTTCATCATAAAAAGATCGAACATGCACCATTCAAATATTGTGTCAATTAATTACAATTTGGATATGATTTAATAATTAATTCAATTTCATCTCTACATTTACAGTGTATGAATAACATGTTCATGATTTTATCTAAATGAATAAATAAATCAAATACACAAAACACCTTTTAACATAATTAAATAATCTAAGCTATGAAATTTAAACCATTCTAACACCAACAAAGTTAAGCAACCATGATTACATTAAAAGCAAAAAACTTAGTTACAATCATGTTTCTTGAATTGAAAAAAAATAAAAGATTGAAATGATAAGAAATGCTAAGCCATTTTTTGTGGTTCTCTGAGGCAGAACTCACTTTTCTCTTCCTTTGTTTATGGCTGAATGGGGCTTCTTTCAAAGCCTTGCAAACACTCTTGAAGAAATAGAAAAAGAAATAAAAGAGAGAAAAGATGGTGAGTGAGAGATGAATGGAATGGAGAACAAATGTGTCTATATTTATAATAGTGAGGAGCCCCTTGATTTTGCTAAAACTAGAATAAAAATTTCGCTCTTCTCTCTCATGCATGGTTGACCCCCTATGTTGGGAAAGGAAGGTTGATGACTTTGCTAAAAATAGCTAGCTCATGCTTAATTGAAGGTAAGGTGTTGAATGATCACATGGAAAAGTTGTTGTGGTTGTTTTGTAATATTTTGAAAAGTCTTGGATGCCTTAATTAATTATTTTATGGATGGTTGGATTTCTCATAGCTGAATCGGGGTCTTTCCTCCTTTAGTGGATGGTTTGGGCTTCAAATTTAGTAGCAAGCTAGTCCATTTTAGTAATCCAATTGCAAGCTGGGTCAAAATTAATTTGAGAGTCCAATAGATAAAACATGCAACTTGAGTACATATAACACTCAATTATTTACAAATACTAATATGCTAACAAAAATATGTACTGAATACCTTTCTTTAACAAATGTGGGGTAAGTTTTTCCCAATTAAATTTTATTTCCCTTGATTAAACTAAGTAGTAATCCTATTTTAATTATGCCTTCATATATTGAACCCAATAATTCCTTTCAACTAATTTAGTCAACACATAAATCTAAATAAATTGGTCTTTCATATGGTTGTAACGTGGCTTGGGTCAAGGTAGGAAAAAGATAGACAATTTTTAGGCTAAAACCTTAGACTCAGCTTAGTTGGACCTTCCAAATGAAATTATCCCTAAGAACACCAACTATTTTGAGTGTACATATGCTCACTCTACATCTTTTTTCAACATTTGAATTTTTTTAGCAATCACTATTACTTTCATGAGCATACAACTCATCATTCGTGTAAGACCCTGTCTGGGATAGTGACATCAATTTTTGATTACATGTAAGACCACATCTGGGACGTTGTCATTGTATATGCTTTTTGAGCTATCCGCGTATCCTTATGTTTCTGAATGGTTCAAATGGGCATTCTGAGAAAAATGAATGAATAAGTGAATATATATCTGATTCAGGTACATTCAAATTGTGTACTATATTTGAAAATGAAAGGTAAGTATATGTGCAAATGATGATTTATGATCTAAGTATATGAATATGAGGTTTGTGTTGGTATTTGGCTCCAAAGTATAAGTAAATTAATGATGTTTATATGCTTTAAATGATAAGTTTAATTGTATATGGCTTACTAAGCTTTTGAAAGCTTACTTTGTATTTGTTTGCATTGTTTTATAGATATCGAAGCCACTGTGAGCTCGGGGATCATCGAGGATCGTCACCACACTATCAAACCTTATTTGGGTACTTTGAAAATGTATATATTAAAGTATAGCATGTATAGGCTAGAAGTGTTTTGATTATGTTTTGTGATTGTATATATATATAGCCATGTGATATGGCTTGGTATGGATGTGATTATGATATGGTTTTGGTATATGAATTATGAGGTAATATTATATATTTTTTGTGTTTATGTATGAATATAAGAAATGGTAAGATTGGTAAACTTTTGGCATGTGTTAGCTATGCTTATTCATAAGTTTTGATCATGAAATTGAAATATATGTTTGGTATGATTTTATTTTAGATTTGTTATGATTTGGTTGATGTAATGAGATGGAAATTTGGGTGGCAATGTTATGTCATGGATGGATTATGTTTTGGATGTGAATTGTTCATAAAATGTTGTGCAAATATGTTTGGTTTGTGCTTTTAGGTTTGACCCAATTGGGGTGGCAAGTTGGATATTTAAATTGCCTATTTTTGTCCACACGGGCAGAGACACGGGCGTGTGTCTCAGCCATGTGCGACACACGGCTATGTTGCACTGTTGTGTGTCCCCTAGGGTACCTTATAATTGTAAGTCAGGCTCGAGCACAGCCAGGGCACACGGGCGTGTGGCTAGCCGTGTAGCCCAAGTCAATTTCGACCACGGCCAAGGCACACGGGAGTGTCTTGTGGCCGTGTGAGAAAGTCAGTAGGTATGCCCTATTTTGACACGGCCTAGACACACGGGCGTGTCTAATGCTGTGTAAGGCACACAGCCTGTTCACACGGGCATGTGACCCATGCTTTTTTGAAAAATGTTTAAGTTATAAAAAAAATTTTTGTATGTGTTCGGTTGAGTCTCGACCCCTTTCTAAATCATGTTTAAGGTCTTGATGACCTATATAAGGGACTCCATATTGATGTTGATCTCTGATGCTTTGACGATTATGAAATGAAAGTTAAATATTTCGATTTGTCTGGTGATGCCTTTAGCCTTTAACCCTAGTCCGGCGACGGATACGGGTTAGGGGTGTTACAGTTGTGCTAAGTGATAGCACAGGTAAGTACTCGAAACCCATGGACTTGTGATAAGAATGAAAATGAACGAGTGATACTTATGAGAGTAATTTCATGAAAATCTTGTGATGGTATCATTATATTGTACTAAAACAGTTTGGATAGCTACAGTAGTCCTACTTTGAATATCCACCAAAAATTGTGGAAATCGAATTAGAGACTGAATAAATTGAGTGTAGTTTTACATAGACAAAATGGTGTAAGTAAAAGAATTTCATATTATGCGACATTTGAATTTTTGTGAGACAAGGCAGTGTCATTTTGGTACAAATTGTATTACAATAATAATAGGTTATAAATTACATTCAAAAAATACTTAATGAGTCTATTTTCAAGGGAAATAGACGGGAGAATCATCCGAATCCCGTACCATGAGATAAATAATTTTTAGTGAAGAAAGGTCAAAGCTGTCAAACTGCAAAATAGGGGAGATTTTGAATAATAAGCTGTACTTATTGGCTAGAACAAAAATTCTAAAAATTTAAAGGTAAGAAGATATGTGAGTCTAGTTTTTGGGAAAATTAGCGGTTCTCAATCTGGAGTCACGTAGCTCCGGATATAAATATTTTAGTGACCGTGACTCGAGAAAACAACTTAACTGGACTTTGAATAAGTAGAGAGGAATTGAAAAAGTAGCATGTTAATACATTGCTTATTATTTTTCATGCGAGCTTACTAAGCTTAAAGTTTACTAAGCATAAAGTTTACTCCCTCCTTTCCATTTCTTTTAGTGTTGTCAGGTCAGCTCGGGGTTGGAGATCATTGGAGGCAGCATCACACTATCAAGCCGACACCTTTGGAATATTGTTACATATGTTAGAATCATCAAGTGAGTGGCATGTATAGGGACCTAGTTCTATGACATGTGTTCTTATGATTTGGCCAAATGTATTGGCCCATTTTAAGCTATTGTATATGGCCTTGAGATGTAGCTCATATTGATTACGGCTTGTTTTAAACTAAAAAATATATAAGATTTTTCCTATATAAATTAGCACCTTTTACTTAAATTTGTTGTTAAAACCAAGTAATTGTTTAATAAATTAATGAAATATGTGAAAATATGAAAACATGACATAGAAATTATTAAAATGTGATTTTATGCTTTATTATATAGTTTTCATGCATATAATGGCTTATTTTATATTAAATTGAGCATATTATATTTTTATGACATAAAGTGGGCCATGCATGATTAAATTAAATAATAAAATATAAAATTATATTTAATAATTCATTTTAAAATATTTCATTAATAATTTGGGTTTTAATTAACTTAATTAAGTTGGTAAAATTTAATTCTCTGGTCCTTTAACTTAGTGGTTTATTTTTAGACAGGTTTGAGAGCTATGGAGGGCCAAGTAAACCCAAAATTCGGTTGAATATGGAGGTTCATAAACCATCTTTTGGTTTAATTACACAAGGTCCTTGAAGAGTTGAAGAAATCAGAGATTTTCCCGAAGATTTGCTGGTGACTGAGTCTTAGTCCTGAGTTGTTGTGGCACTCAAATTGACCAAGAATCAAACAAAATCAGCCACATTCCCTCAATTCATGGCCGGCCACCCTTGGAAGGAGTTTTGAAAGATGGATACTCCTATTTTTAGCAAACTAGCTCCCATGCCTCACCTATAAATAAGAGCCCTTTTCTCACTTTTTCAATCATCTCTCATCCCTCATCCCTTATTCATCCCTCACTCATTCATCATTCTCTCCTCTCTCAATTCTCTTAGCTTTCTTAGCCCTCACACCTATCATCATCTTGGCATAAATATTTTGAGCAAATTAGCCACTTAAAGAACTCTTGGTCGGCCACCTCGGAGAGCCATCAGCAAAGGAAGAAAGCGAAGGAACAAAGGAGCCCTCATCAGTCAGAGTCTTGGGTGACAGCCACTCTGAAATGGGTTTAATCTTTCTTACTTTAATTTAATTCAAGAATGTTTGCTATGTGTTCTTTGTTCTTATTTACAACAATGATAGCTTAATTTTATTTAAGCTAGGATGATTGCTTTGATTTAATAATAATTATTTGATTCATGCTTTTAATATTTGTGCCTTAATCGATCATGTTTTCAATTAAAATCAAGTCTGTATTTTGTTTATTCGTGATTGAAATGCACCAGAATTAGCTGAGCAATCCTAACCAGACGACGACTAATGGACGCATAATTGAAATTTGCATGCTCAATTTAGATCCTAACCAAATTAAATTGTAGGTTGCATAACATCCCTAACCAGGTTCTATTATCTGCATAGTTTTTAGATTTGTGTGATTAAACTGTTTCAAACTTAACACGTCCCGTTACCTCGCACGAATACTAAGAAACCCTTAGTAAATAAGGATCAGTAAAATGCTTATTTACTAAGTAAAAGATTCCGAAAGGACCTAACGTGCTTTCCAAACTCATGAAAGATTGAGTTGCCATGAAATGTTTTTTTGAATATTGATAAGCATGTTGATAATAATTTGAGTTTAATTAAAGTAATTGTCCTAGCTTATTTATGCTATAATTGTTACCTATTGTGTTAATTCTGCTAAAATCTATCTCATTCATATAGTTTTCATACTTAGGATAAATTGCATAAGGGATCATTGCATTTAATTTCATATACTTAATTTTTCATCACTTCTCAATTATATTGTTTTTATTTATCAAATTGTTAATACACTTTTACAAATTAAGTTACTTAGCATAAATACAATCCTTGTGGAGACGATAACTCGATACTTACTTATTACTTGATAACGACTATGTACACTTGCACAAACCCGAGCGTTACAAGTTTTTGGTGCCATTGTCGGGGATTGTCAACTGTTTCCATAGTTAGTTTTTGTGAAATTATTTATGTTCAAATTGGTTATTTCTAACAGTACTAACTTATTCTTTTTAATTTTGTAATTTTCTTTCCAGATGTTTATGAGTATAGATCAGATTATCGATTTACTCCCAGTAGACCCTGAAATTGAGTGAACTTTTAGACAACGAAGATGTGAACAAATAGCTCATAGATAGAACGAGATGGACCTTGGAAATCAAAATCAAGACCAAGGTAATCCTATCCTCATTGTCAATGATAGGGATCGATGCATCAGACAATATGCTGTGCCGCTTTTCAATGAGTTAAATCCAAGAATTAGAAGGCCAGATATTGAGGCAACCCAATTCGAATTGAAACCAGTGATGTTTCAAATGCTACAAACAATGGGCCAATTTAGTGGTATGCCCACGGAAGATCCACATCTCCACCTTCAATTGTTTATGGAGGTGAGTGACTCATTCAAGATAGCCAGTGTGACTGTAGACGTATTGAGGTTGAAGTTGTTTCTGTACTCTTTGCGAGATCGAGCACGAGCATGGCTCAATTCATTGCCACCAAGTTCTATATCTACATGGCAAGAATTAGCAGAGAGATTTTTGGTTAAGTATTTCCCGCCTAGCAAAAATGCTAAGTTGAGGAACGAGATCATAACTTTCCAACAATTGGATGACGAGTCTTTGTATGAGGCTTGGGAGAGATTTAAGGAGTTACTTCGTAAGTGTCCTCATCATGGGATTTCTCATTGTATCCAGTTGGAGACATTCTATAATGGTCTTAATGCACATACAAGATTGTTGGTAGATTCTTCTGAAAATGGTGCAATTTTGTCTAAGTATTATAATGAGACTTATGAGATCATCGAGAGGATCGCAAGCAACAACTATCAATGGCCAACAAATCGAACAGCTTCAGGAAGACGTGTAGTTGGAGTTCATGAAGTTGATGCTCTCATTTCGTTATCAGCTCAGGTATCTTCTATTTCCTATATATTAAAGCAGTTTACCTCTAATGGTGCTAATAATTTTGTAGCTCAGCCACCAAGTCCATTCTAAGTAGTTTATTGTGTGTACTGTGGGGAAGGTTATTTTTTTGAGAATTGCCCATTGAATCCCGAGTCAGTATACTATGTGGGGAACCAACATCAAAATAGGAGTGGACAAGGACTTCAGTCTAACATCTATAATCCTTCATGGCGTAATCACCCCAACTTTTCTTGGAGCAACCAAGGAAATGGACCAAACAACACTTTATGCAGCATAGACCCAACCAATCTCAGGGGTTTAATCAGCAAGCTCCAAAACCACCTCAAGCTGAATCATCAAATAGTTTAGAGAACTTGTTGAAAGCATACATGGCGAAGAATGACACTTTGATCTAGAGTCAAGCAGCAACACTGAAAAATTTGGAAAACCAAATGGGTCAGTTAGCTACGGAGCTTTGTAATAAACCATAAGGAACCTTGCCAAGCGATACTGAGAATCCAAGAAATTTGGGTAAAGAACATATCAAGGCAGTGGCATTGTGGAGTGGTAAAATTTTGGAGCCCCGATTGATTGATGTTGAGGACGAGCCTATTGAAAAGGGGGAAAGTCAACCAGCTATTAAAGTCCCTACATCAAAAGAGTAAGAATCTGCAAAGACTGACAAGGTAAATCCTAACTTAGTGAATTCAGATACTTTAACATCTACTTTGGATGCAAATTTACCTACTCAAAAGAGTTGTTTGGTTCAACCGAAGGTTCCATCACCTTATCTACAAAGATTGCAGCAACACAAGTAGAAACAAGAGGTGTAATTCAAGAAGTTTTTGGATGTTCTGAAGCAATTACACATTAATATACCATTAGCGGAGGCTTTAGAACAAATACCAAATTATGTGAAGTTTATGAAGGGAGTACTATCCAAGAAGAAACGACTGAGTGAGTATGAGACTATCCTTTGACAAAGGAGTGCAGTGCGTTCCTGCAGGACAAGCTGCCACCGAAATTAAAGGATCCAGGAAGCTTTACGATACCCTGTAACATTGGTGAATCTTATTGTGGTAAAGCCTTGTGTGACTTAGGAGCAAGTATCAACTTGATGCCTAAGTCTATGTTCAAGATGCTAGGGATAGGAGAAGTAAGACTTACAACAGTGATGCTCTAGCTAGCGGATTGATCTTTAGCATACCCTGAAGGAAAGATCGAGGATGTTTTTGTAAGAGTCGATAAATTTATTTTTCCTCCTGATTTTGTTATTCTAGATTTTGAAGCAGATAAGGAAGTGCCAATTATCCTTGGGAGACCTTTCCCAGCCACGGGAAGAACGCTAATTGATGTGCAGAAAGACGAACTCACCATGCGAGTTCAAGACGATCAGGTAACTTTTAACATTCTTAAAGTGATGAAATTTCTTGATCCGACAGAAGAGTGCTCAGTTATGGAAGAAATAGAAACCTTGATTTCTAGGGAAAGCCATCTTGAAGAAGATCTATTGGAGAAAGCCTTAGGTTTTGACCCTTTGGAGGATGAAGACGGTAAAGAAAACATGGCTGTGATGGAAGCTAACTCGAGGAATTTTATTCAGTCCACACAGTTTGAACCGTTGGAGTTGGAAGTTAGAGAATTTGTGTAACCCAAATTGTCAATCGAAGAACCACCTACACTCGAACTAAAGGTACTTCCTTCCCATTTGAAATACGTTTATTTAGGTAATTGTTCTACTTTGCCTGTGATTATTTCAGCCGAACTGACAAAAGATCAAGAGGAGCAATTAATTTCTGTTCTAAAGAAATTTAAGAAAGCAATTGGTTGGACTATAGCTGATATTCAAGGTATAAGCCCTTCATTTTGCATGCACAAAATTATTCTAGAGGAAGGTGAAAAAGCTCGAATTGATGGGCAAAAGAGGCTTAATCCTATTATGAAGGAAGTTGTGAGAAAGGAAGTGATCAAATGGCTAGATGCAGGAATCATGTATCCTATTTCAGATAGTTCGTGGGTAAGTCCGGTACAGTGTGTGCCGAAGAAAGGTGGAATTACGATTGTTGAGAATGAGTCTAACGAATTGATCCCAACAAGAACTGTTACTGGTTGGAGAATTTGTGTTGACTACAGAAAGTTGAATAAAGCCACTCGGAAGGATCATTTTCCGTTGCCTTTTATAGATCAGATGTTAGATCGACTAGCAGGTAATGAATTCTAATATTTTTTAGATGGTTATTCAGGACATAACCAAATAGTTTTCACTCTAGAAGACCAACATAAAACAACCTTTACATGTCCGTACGGTATGTTTGCTTTTAGGCGAATGCCTTTTGGTTTTTGCAATGCACTTGTAACATTCTAACGATGCATGATGGCAATCTTCACTGATATGGTTGAAAATTTTGTTGAGGTTTTCATAGATGATTTTCCTGTTTTTGGTAACACTTATGATATTTGTTTGAGTAATTTAGCTAAGGTACTGAAGAGATGCGAAGAGATGAATCTAGTTCTTAATTGGGAGAAATGCCATTTTATGGTTTAGGAAGGGATTGTCTTAGGGTATAGAATTTCAAAGAAAGGAATTGAAGTCAACAAAAAAAAGGTGGACGTAATTGAAAGATTACCGACCCCAAAGAATGTGAAAGGAGTCAGAAGTTTCTTAGGCTATGCTGCTTTTTACCGAAGGTTTATCAAAGATTTTTCAAAAATTTCTAAACCACTATGTTTATTGTTAGAGAAAGATACAGTGTTTGATTTCAACAAAGCATGTTTAGAAGCTTTTGAAGAGCTGAAAAAATGTTTAATCTCAGCCCCAATAATCATTACACCCGATTGGAGCAGACCTTTTGAGTTTATGTGCGATGTAATTGATTATGCTATTGGAGCTGTGATGGGTCAAAGAAGGAATAAAGTGTTCCACCCCATTTACTATGCAAGTAGAACCTTGACGGGAGCCCAACTCAATTATACAGTAACTGAAAAGGAACTATTTGCTATAGTTTTTCTTTTGACAAATTTTGCTCATATCTTATAGGTACCAATGTTACATATTTACTGACCATGCGGCCATTAAATACTTGCTCACGAAGAAAGATACGAAACCAAGGCTAATTTGTTGGATAATTTTACTCCAAGAATTTAACCTTAAGATCCAAGATAGAAAAGGTGTTGAAAATCAAGTAGCTGATCATCTATCGAGGTTGGAACAAGATGAGGTAACTTGATCACATGTGCCTATCCATGAGAATTTCCCAGATGAGCACTTATTTGATGTGAGTCGAATTCATGAAACACCTTGGTTTGTTGATTTTGCTAATTATCTTGCATGTGGAATAATTCCTCAAGAATTAACATACCAACAAAGGAAGAATTCCTTAATGGTAGTCGGTATTATTTCTAGGAGGACCCATTCTTGTTTAAACAGTGTGCAGATAATATAATCCGAAAGTGTGTAGCTGAAAGTGAGATTGTTGAGATCTTACATCATTGCCATTCATCTACAAGTGGGGGACATTTTGGTGGTGCACGTACCGCAGCAAAGATTTTGCAAGCAGGATTCTTTTGGCTTACACTATTTAAAGATGCTTATGATTATGTGAAGAACTGTGATAGATGCAAAAGGAGCAGAAACATATCACGGAGGAATGAGATGCCATTAACAAACATTTTAGAGATTGAATTATTCGACGTATAGGGCATTGACTTCTTAAGACTATTTCCTTCTTCATATGGGAACAAATACATCTTAGTTGCTATGGACTGTGTGTTCAAGTGGGTTGAAGCTAAGGCATACCCTACAAATGATGCTAAGGTAGTCATGTGATTCCTACATAAGCATGTGTTTACACGATTTGGGACACCAAGAGCTATTATTAGTGATGAAGGTTCTCACTTTGTGAACAAATGGCTTAAGTGGTTGCTTGACAAATATGGTGTGAAACACAAGATTGCTACTGCTTATCACCATCAGTCTAATGGGCAAGTTGAAAGAGTGAACCGTGAGATCAAAGGTATCCTTGAAAAGGTAGTATGCCCTAGCAGAAAAAATTGGTCTTGAAGGCTCGATGATGCATTATGGGCCTATCAAACAGCATTTAAGACACTGTTAGGAATGACTTCTTATCGGCTAGTTTTTGGGAAGGCATGTCATTTGCCATTAGAGTTGGAAAATAAAGCTCACTGAGCTTTGAAGAAATTGAATTTTGAACTTAAGCAAGCTGGTGATAGAAGGATGTTACAACTAGATGAGTTGGAGAAAAGATGGCATGATAGTCATATACGACGTCGCGATTTTAAAGAAGGTCAGAAGGTTTTATTGTTCAATTCAAGGCTGAAGTTATTTCCTGGGAAGCTAAAATCCTGATACCTTATACCATCTATTAAGTTTATCCTTATAGAGCTGTTGAATTATACGACAATCACGTAGGTATGTTTAAAGTTAATGGTCATTGTCTCAAACATTATTGGGATGGTGAAGTTGAGCGAGTTGAATCCTAGTTCAAATTAAAAGACCCTTGATTTTTCACAAACTTGTTTTGTAAATAAATAAATAATTAAGATTTATTTTCTTAATTTAGTACATTTAACTAATTCTGTCTAAGGAAATTCAAACTTAAGCAGGATTGCTGTAACCCTTCCAACCTTTCTTGGGAATTAATTTAATGTAATTTATTGAGAAGAAATTTTCTAATTAAGATTTAAAATTTCTTTTAGTTTCATTTGTTTTGTTTAAATTTTTATGTTAATAAAGGGTGTCAAATTTGACCCAAGTACTAATCTGTTTCTTTAGTAAGATATAGTCTGAATTTGAGGCCCAAGACAGCAAGAAGAGGAAAAATTCCACACCTATTGTCGCCACTTCCATTGCTTGCCGCCTAAGTAACCCTAATGTAGCTAAGTTTTTGCTACATGTTGCCCTAAATTTTCCCTATATAAACCCCTCTTCATTCTACTATTTTTCATATCCCTCAAAGCAATTTACTTAAACCCCAAAAAATTTTTAAACTTTTCTCTTGTGCCGTCAACCTCAAATCTTGAAAGAAACCTTAGTTCATTTCCCCTTTACTGAAATCTCCTATCGCCACCACAACCTCTTCGCCGTCGTAAGGTTTGCCGAGCAAGTCCTACCCACTTGCCGATTTCTCTTCTTCCCCTGTAAGCAAAACTTTGCCGAATTTTTGGGAAAATACCATGTCTCGCAAAAGAACTAGATCATCAAAGAATACTCCTGAAAACCCGATTGTGATCGATGAAGAAATGAAAAAGAGATTTGATTCAATTTTGAAGCATCAACCTATGATGCTGGAAAAAGGTTTTAACTTGAATAGTAATGACTTGATGGTTGTCCCTGTGCCAATTAGAAAAACAATCAATGCTCTCAAGTGGGAACGATTTTGTGATGCTCGTTCACTTCCATATGATGAACTAATTCGAGAGTTCTATGCAAGTTTGACCACACAAGATGCCACTGAGGTCATCGTTCGAAAGAAAAAGGTACCTCTTACCTCTAAGTCCATCAATGATTTGTTTAACTTACCTGATGTTGAAGAAGATGTGTACTACCCTTTGATGAACAACATCAATTGGGATTTTGTTCAACAAGTGCTTGGTGTTGTAACAAATCCGAGATCCTAATGGATTATAAGAATGTATAGGAGACATTCTTGCCGAAGGGAATATCTAAAACCAATAGCAAATGTATGGTTTTATTTTGTTCGCTATAGTTTTATGCCTATCTCACACAGTTCCACAATCTTAATGGAACAAATGCTCTTGTTATATGCAATCTTGACAGAAAAGTCCATTAATGTTGGGAAAATTATTCTCAAGGAGATTTATGACTGTGCTAAAAAGAAGACCGGAAGTGCTTATTTACCATCATTAATCACTTCACTTTTCTTAAGGGCTCGTGTTAAAACACAAGCGAATTTGAAGGGACAATATGTCTAAGGGTGCATTACAAGTCATGATCTAGAAAGGTTAATAGAGAAGGTGCATGAGCTGAATCTAGGTGAGCAAGAAGAATCAATCGAGCAGTAATCGAGGAGTCAACGAACTAAATCAAATCGCATCGATTTCAAACATCAAGAAGAAGAATCTGAGAAGGAACTAGTTGAAGACCCTGAACCAAGGGTTGAGCCAGAAAAAGAACCAGTCAAGCTAAGTGTTGAACCTAAATATAAAACTCCCTTGCCGACTTCTGCAAGTACTTCAAGGAAATCAGAGTTGTCAATGTTGATGGATATGTGCAAGTTCATGCAAAATCAACAACATACTTACTGGAAATATGCAAAAATTAGAGATGATTCGATTCAAAATACTTTTAAGAATATCTCTAGCACTTTTGTTCCTGAGTTCCTGGATGCTATCTTTAAGACATGGATGGACAATACTGATTATACAAGCAGAGAAGGAGCTAAAGAAGATGATACGTGATATTCGTGACAGGTTTTAAATATTTATAATGAATCGTTCTTGAAACTAACTATTGTCATGATGAAGGCAAGTGTACCTATTGAACTATAGTATAGCTTTAGCAAGATCGGATTGTCGAACCCAAAGGAACTAAAAGTACTAGTAATGACTGTCGTTTTATTATCTAACCTAAGAATAATGGGGTTTATTTTAACTAACTAATTAACTAAACTAAGAATTCACAGAAAATAGAATTGGGGAATTACTTTTGGAAAAACGATTGAAGTAAGACGTTACCTAAGGAAAAATCCACCTTGACTTCACTTGTTATTTGACTCTGAATTGGATGATTTATTCATTTGACTTGATCTGTAGAAATCCCTAAGTTATAATATTATCCCTCTTGAGACTAATAACATCTAACCCTAGGTTGAATAATTGAAATCTCTTTCTAATTAACTCCCTAGGGTTGTATTAACTTGATCTATGGATCCCTTTATTAGGTTTCACCCTAATCCGTCAAAATCTTGTCACCCTATCTCTAGGCGCGCAATCGACTCCGCTTAATCATGACAAATGTACTCTTAGAAAGGGTCTATTCCTCCTCTGAATAAGAGCTTAACTTCAATCAATATCCTGGAATATCAAAACAAGAATTAAGAACACATAATTAGGAACAAGTCAAATATTTATCATACAATTCAGATAATAATAACAAGATCTGTCTTAGGTTTCATTCCCCTTAGGTATTTAGGGGTTTTAGTTCATAACTAAAAAGGTAAACATCTCAGAAGAATAATGAATACAAAACATAAAGAAAAAACCCAAAACTCCTAAAGGGAAATTGATGGGAGATCTTCAGTCTTGATGATGAATCCGGCTTTTGAGATGGATCAATCGGCTTTCCTTGAGTAGTTCCCTACTTCCTCTTCCGTGTCCCCCTTTTCCTCCTCTTCTAAGGTGTATTTATAGGCTTTAGAATGCCTAAGAACCCTCAAAATTGGCCTTTTCCGAATTGCACTCAATTTGGGCTCGACAGAGACACGCCCGTGTGCAATTACTTCAGGCTGTGGTCAAGCCTGTTAAATAGGCACGGGCGTGTGGTCCACCCGTGTGAGTCATGCTTTGATTCTGCCAAATTGACATGGTCGTGTGGTCTGCCCGTGTGAGGAGGTCTAGGCCGTGTTGGTTTCGTACGTTAGCCCATTTTCTCCGTTTTTGGCCCGTTTCTCATTCCTTTCACTCTCCTATGCTCACCTAAGTATAAAATATGAAATTAAGGCATTAGGAGCATCGAATTCACCAAATATAAGGAAAAATCATCCATAAAATGTGCTAAGCATGGGATAGAAATATGTATAAATTGCGGTTTATCAAATACCCCCACACTTAAGCATTTGCTTGTCCTTAAGCAAAATCCTCAACTCATAATCAAAATAAATTCTTCTCAACTTATAATTTCTATCGATAATATCTCAAAATAATCCATAGGTAATCATACATTGACAATTCAACTGAAAGAACATCAAAGTTTCAAACATTCCAAGTTGAGCATTTTATCATGAAAACATAGGTGTCTCCCCTCATCCAAGTAATCACCTTTGATTCAAAATATCATAGAGTTTTACATCCTCACTAAAGATTCACTCAAATCACTCGAGGTGTTTAAGGACAATAAATGAAGCACTCAATAGTCAATAATGAAAAGTCACTACCATAGGCTTGCATGAAAATCAAATTTCCACCACTATAAATTGAGATGAAACATCAATCAAAAGGTCTTTAGGGGGTTGTAACGTGGCATTGGTTAGAGGGTGTAGTCACAAGCTGAAAGAAAGGGTTAGAATCGAGATTGAATTGAAAAATTGCCTAACTAGAAAAATGACTAGTCATCAATTGCGTACAATAGAGCTTTTTCTCAGAATATGGAATTTTAACTTCTTTAGCTTAGAAAATCACTATTACTAATATGTATACATGTATTTTTTTTTAAGAATAAGTCAAATCACAAAATAAAAAAAAAAACATAGCTAAGCAACTATTCCAACTCAAATCTCGACAAAAATAGGGATTAAATTAATTTAGGGGATTTAAACAATAATGGGTTATGGGTTAATATTGAGGGTAAGTCAATGAATGGGCTGTTAGACTCAAGGGGGTTCACTAAGGGTTAATTGTGAAGGTAGGCTTTTATGGAGTAAGTGGGTTAAACCTAAGTGCCTTTATCATTTTGACAAATCAAATCAAATGGTGTGGTCTTACATGCATAGTCATTCAAGTTCTATATTAACAATTCAATACTGAGGCACTCATAATGAAAGTGAGCATGAAAGAAATAATAGATGCTCTCAAGGCTCAAGATATCACAAAAATTATGGCTTTTTAATGTTTAAACTTGGGAATTCCAACTCAAGGTAATACCTAAACTTGGGAAAACAACCTAAAAGTTTTTAATTCTTCAAAAATCAACTTATCATGCTTGATTCCCTAATATTTTAAAGTTTAAACAATCAATGCATAAATGCCTATGTTTTAATTCAAGATATATCAATAAACATTATAGACTAATTGGAATTCATTCTAATAATGATATGAGAAGATCGTATGAGAATAAAACAAAATTCAGGGATTTTTCTGATATAAAAGACCCCCCATACTTAAGTTGTACATTTCCCTCAATTTACAGAGGTAGATACATTGAAAAAGATAGATTTATAATCATAAGATAAGGAGAGAAGTGAAACTTCCTGAATGATGAATGAATTCCTTGAACTGGAGTTTTGGAGAATAAACAGCGTGAGAGTGGAGGAGGATACTCTAGTGGTGGTAGAGGTTCATTAGTCCATAAGTCCTTTCCCAGGGGAGTTTTTAGTTCCTATGCGAGGATGAGCTTTGGAGCTCTTTCTGACTGTGATAAAATTAGGAACTCTGTAAGAGATATACTGAAGCATAATTACTCGTAGTGAAATAGCCGAAGAATAAAAATTGTAAAAACCCAGGATAAAATAATATTAAAAGGAAATAAAAAATAATTTCAAAATATAGAGATAAAAATAAAATAAAATAAATAATATCTGTTTATAGAGAAATTGGGGCACATGGCCGTAGGGCACGCCCGTGTGCTCTAATCTTAGCTCGTGCATTTCGTAGTTTTTCAAAATTAGGCACATTGGTGTACACGGCCATGTTGCACAGCCGTGTCAATCTCTATTCGCTTCTCCCATGCCCGTGTATGCAGGCGCACGCATGTGTTAAATTGACAGGTTCACCCACGGTTTCAAAACACGGGTGTGGCGAATGCCCGTGCTATTTGCTTAGGTTCAACCACGATTCTAAGAGACGGGCGTGTCGCACGCCCATGTTGTTTTGGCAGGTTCACCCACGATCCCAATGCACGGCTATTGCGACTTATCACATCCTGTGTTGGGGAAATTTTGCCCTGTTTTCAGACGGCCTAAAGCACACCCGTGTGCCTGGCCGTATGTGCTTTAGAAAGCCTGCGTTCCATGAGTCGGTTAGTATGTTAGATGTTAAAACTAAAATTTAAAAAAATTAATATTGTTAGTGCTCAGGTTGCCTCCCGAGAAGCGCTTATTTATAGTCTAAGCTCGACTTACCTCTCTAGTGAATGGTCATGGTGGTTCGAGGGGTTTATACTCCTCATTCCTTCAATGAATCCCATCAAAATAAGGTTTTAGGCGGGTATTGTTTATCTTAAAGGTGTCGAATTTGGGATGACTTACCTCAACTGTACCAAATGGGAAAATGCTAAGTACCGTAAGAGGAATTTATTCATTTGGTTTGGCAGTGTCAATGTGAGGATATGTGGCATCTAATGAAACTTTATCTCCAACCTTAAGTTAATTTGGTGAGGCATTAAGCTCGTTCTGACGCAGTTTTGGTTTATCGTGTTTTCTCAGTTTAAATGTCAGTCATTCATCTAACTCTTCAATTCGTAACCTTCATTCTTCATGGGTAGATTCTTTGTTGTGGATTGAACATGGCTCATGTGTGTCCTTCGAACTTATTTCCTGTAAAATAGGTTGCACTGTATGATCAATCTTAGCAGAACAATTTGTACAATCACCTTCAATTTTTGATGTGTTGTTCGAGTTGCGAGCTTGAAGGTTGATTGTTTTGTCTCCTACATGAAGTGTGAGTTCGCCTGTGCCAACGTCAATAATTGTTCTAGCAGTTACTAAAAAGGGCCTTCCCAAAATTAAAGGAACATTATTGTCCTCTTCTATGTCTAAAACAACAAAATCAACTGGGAATATAAATTTGTCAATTTTAACGAGTACTTTTTCAATGATACCCCTAGGAAATCTGACTGTTTTATCTGCTAATTGAATGCTCATCCTAGTTTGTTTGGGTTTCCCTAGACCTAGTTGCTTAAACAATTTGTAAGGAATAATATTGATACTAGCCCTTAGATCAGCCAACGCATTATTAACATCTAAACTACCAATTAAACAAGGAATTGTAAAACTCCCTGGATCTTTTAGTTTGTTGGGTAGCTTATTCTGAAGAATGGCTGAGTAAACCGCGTTCAACTCTACATGCGACCTTTCACCTAACTTTCGTTTATTGGCTAGAAGCTTCTTTAAAAATTTGACTGCGTTCGGTATCTGCGAAAGTGCTTCAATAAACGGTAGGTTAATATGTAGTTTCTTTAAAAGTTTAAGGAATTTACCAAATTGTTCGTCTGAGCGGTTTTTCCTTGTCGCATTGGGGTATGGCACACGAGGTTTATATTCTATACTTACCAATTTGTGTTTATTTTGGCCTACCTTATTCTTACCTTCGCTTACCACCGGTTCTGGCCTTGGTTTTGCCACTAACCCTTCCTCATCTTGAATGGCAATTGTGTTGAGTTGCTCCATTGGGTTAGATTCAGTATTGCTTGGCAGGCTACCTTGTGGCCGTTTGGAAATCAACTTAGAAAGCTGTCCAATCTGAGTTTCAAGCCCCTGGATTAATGCTTGTTGATTTTTGAGTGTTGTCTCGGTATTCTGAAAATGAGTTTCTGACACTGAGATAAATTTTGTTAACTTCTCCTCAAGGTTCGACTTCTTTTCTTGCTGGTAAGATGGTTGTTGAAAACCCGGAGGATGTTGTGGCCTTTGATTTCTTTGACTGCCCCACGAGAAATTGGGATGGTTCCTCCAACATGCATTATAAGTGTTACTATATGGGTTATTTTGGGGTCTAGAGTTATTGTTACCCATATATTGGACTTGTTCCTCCTTGATTTTAGGGTTGAAGGGTTGATATTATATGCATGCTCCTCCTTCATTTGAATCGCACCTCATCACTGGGTGAACCTGTGAAGAACTAAGGAAACCATCAATTTTCTTATTTAATAATTCTACCTGATTAGAGAGCATGGTGACCGAATCGACGTTATAGACACCGGCTGTTTTCGTTGGCTTTGTCCTCATGACTTGCCATTGATAGTTGTTCAGTGACATCTCCTCTATAAATTCATAGGCATCTTCAGGTGTCTTATTATTGATGGTTCCTCCAGCGGCTGCATCAATCATCTGCCGGGTCGAAGGATTCAGGCCATTATGAAACGTTTGAACCTGTAGCCAAAGCAGTAACCCATGGTGAGGGCACCTTCTTAAAAGGTCCTTATATCTCTCCCATGCATCGTAGAGTGTTTCTAAATCCATCTGTAAAAAAGAAGAGATATCATTACGTAATTTAGCCATTTTAGCCAGCGAAAAGTATTTTAATAAGAACTTTTCGGTCATTTGTTCCCAAATAGTAATTGACCCCTGTGGTAACAAATTCAACCACTTTTAGCTTTGTTTCTTAATGAAAAAGGGAATAAACGAAGGCGAATGGTGTCATCAGAAATGCCATTAATTTTAAAGGTATCACAAAATTCTAGGAAATTTGCCAAGTGAGCATTGGGATCATCGTCTTGCAAACCATCAAACTGAACAAACTATTGTATCATTTGAATTTTGTTAGGTTTCAGTTCAAAATTATTTGCATCAATAGTAGGTCTAACTATGTTCGATTCAGTTCCTGTTAGAGAAGGTTTAGCATAATCATACATAGTGCGCGGAGCAGGATTCTGATTTATTGGATTGACAGCAATCGCAAGAGGTATCAGGTTTTTTTGATTTTCAACCATCTCCTTGGTTGTGGTTTGAATATCGTCCTCTTGCTCGTTCTCTGTGTATCTTAAGCTTCGCCTTATTTCTCTCTGGTTTCTGTGAACTGTGCGATTGATCTCACTGTCAAACAGTAATGGTCCTGACGGGTTTTCCTGGTCATAAACTAGAAAAACCTGTCAGAGGAAAATAAATGAAGAGTTAGAAAAGAAAATAAAAATTTAAATTGCAATAAAAGTAAAATGGCTAAAATAATAAAAATCGAGTGGTCCTAATATCTTAGTTCCCAAGCAACGACGCCAAAAACTTGCTACATGATATTCGTGACAGGTTTTAAATATTTATAATGAATCGTTCTTGAAACTAACTATTATCACAATGAAGGAACTAAAAGTAGTATAGCTTTAGCAAGACCGAATTGTCGAACCCAAAGGAGCTAAAAGTACTAGTAATGACTATCTTTTTATTATCTAGCCTAAGAATAATGGGGTTTGTTTTAACTAACTAATTAACTAAACTAAGAATACAAAAAAAATAGAATTGGGGAATTACTTTTGGAAAAATGATTGAATTAAGACAATATCTAAGGAAAAATCCACCTAGACTTCACTTGTTATTTGACTCTGAATCGGACGATTTATTCATTTGACTTGATCCGTAGAAATCCCTAAGTTATATTATTATCCCTCTTGAGGCTAACAACGTCTAACACGAGGTTGAATAATTGAAATCTCTTTCTAATTAACTCCCTAGGGTTGCATTAACTCAATCTATGGGTCCCCTTATTAGGTTTCACCCTAATCCGACAAAATCTTGTCACCCTATCTCTAGGCGCACAATAAACTCCACTGAATTATGACAAATGTACTCTTAGACATGGTCTATTCCTCCTCTGAATAAGAACTTAAATTGAATCAATATCCTGGAATATCAAAATAAGAATTAAGAACACATAATTAAGAACAAGTCAAATATTTATCATACAATTCAGATAATAATAACAAGATCTGTCTTAGGTTTCATTCCCTTTAGTTATTTAGGGGTTTTAGTTCATAACTAAAAAGGTAAACATCCCAGAAGAATAATGAATACAAGACATAAAGAAAAACCCAAAACTCCTAAAGGGAAATTGATGGGAGATCTTCAGTCTTGTTGATGAATCCGGCTTCTAAGATGGATCAATCGGCTTTCCTTGAGCAGTTCCCTACTTCCTCCTCTACATCCCCCCTTTTCCTCCTCCTATAGGGTGTATTTATAGGCTTTAGAATGCCTAAGAACCCTCAAAATTAGCCTTTTCTGAATTGGACTCAATTTGGGCTCGATAAGGACACGCCCGTGTAACACGCCCGTGTGCGATTACTTCAGGCCGTGGTCAAGACTGTTAAATAGGCACAGGCGTGTGGTCCACCCATGTGAGTCGTGCTTTGATTCTGCCAAATTGACACGACTGTGTGGTCTGCCTGTGTGAGGAGGTCCAGGCCGTGTTGATTTCGTATGTTAGCCCATTTTCTCCGTTTTTGGCCGTTTCTCGTCCCTTTCACTCTCTTATGCTTACCTAAGTATAAAATATGATATTAATGCATTAGGAGCATCAAATTCACCAAATCTAAGGAAAAATCATCCATAAAATGTGCTAAGCATGAGATAGAAATATGTATAAATTACAGTTTATCAGAAGACAAGGGGAATGAGTCAAAAGAATAAAATGGGGGATTTCTTGTCTTTTTTTTATTATTTATTTTAGGTCTTTAGGAATTTTTTTATTTAGTAACTAGGATTTAATTTATGCAAAATAAAACATAGCAAGCATGAATAAATGCTTCTTTTAGAAAGAAAAAGACTAAGTGATGTGGTAATGTGAATGAACATGTCTAGGATTGGATTATAAGGAAAGACTTGGTATTTAAGTAGTCTTAATGACTCACCTCTCTTTCTTTTTAACCCTACTTGGTGTTCAGTTTTCATTCATTACTTTGTTTTTGCAATGAGGACATTGCTTCTTTTTAAAGGGGGTAAGGCAAATAATTACTGCTCAAATTTTCAAGTATGTTTCAATTATTTCTTTCATGAGTATGTTTTAATAAATGAATGTTTAGAGAAATTCTTTGTTAATAAGATAGCTTGTATGCAAGCATGAATGATGATTTTATCTAAATGACTGTATGTTTTCATGAAGAACGAAATGATTGTGTGATCTTAGTCTTCGATAATGTTTTCCATGAAAACTTAGTTTCTTTTGAGATTAGACATACATGAAGATACATCTTTAGAATTGGCTTAGTAACTTTCTAGAGGCGAAATCCTAAGGTACCATTTTCTTTGGATTGTTTGAGCCTTTTCAAGCCCACCTTGTGATATTAGACCCTTGAAATTATAATTTTGAGCTTAAAGGCCTGTTTATTGCAATGAACCTACATTACAAGCCACATTACCATCTTTGTAAGTTATTCTAATTTTGTGCACCTATCTTAAATTAAGTTGTCTTGGTAATCAACATTTGAGGAAATTTTCATAAAGATGTATGTGCTCATGCTTATAATAAAAAAAAAGAAGGCGAAGAAAAGTTTGCTAAGTCTTCAAAAAGGAAAAAAATGTATGAGCTTAAGTTCAAAATAAGTTTGGGGGTGTTCCAAAGTTTCACGTAGAGCAAAAGGTTGTATTATGAGAAACCAAGACAAAGTTAAAGGTTAAGATCTTGAAATAGAAATATCCTATCTCTTAAAATCCCTGCCTTTGACCGAGCCCCATTACAACCTTATAAAAGACCTATTGATTTGATGATTATGTCACCTACATTAGTCGAGAGAAAGTCCTAAGTTCAACATATGATGATTATAAATAAGCCTTGTGATTGTTTTGCTTGATTGATGAGAAATTATATTGAATGAAAGAATATTATCTATGGCTGTGACGTATATACATACTATGATTCATGTTGGCATACCTTGAAACTTAGTATAAAATTTTCAAAATGGTTGCATATGAATTACTTGTTAATGAAGAAGATCGATGAGCATGAATTTATTAATACATGATTATGGGGCAATGATTGATGCTGTTTACACTTTTAGCAATTTTTCTTTAGTGAGACCTTGTGCTGTGCATGAACATCACTCGGGACGAGCAACGATTTAAGTTTGGGGGTGTGTAAACTATAAAATATATAGGATTTTTCCTATATAAATTATCACCTTTTTACTTAAATTTGTTGTTAAAACCAAGTAATTGTTTAATAAATTAATGAAATATATGAAAATATGAAAACAGGGCATAGAAATTATTAAAATGTGATTTTATGCTTTATTATATAGTTTTCATGCATAAAATGGCTTATTTTATATTAAATTGAGCATATTATATTTTTATGACATAAAGTGGGCCATGCATGATTAAATTAAATAATAAAATATAAAATTATATTTAATAATTCATTTTAAAATATTTCATTAATAATTTGGGTTTTAATTAATTTAATTAACTTGGTAAAATTTAATTCTTTGGTCCTCTAACTTATTGATTTTTTTTTGGACAGGTCTGAGAGCTTTAATTTGATTACAAAACCGTCCAAATGGAGGGCCAAGTCAACCCAAAATTTGGCTGAATATGGAGGTTCATAAACCATCTTTTGGTTTAATTACACAAGGTCTTTGAAGAGTTGAAGAAATCAGAGATTTGCTCGAAGATTTGCTGGTGACCGAGTCTTAGTCCTGAGTTGTTGTGGCACTTAAATTGACCAAGGATCAAGCAAAATCAGCCACATTCCCTTAATTCATGGCCGACCACCCTTGGAAGGAGTTTTGAAGATGGACACTCCTATTTTTAGCAAACTAGCTCCCATGCCTCACCTATAAATAAGAACCCATTTCTCACTTTTTCTATCATCCCTCATCCCCCATCCCTCATTCATCCCTCACTCATTCATCATTCTCTTCTCTCTCAATTCTCTTAGCTTTCTTAGCCCTCACGCCTATCATCATCTTTGCATAAAGATTTTGAGCAAATTAGCCTCTTAAAGAACCCTTGGTCGGCCACCTTGGAGAGCCATCATCAAAGGAGCAAAGCAAAGAAATGAAGGAGCCCTCATCAATCAGAGTCTTGAGTGACAGCCACTTTGAATTGTGTTTAATCTTTCTTACTTTAATTTAATTCAAGAAGGTTTGCTATGTGTTCTTTTTTCTTGTTTACAACAATGATAGCTTAATTTTATTTAAGCTAGGATGATTGCTTTGATTTAATAATAATTATTTGATTCATGCTTATAATATTTGTGCCTCAATCGATCATGTTTTCAATTAAAATCAAGTCTACATCTCGTTCATACGTGATTGAAATGCACCTGAATTAGCTGAGTGATCCTAACCAGACGACGGCTAATGGACACATAATTGAAATGTGCATGCTCAATTTAGATCCTAACTCGATTAAATTGCAGGTTGCATAACATCCCTAACCAGGCTCTGTTATCTGCATAGTTTTTAGATTTGTGTGATTAAACTATTTCAAACCTAACATGTCCCTATTACCTCGCATGAATACTAAGAAACCCTTAGTAAATAAGGATCAGTAAAATACGTATTTACTAAGTAAAGGATTTCGAAAGGACCTAATATGGTTTCCAAACTCATGAAAGATCAAGTTTCCATGGAATGTTTTTCTGAATATTGATAAGCATGTTGATAATAATTTGAGTTTAATTAAAGTAATTGTCCTAGCTTATTTATATTATAATTGTTACTTATTGTGTTAATTCTGCTAAAATCTATCTCATTCATATTGTTTGCGTACTTAGGATAAATTGCATTAGGGATCATTGCATTTAGTTTCATATACTTAATTTTTCATCTCTTCTCAATTATATTGTTTTTATTTATCAAATAGTTAAGACACTTTTACAAATTAAGTGACTTAGCACAAATACA
This sequence comes from Gossypium arboreum, assembly GCF_025698485.1. NCBI lineage: Eukaryota > Viridiplantae > Streptophyta > Magnoliopsida > Malvales > Malvaceae > Gossypium > Gossypium arboreum. Next base: position 88,039,125 of record NC_069075.1, on the reverse strand, counting down.
ATCCCTGTGGAGATGATAACTCGATACTTACTTACTACTTGATAACGACTGTGTACACTTGCACAAACCCGTGCGTTACACTTGTAAGTCTAGCTAGTCATGTTATGATTTATTGCTTATGATGTGAAGATATGATTATGTTTGTTTCTCATGCATGGTTGGCAATATGTCATGTGTGTTGAATGCATGTATTATGACCATGAATTAAATGTGTAATATGGAGATAGAATAATAATTCTTTGAACATGGAAGTTTGATGATAAGTTGAAATAAATTGGCACAAAGATAACTATGGTATGACTAGTCTTGGTTTAAAGTGAGAATGTGTAACACTTGCATGTTGATAGGTAAATGATATGTTTGTATCATAATTAAGGATGTTGAATGCCATTGGATCCATGTATATGTGTGTGCATGTAATGGTAACAAAAAGGCTTGGAAAATAGCCTAAGAGTTAACTACACGGGATGAGACACGGCCGTGTGTCTCCACCGTGTGAGGGACACGACCTGGGGACACCGGTATATGGCCTGGCCGTGTAGTTCAATTTATTTGCTAAAGTCATAAACAGAGAGTTACACGGCCTAGGGACACGGGCGTGTTGATGGCACACGGGCGTGTGACCTAGTTTCATGAGAAAAATTTCTAAGTTTTTCCCAGAGCTTTCCAAAGTTCTCAGTTTGGCCCCGAACCCTTTCCAAAGTATGTTTTGAGCTTCGTAAACCAAAATAAGGGATTATGTGCATGTCATAGAATGATTTAAAATATGAATGAAATTTATGGCCCGGTTTGCATGATTATTTGTGTTTAAGTCTGGTAATGCTTCGTACCTTGTCCCGATCTAGGGTACGGGTAAGGGGTGTTACAAGCTTTACCATAGCATTAATTGCATTTTATTATAATAACTTGACCACTTTTGTGCCTCAATCCAATCCTCGTGGGAACGATACTCACTTATCACTTTATTACTTGATCCAACATGTATACTTGCACAATTCACATATCATTTCACACGAGACACTTCTTGGTTACTCCAAGAGAAGTTTGGATGGTTTCGCCACGAAGGGTCATATAAGTTGGATTGTGGTCCTTCTCTACTTCTATTATGGTTTTGATTTTTTACATGATAAATAGACTTGAGATTTGATGGAACATTCTGAAACGAATGTTTGTTCCCACAGTATACGTGGGAAATAATGCCTAATTGACTTGGTGGTTGGGCTGCAACATTGTTTAAATAGTTAGAAGTAAACTGTTTCGACATTGAAGAGAAAAAGATACTTGAGATGAGAGTGAAGTAAAGGTGTCTAATTCATGCACTCCTGCTACTTGTCTTCCTGAAGTTGCTCGATTTTTCAGCCACTTACAATTGATATTCTCTCGATAATTTTATAAGCCTCATTATAAGACTTAGAAAGGAGAGCACCATTTGTAGAAGCATCTACCACCATCCTAGTTTGTGCGTTGAGACCATTATAAAATGTCTCCAATTGAATGCAATACGGAATCCTGTCGTGAGGGCATTTGCATAGTAACTCTTTGAATCTTTTCCATGCCTCGTATAGAGATTCATCATCCATTTGTTTTAAAGTGGTGATCTCATTTTGCAACTTAACATTTTTTCTAGGTGGGAAATACTTAACCAGAAAGAGTTCTGCTAATTCTTGCCATGTAGAAATTAAGCTCGGTGGTAAAGAATTAATCCATAGTTGTGCTATATCTCGCAAAAAGTATGGAAAAAACTTCAATCTTAATGTGTATTCAGTTACACCAGCTATCTTGAAGGAATCACTCACCTTCATGAATAATTGAAGGTGAAGGTATGGATCTTCTACGGACATTTCACTAAATTGGCCCACTATTTGAAGCATCTGAAACATCATAAGCTCCAGTTTAAACTCTAGTGCCTCAATCTTCAGTCTCTTAATTCCCGTATTAAACTCATTAAAAAGGGGCACAACATATTGCCTTATATCTCAATCCCTATCATCAACAATAAGGATTGGAATGCGAGCATTGGCAACTCCATTCCCTTTAACTTTGTTTTGATTGTCAAGGTCCATTTCTGCGGCTTGTCTTTGGGCTAGTCTATCTTGTCTTATTTGTCTAAATGTCCACTTGATTTCAGGGTCTACAAGGAGTAAATTGATGATTTGATCTATGCTCATAAACACCTGAAAAGAAAATCACAAAAATAAAATATTAATTAAATAAAAATAAAAATAAATAAACCAAATTGCAAGAGATAATTTCACAAATAATGATTAAATTAAAAGTCATTGGCAACAACACTAAAAACTTGGTTCGCAACAGAATGTGCAAGTATACACAATCATTATCAAGTAATAAGTAAGTAAAAAAAGTATCGTCTCTACAGGGACAGTGTTTAAATCAATAATTGTAAAATTAGTATTTACAAGTTGGTTAAGAAAACACAATATTTTAAGGTGAAATATGTTAAAATTAAATTAACCAACTATATGCAAATGAATTAACTTAAATGGAATGAAATGGTTTAACAGTAATTCACAAGTTTTAATAACAATAATATGAATAAGCTAGAACAATTACAACACTTGACTCAATTCAATTTTTATATTGTTTAACAACGTTCCGAAAAAATTCCATGGTAACTTGATCATTCATTAACTTGGACTATTATATAAGTTCTCCCGAAGTCTTATACTTATAAAAATATGCATATTTCTATGTCAATATTTAACTAAGGATTCCTTAGAATTTATGTGAAGTAACAAGGATTGGGTTGGTTTGAAATAATTTAATCACATAAACCTAAAGCTACACAAGGTAATAGTATTGTTTTAAAATCATTACAAACCTTTAATTTATTCTAGGTCGAATATAAATTAAGCATGCACCTTCCAATTATTGTGTCCATTAATTACCATATGGGTCGGATTAAGCAACTAATTCTAATGTATTCAAACATATTTTAATGCATGAGTAACATGAATGATTTTAATTAGAAGAATGAACAACTGAGGCTCAAAATAGTATAAACATGAATTGAATGAATTTAATCAAAGCATTACAATTATCCTAGCTAAAATAATTTAACTCGCCATCATTAATGTAAAAACCATTAAATAATTTGCAAGCATGTTTATAAATTAAGAACAAATTAAAGATAAAGGAAGAAGAAACTCTTGATGCATTCGATGATTCCCTAAAGACTGTTCGTAGTGGCTTCCTCCAATTTCCGTAGTTGTTCCTTCACAAATTGTTCCTCAATGTGGCCGACCAAGTGAGTTTTTCTCTCAAGGAAATGCTAGCTAAAAGAAAATGGGAAGATAGAGAGCTTAAGGAGTGGAAGAGAGTAAAGAAAGATTAAAGAATGCATGAGTGTTGAGGGATGAGGGATGAGGGATGGTTGAAGGATGAATAGAAGGTACTATTTATACTTGAGGGGGAGCTTGGGAGTTTGCTAAAAATAGCATACACATCCCTTAGGAATCTCCCATGCATGGCTAACCTTGATTTTTGGGATGAGGAGTTGTTGGCTGCTTGATTTGTGCCCGATTTTTGCTTGATTCAAGAAGAAAGGTTGGACAGTGACCATGGAAACTTGTTGGGGCCATTATGTGATTTATTTACACATGCAGGAGCCCTTAAATAATTACTCCAAAAGTTTTTTTGGGTTACTCTTCATATCTATTCTGAATTTGGGATTTTCTCCCCCTATTGGATGGTTTGGCAACCCAATTAGAGGTAGACTTAATTCATTTGAACAATCATCTTCCAAGTTGGGTTAAAACAATTCTCTAAGTCCAATTCATTAGCTTGTTGTCCATAATGTGAAATAATTAGCTTTATTTAATGTGTGTCCTTATTATATAGCTCCCAACATTGAGCAGTTCGATGGTCCAACTGCCGCAAGTTAAGCAAGAATTTAACATGTAGCATAATAAAGTGAAATTATGTAAAATTAACACCTAATTATATAAAATTACAACTTTTACTAAAATTATGCCCAATGTCTCAATATGAACTAAAATTACACAATTAGCTATCCAAATGCTCGAGCTATACATAAATTCCAAGTAAAAAGGTGCTAAATAAAACTATATAATTTAGACTTATCATTGACACCTCATTGGTTATGGCTAGAAAGTGTATCGGCTCATCTACACTTTCAATAAGAATCAATTGTAGTTCAAAGTTAGTTAATTCGATCTTTACTTCTGCATCTACATCTATGTTAATTGGATCAGAAATATCCTCCTTATATTCAATTCATTCCCATATTCTTGACTTTCAAGATTTAGTTATGGATGATTGTCAATGGTACATTGGTCCTACGAATCAGAATTGCAAACATCATGTATGACCTCTTCTAATGGAGTCTTTGCTTCGTAAGTTCTTTAGAATTGCTTGATCATGAATAACATCATACCCTCCAATCGTTCAACTTTTTTATCAAATCATTCGAAACATGCAGAAAGAGTTTACTCCATTGCTTTGCATGACCATGTTTCATGGGAATTATTAGATAGATTAGGAACATCATGCATGACCTCTTCCAACAAAGTCACTACTTCTGTTTACTACTTTTAAAGTGATTCCTCTAACTGGTCCACCTGTTTTTGAATTTCTTCGAATTCAAGATCATGAAGAAAGGACTTATATAAATCTAACTCATAACGGAGTTTGGATGAATAATCGTAGTCCCCAATCGTCCGATCGTAACTCTGCTGATTTGTTCAGGCTTCTTGTGTTCGACTTGGCCTTTGTTTGCTTTGATGTTGCTCAAGCAAGTGCCCATCTACATCATCATCTATTATTAAATCCAATTCTTGCTGAATTGAGTAACTGAGCATGTCACATTCTCCATCGTCACTCTATTGATTCGTCAGATCTCCACCCTCACGGATGTATACTTGTTAGGCTTAGGTGAGAGTTCATCTGAACACTCAGACTGCTTGTCTTTGTAATCTCGACTTCAATGGTTTGTCGATTATCCATACAACCAACTCGATTTGGATAGTTCATATACTGACCTATAAAATTCAATATTTAAAATTAAATCTAATAATCAACAACATAAGTAATAATAACCATAATAATTTTTTTTGCATACTAAAATAAAATAAAGTTAGAACACTAACTAGCTTATTCATCTTTTGATTAATATTATCTTACAGTAATCAATCTAATAAAAAAATTTCATTGTCGCAATGCCCAGCAAAGACGCCGACAACTTTACTATTTATTTAACATGTTATCATTTATAGTAAAAAAACACACAAAAAATATATAAAATTAGAATGGCGGTGTCGCAAGCGTACGAGTCAAATTGTAATATAGTAAAGTTTATAATGAAACACTAGTAAGCATTCCGAGGACCGTACGTAAGGGATTGTAGATTGGAGAAATTAATATTAAATTAATAATATAAAATAATTACTAATCTATTCGAGTCACGAATTAGTTGTGTTAGTCCAAATTGAGATTTTAATTAAAACTAATTAAATTAACTAACCTAATGGAATTTCCTATTCCTAGTGTTAACAATGCAAGCCTCTAGCCTATGATCGATTAAATCCCTAATTAATAAACAAAAGATTAACTAATCCTAGATTCAAGTTTTAAAATGAACTAGTTATTGTTGAACTAGTATTGCCTCCTGGCCTCTACCAATTAATTAATCGGGGGATACTCGCTTATTTCACGACCTCACTTTCTCAGCCAAGATAAACCACAATTTACTCGATTAAACTTATCTCACGATCTCGTCTTCCTTATGATAACTTCCTAGGGTTGTCAAGCCTAAGGTTAAGGAATGATAATCTATACCAACTACTCCTATTATGAACCCTTATTCTTTTTTCAATTAATCGGCTTAATTTATTAATTGGTTCAATAACCAAATCATGCAAGATAAGAATAAAGCACAAGATTTATTCTAATATTCATACCGACATTAGTTGATCAGGCTAATGAAATATAAATAAAAGAATAAAATAAAAGAGTTGAGAGAATGCTCATGAATATTTATTGAAGTGCAAATCTGGAGAAATCTATACTCTCAGTTGTTTTCACATCGGAATGGGATAAGTTCTGGTCACATAAACATGAAAAGAAAATAAAATTGTCTACCTAAGTCTGCTTACCATTCTGCTAACCCTAAGGCGTCTATATATAGGCTACAAGTTGCTTGGTGACCACTAAACCTAGGTACACTTTGGGATTCTAATAAATAAAATATTATAATAAAGCTAGGGTCTAAATAAGGAAATTTCCCAAAAGTATTGTCCAAGGGAATTAGCTTCATTTTTGTTTGCCATCGTCTCCACGCCAAGGAAGTGTAACACGCTTCACCCATAACTGTCGCCGAAATAGGTTAAGAGGCATTACTGGACTTGTAACTCAATTTAGAGCAATCATTTATCAAATGTCATCTCATTTCAGTAACTATCATCCATTCATATTCAATATATACCTAAAACATGCATACAAAGCTTAAATCATGCATTCGAGACTAAATCGATAACATATAAAAATTTTAGGAACTTAGAAAAATTTTCAACTTTTCAAGTTTCACACACCCGTGTGAATAGGCCATGTGTCTCACATGGTTACCAGATAAGCCCGTGCCATAGGTCGTCTGAAAACAGGGCATACATACTAACTTGCACCACACGGCCGAGGACACGCCCGTGTGCCAGGCCGTGGGAAAATTAGGGAGGTTACTGACTTGGGTCACACGGCCAGTCGCACGCCTATGTGCCAGCCCGTGTACCATACACGGCCAGTAGACACGTCCGTGTGTCTAGGCCGTGTCAAACCTATTGGATATACTGACTTTAATTCGAAAGGGTACCTAAGGGGACATATGGCCGTGCAGCATGACCTTGTGTCACACACAGCTAAGACACACACCCGTGTCCCTGCCCATGTGAACAAAAATAGGCTATTGAAAGCCATTTTGCCACCCTATAAACACAGGCATTTACAAGCACAATTGACCACATTTTTATAGCTTAATAGACAGCCAAAATAATCATTTCAATACACATTATAAGCCATATCAAACCCTACCAATTCAACCAAAACATAACATAATTGAACACTTCAATTCAACCAAAACATAACATCAAAATAAGCCAAATCACATGGCTTACCTATACACAATAATATACCAAAGTCATAATATCAAGTAACATAACTAACATCTTTCAAAATAGGCTATACATGCCATATTTACAAATATCCACAAGATCAAAAGTACCAATATGAAATTGGATAAAGTGATGTGAAACTCCGACTTGTCCAGAACGAGCAAGCAACGAGCCTCTATAAAGCATAAAAAAGAAACAGAGTAAGCTTTATAGCTTAGTAAGCCTGTATAATTTAGAATAAAACTTACCATTTATACATAATCAAAGAAAGACAAAAATGCAACCAATTCAATTATCCAACACCTAATCACAAGTATTCATCACATGTTTGTCATTTTACAAATACATGAAATCATCCATTTATACAATACTTTGTATCATTTCAAAGTCACATATCATATATAATATTATAACTTGTAACTTATTTGTATAAGCAATATTTATGCCCTTTGAACTTATTAGAACTTCAAAGGATACTCAAGTGAACATCATCAATAATCCGTCAACTCATTGTCATATATGCTCTTTAGAGCCATGATCAGTAAGCTCTTCTTGAGCTGATGAACAGTAAGCTCTAATGAGCTGAAATGATAAGCTTTATCGAGCTGAACAGTAAGCTCATACGAGTTGAAACAGTAAGCTCCAATAAGCTCCAATAAGCTAAAAACAGCAAGCTCTTACGAGCTGATATATTGGTAAGCTCATACGAGCAGTGGTCAACAAATGTAGGAGCTCAACCAACACAGTAATCCCAGTAACATGTCACTCGTATCCAATGAATTCCTATAGTTCAAACAGGGCTCTGTAACATATACATTATATCAATAAAGCATTCATACTTCAAATATTTCAATTATACATATTCATTTCAATAATTACGAGTATAGAAATGTTCAATTCAAATTGTACGAACTTACCTCGTATCCTCAAATAAAACTATCGGCTATTTGTCCACTTTTCGTTTTACCCGATTTAGTTCCGGTATTTTCTTATCTTGATCTATATAATACCAAATAACTCAGTTAAACTTTCATTCAATTCAATTTAGCCCAAAACATTCATTTTTGCTAATTTACAAATTTACCCCTAGACTTTTGACTACTTTGCAATTTTGACCTTCACACATAAAAATGAAAAATTACACAATTAGGCCATAACCCATAGTAACCCAATTTCTTATGTACTACTAGAAACCCATATCTTTCATTATTTCACACTTTTAACCACCTAATTTTACACATTTCTCAATTAAATCCCTATTTGACATTTTTGTCAAAAATCACTTTACAAAACTAGTTTAACTATTAAAAATATTCAAAATTCATTGTCAAACATCAAATAATTCAAATATTCAACAATGTCACTTCACAAAATCACGAAAAAATTCAAAATTTAAGGCATGAGCTAGCTAGAGTACAAAGCAACGATCTCAAAAATGTAAAAATCATTAAAAATTGACCCAAAAACATACCTTAATCTAGCCCTCAAAGTAGCCGAATGTTCAAACTTGTTTTATAGCTTTCTCAAGCTTTCATTTCGATGGAAAATATGAACATTTGCATGCATTAACAAATTTTGTTTTAGTTAATAAATCATAATAGCCATTTTACTATTTTAACCTTTGTAATTATACATAAAAACCACCTATAACATGTCCAAGATTGTCCACTTACATTATAAATGGACTAATTACATAATAAGGACTTTCATATTAATAACCATATCTATTTAATACTTTTAAACAATAGAACTCAACTTTTACGCATTATGCGATTTAGTCCTTTTTACCGAATTAAGCATTTAAACAATAAAATTTCTTAACGAAACTTTTACATAATTAATCTATCATGCTGAGACCTTATTAAAGTAATAAAATAAATATTTTTACTTCGAATTTGTGGTCCCAAAACCACTGTTTCGATTTGACCTAAAAACGGGCTGTTACAAGAAGAGCTCTTTGGGACATTGCCTCATTGGGATGTGGAAGCCTTCCTCGTTAGGACATCATGCACTACTTTTTCTTGGGATTTTTTTGGTGTCGTGTCACGCCACGAGATTCTTGTGTCATGCCACGACCTTCATTCCTTCTAATACTAGGCCTAAAATGACTTCCTGCACACTTAATTAACTTACTAAAACTTCTTAAGGCTCGAGTCGGCCTTACGAGTTATCTAAACGGTAGAAAATGCGTAAAAACACTTAATTTATTAATATTTTATTCCTAACCAATGGATACAAAAATGAAATAATTAATTATAAAATGCCAAGAAACAAGTTCGTTAATTGTAGAAATCATATAAATTAACTACTACAATTGACGTCGGGTCAGCACGAATCAGATTATGTGAGGTAACAGTAATATTTCTATACTGAAACAGTTTAATCATATTAATCCTAGGGTTATGCAAGGTAATGAAGTTATTTCGATAATAATACTATTTTGACCTAATTTCATCATAAAAAGATCAAACATGCACCATTCAAATATTGTGTCAATTAATTACAATTTGGATATGATTTAATAATTAATTCAATTGCATCCCTACATTTATATTGTACGAATAACATGTTCATGATTTTATCTAAATGAATAAATAAATCAAATACATTGAACACCTTTTAACATAATTAAATAATCTAAGTTATGAAATTTAAACCATTCTAACACTAACAAAATTAAGCAACCATGATTATATTAAAAGTAAAAAACTTACTTGCAATCATGTTTCTTAAATTGAAAAAAATAAAAGATTGAAATGATAAGAAATAGTGACAGCCCTAAATTGACCCTAGTCGAAAAGTGGTTTCGGGACCACTAAACCGAGTCATAAAAATAATTGACCGTCATATTTGATGCTTATTATATGTATATATGCATGTGTGAAAATTTCATGTTTGAATTTTGTTAATTGTAAGTGAATTTTATTAAATAGGACTTATGTGAGAAAATTTAGAAATGTGCTAGGCAAATGTAAAGTGGCCTATTTATGCATGTTGCAAATAATTGTACTTGCATGTCAAATTAACCAAAAACCAAGATGGTGGCCGGCCATGCTATGGGTTAAAGCCTATTATAAACATTTTGTGTTAGTGTTTTATGTTAGAAATAATAAAATAAAAAGTTAGTAATAAAGTAATGAAAAGGAAATTGGTGATGAAAACAAAGTTCTCTCTTTGTTGTTCAACTTGGCCGAATAGAAGAAACAAAGGAGGGGAAGAATTTCGGTCACTTGAATCCTTAGGGAGCTTAAGAGCAAAGGGGAACTAAATCCGATAAAGGAAAGGAAAATGTGATCGAATAGCCGTTGAAATCGTTCGACAACATCCGAGGTAAGTTTTCGAGTAATGGAACTTAGATTATGATTCGATTAGATCATGTTATCTAGCGAATCAAAACCATGCTCTTTGTATGTGGTTATTGAGCCAAAAATGGTAATGGTAGATAAGTGCCTTGTGTCTGAGTTCTAGTAATGAAAACGAAATAAAGATGTGTTATGATTTGTGGACATATGTGCATGATTATTTGGATGATAACCGGACTAAGATCCGAAGGCATTCGTATGAAGTTGCTATATCCGGCTATGTCCCGAAGGCATTTATGCTAGTGATTATATCCGGCTAAGACCGAAGGCATTTGTGCGAGTTGCTATATCCTGCTAAGACCCAAGGCATTTGTGCGAGTTGTTATATCCGCTAAATCCTGAAGATACTTGGGTTTGGAAGTGAGCGATCTTGCTGTAATAATTTCAATTAATACGCTCATAAAATCCAAACGATAAGGTATGTTTCGTATATGCATCGAAAAAGTCGATTCGTTTTAAATAGTATTCGTTCAATTGATTAACGAACTTTCGGCCTTTAGTTAGGTTTGATACCTTGTGTATGAATATGTTGATTGAAGCGTGAAGTAAGTATGATTATGAGAATGTGCATATATGAAGTTATTCATTTAGCCATATGAATGTTATACTTTAGTCAAAACTAATTTCATTACTCAAACTTACTAAGCATTAAATGCTTATTCCGTTGCTTTGATTCTCTGTTTTATAGATTTTGCTCGTCACTATCGGACTCGGGATTGTCAAAGTCAAGTCGTCCACACTATCGAAGCCCTTTTGGTACTCTTTTAGTTGAACTCGATAATGGCATGTATAGGACCGCCTTTGTTGTTAGTCAAGTACCTTTGGTAATGTATATATTTGGATAGGCATGCGAAAATGGCTTATATATATATTGAGCATAGCATTATAATCATTTTGTATGTTGTTCATTGAGTGGTATGGAAATGTTTGGTAACGATTAGCCATTGGAATGGTTAATCACGATCATTTTGGTGCTATGTATGACAAAATTCTAGTTGATCCATGGAAAACCATGAAATAGGTAAAGTTACCTTAAAAAAAAGATGCTGACAGCAGCAGTGATGTGGATTTGAAAAATCGTTAAAAATAGTAGGAATGGAATTAAATAGTGAATAAATTATGTAATCGAACCTTGATGAATCTACTTTCATATGAAAGTAACAAAACAATCATATGAGCCATATTTTATGAGACGTTTAAGTTTTCGTGAAACAGGCCCAGAGCGATTTCTGGATCCCCTGTTCTGAATTTGGAAATTCACTATAAATTAATCAGAGATAATTAGAAGTCATTCCCTATATGTACAGATTCATTTTCGAGTCTAGTTTCTTTAGAAACAAACGGTATAAGTATTGAAGCCCTGTACAGGGAGATATCTAAGTCGTAATGCATGAAGGTCAGAGTAGTCGAACCCTGAAATAGGGGATACTTTAACTAATAAACTGTACTAATTGGCCCAACCAAAAATTTTATAAAAAAATTTGAAGATAGATGTATGAGTCTAGTTTCAGGAAAAATTTACGGAATTAGTTTTCGAGCTTCAGAACTCGAGATATGATTTTTAAAGTCACTGTGAGGTAGTTAACCAGCTTGTCTGGAAATTTAAAAATAAACTGTGTAAGTAAATGAATTAAGTCCGTTAACACCTCGTGTTCGACTCCGGCAACGGTCTCGGGTACGGGGCGTTACATGCTAAGCCCTTTTTTGTGGTTCTCTGAGGCAGAAATCACTTTTCTCTTCCTTTGTTCTTCACATCTCGTCATGACTACTAAGATCAAAGCTCCAAATATGGCTGAATGGGGCCTCTTTCAAAGCCTTGCAAACACTCTTGAAGAAATGGAAAAAGAAATAAAAGAGAGAAGAGATGGTGAGTGAGAGATGAATGAAATGGAGAACAAATGTGTCTCTATTTATAATAGAGAGGAGCCCCTTGATTTTGCTAAAACTACCATGAAAATCCCGCTCTTTTCTCTCATGCATGGTTGACCCCCTATGTTGGGAAAGGAAGGTGGATGGCTTTGCTAAAAATAGCTAGCTCATGCTTAATTGAAGGTAAGGTGTTGAATGATCACATGGAAAAGTTGTTGTGGTTGTTTTGTAATATTTTGAAAAGTCTTGGATGCCTCAATTAATTATTTTATGGATGGTTGGATTTCCCATAGCTGAATCGGGGTCTTTCCTCCTTTAGTGGACGATTTGGGCTTCAAATTTAGCAGTAAGCTAGTCCACTTTAGTAATCCAATTGCAAGCTGGGTCAAAATTAATTTGAGAGTCTAATAGATAAAACATGCAACTTGAGTACATATAACACTCAATTATGTAAAAATACTAATATGCTAACAAAAATATGTACTGAATACCTTTCTTTAACAAATGTAGGGTAAGTTTTTCCCAATCAAATTTTATTTCCCTTGATTAAACTAAGTAGTAATCCTATTTTAATTATGCCTTCATATATTGAACCGAATAATTCCTCTCCACTAATGTAGTCAACACATAAATCTAAATAAATTGGTCTTTCATATGGTTGTAACGTGGCTTGGGTCAAGGTAGGAAAAAGATAGATAATTTTTAGGCTAAAACCTTAGACTCAGCTTACGTTGGACCTTCCAAATACAATTATTCCCAAGAACACCAACTATTTTGAGTGTACATATGCTCACTATACATATTTTTTCAACATTTGAATTTTTTTAGCAATCACTATTACTTTCATGAGCATACAACTCATCATTTTGAGCATTTCAGTACTTCTCTCTAACTCCTCCAAACTTAATAACAAAAATACTCTAGATGCACTGAGTCTAAGATTTGGGACAAGTAGAGATAGATTTAAAGGAAGAGATGACTTACTAATCTAAGGTTTAGAAGAAAATTAGGCCATATAGCTTAAAGTAGAGTTTCAAGGGATAATTATTACTAAGGTTGGCTTGAAAGGCTCAAACGGCCCAAACAAAAATTTGCTTTAATCATTTTCAAGTTACCACGCCTTTTAGGATTTCGCCTCAAGGAAATTACTAAGTCAATTTTAAAGGCTTAAACTTTCATGAATGCTTAGTTTTTCTAAGGAATTATTTTTTTATGGGTTGACTTATACACAATTACTAAGTTAATCATTTTTGTCATAATTAAGCTAACATAAAAATAATTGAAATAATCGAGTTTTATACATACTAAAGTTAACATAGTTAAGCAAAAATTAAATTTTTGAACAATATCTTACTTAAACATAACTTGAAGGAAAAGAAATAATTTTCATTAAAAATCCCCAAAAAAGTTTTATTTCCTGTCCCCCCTAGTTAAAGAGAAACAATTTCCTCATTGTTTAAAACATAAATTAGAAGAGACAAAAATAAAGAAGTGAATGGAAACTGTGTAACAAGTACGATACCAGGAAAGGAAGGGAGTCAAATTTGACTACTTAAGTACCAAGCATTTCCTTGATAGATTCAATTCTAGATATGCACATACCAATTATCACACTTCACATTTTTTGTAGAGTCAAAAATTTAATTTGAAAATTTTCTCAATTTATTCATTATTGCAACATAATATTTATTATACAGAAAAAGAAAATAAAAGTAATTAAAAATAATTAAACCTAACATGCACCTAGTTAATTTTCCCAAAGTGATGAATTCATATCGCCTAGTATCCAAAGTCGAATTCCATGGATCAAAGACAAAATCTGGAAATTAATGCACAAAATCTAATGGGTTACGGTGAGTTTTCTAAATGCACCCTTTATCGAGTCGTCTCAGATTTTTGGATCTCCAATAAGCTTGCCGCTGTCGGTGCATGTGTTGCATCATGTCCATGATTTTAGGTTGATCCAATTGTACAATAGCTCTAGATAATGGAAAGTTGGGTGTTGGTTTGGTCGATTCGGGAATAATAGGTCCACCTAGTGTGGCAAACTCAGGATGAGTAGTCAGTTTTGGCTCAGGATTTAGTTCTGACTCAACTGGATGATCAGGTAGTTCTGCCTCAGATGGTCCATCAACTGGTTGTTTTTGCCTAACAATTCCACCCACTACTCTAACAACATCACTTTCTATTATATGACCTTGGTGGTTTCTTGTTTTGAGATGTACCTTTGGAATTATAAAGGCTTGTAGACATAATAAAGTCATTAATGATGGAAAATAAGCTTAGTAGCACACTCTTGCATCTCTTTTGAGATGATTTTTCCCACATCAATGGAATTTTCTATCATGATAGCATATAACAAAAGCATATGAGATAGTGGAACTGTATTAGATAGCCATTGGTAGTTTACTGCATTGGCATTTTTCCAAATGTTTGAGAACACTATAGTGTGATGACGGCGGTTCGAGCGGTGCTTGTGGCGATAGTTGTGGTGGCTAAGGCTAAGGGTGGCTGGCGTTTTTTGAGAAAGTGGCGTGGAAGAGAATATATGAGAGGGGTGGTGGCAAAGGCTTTTTAAGGGAGGAAGTGGCTGATGGCGAGTTGATATGTTGAGGGTGCAAGGGTGGTGAATTTATAGGAGTGGGTACAAATTAATGTTTGAAGAAGCAAAATCTTACTGAAACAAGGAAAGAGTTAACTTGAGGAAACAAAACACTAAAAATAAGGGGATTAGTTTTAAATAAACTAAATCCTTTTATTTTGTGAAGAGATAAATATATATATAAATATATTTTATTTTTGGGTGTTCAAAATATTTAAAAAATTTAAGTCATTTATTTAAATAAAATCAATAAGTAAAGTACTTGCACTAAAAAGTAAATCAAAATAACAAAAAAGTATCAACTAGGTCGAAATTCACCCTTTATTTAGCAAAGTTAAAATTTTTTGGCTACTTAGAAAATATTTCCCAAAAAATTACTTCCCAAAAAATTACAATAGAATCAATTCCCTAGAAAGATTGGTGGGGTCATAGATGGTCCTGTTTAAAACCGAATCTCCTTGACAGAATTTCTTCTAATATAATGATCTAAGAAATATTGTCTAAGTTTGTTATTTTAAATAAAAAAGGGACACCTATAAATCCAATAAAGTGAGTGAGGTCTTATTCTGCCCAACTTCACTATTCCAAAAGTGTTTAAGACGTTGACCATTAACCTTAAATTTACCTCCCTTACCGTTCTATAATTTGACTAGTCCGTATGGATAGACTTGGTGATTGATGAATGACTTGGACCATCAAGACTTAAGTTTTCTAGGGAACAACTTTAGTCTCAAGTTGAACAATAGTACATTTTCTCCTGCTCTAAATTCGCGAGGTTGTATGAGTTTATCATGTCATATTTTGGTTTTTTCTTTGAAAATCTTGGCATTTTCATAAAAGAACAATCTCGGCTCCCCTAACTCATCAAGCTGCAGCATCATTCTCTCTCCATCTTATTTTAGATCTAGGTTAAGTTTTTTTAGAGCCCAATGAGCTCTATGTTCCAATTGCAATAGTAGATGACAGGCTTTCCCGAAGACTAACTGATAGGAAGTAATCCCGAAAGGTGTTTTGAAAGCTGTCCGGTTAGCCCACAGAGGATCATCGAGTCTCTTAGACTAATCTCTTCTATTTGTTTGTACTACCTTCTCAAGTATCCCTTTAATTTCTTGGTTTGCCTGTTCAACCTATCTATTAGTCCGTGGATGATAGGTAGTCCCTACCTTATGTTTCACATTATACATGTCAAGCAACCACTTAAGCCACTTATTCACAAAATGAGATCCTTCATTACTAATTATAGCTTTAGGAGTCCTAAACCTTGTAAATAGGAAGAAATAAATAGACCTAAAAAGTCAATACCCTAAACATCAAATAATTCTACCTCAAATATGTTTGTCAATGACATCTCATTCCTTCTTGATATGTTTCCAGCCCGCTAGCATCAATCGTAGCTCTTTACATATGCATACACGTCTTTGAATAAAGTTGGCTAGAAAAATTTGGCTTGCAAAACCTTAGCTACAGTGCGGAAACCTTCAAAATGTCCCCCACTTGGGGATAAATGGCAATGATACAAGATTTTGACTACCTCACTTTTGGCTACACACTTCTAGATTATATGATATGCACATTATTTAAACAAGAAAGACTCCTTATAGAAGTAATGCCTTACAATATGGAGGAATTTTTTCCTTCGTTGGTATGTCATTTTAGGAGGCATTGTTCTAGTAGCCAAATAATTTGCATAATCAACAAACCAATGAGTTTTATGGAATTGACTTACCTTGAATAGATGCTCATCTGGAAAATTCTCATTAATAAGGAAAGGAGAGTGAGTTACCTCATGTTGTTCTAACCTTGACAGATGGTCTGCGACCTGATTCTCGACTGATTTTCTATCTTGGATTTCAAGATCAAACTCTTGGAGTAACAATACTCACTGAATCAACCTTACCTTTGCAGTTTTCATTGTAAGTAAGTATTTGATCACTGAATGATCCGTGAAAACTGTCACTTTTGTGCCTACAAGATAAGAGTGAAACTTTTCAAACAAAAAATCTATAGCAAGGAGTTCTTTTTTAGTTACCGTATAATTTTGCTAGGCTTTCATCAAAGTCATTCTTGAGTAGTAAATTGGATGGAATACTTTATTTCTTCGTTGCCCCATCACAGCTCTGATAGTAAAATCACTGGCATCACACATCAGTTTAAAATTAGAGTTCCAGTTTTGTGTAACAATGATCAGTGCTAAAACTAACTGTCTTTTTAGCTCTTCAAAGGCTTCCAAGTTTGTCTCATTAAAATTGTATGTGGTGTCTTTTTCTAGTGATGTACATAGTGGCTTCGTGTGACACCCCTAATTTGACCCTAGTCGGAAAGTGGTTTCGGGACCACAAAATCGAGTCACAAAAATAATTAATTGTTATATTCTATGCTTATTATTTGTGAATAAGTATGTGTAAAAATTTCATGTTTTAATTTTGTCATTTGGATGTGAAATTAGCTAAAAAGGACATATTTGAGAAGCTTTAAAAATATGATAGGCAAATGTCCAAGTGATTAAAATGTTAAATTACTAAAGTTGTGGACTTGCATGTCAAATGGCCCACTTTTAACATTAGTGGATGGTAATGATGTTATGATTTTGGCATTATGTGTATATTATATTTAGTAAATAATATTTAATAGTTTATAATTTGAAAACATTAATTAAAAAAAAGAATGGTGATAAAAAACAAAGAAAATTTTCTCTTTGTTTTCTCTTATTCTCAGTAACTAAGGAGGAAAAAAAAAGGGGAAAGAAGCTAGGCATTCGGTCTTCTACTTGCTTAATTAAGGTAAGTTTTAGGTAAATTCTTTGAGATTTTATGAAATTTTAGTTGATGGATAGGTCTTTGATTGAGCCCATGTGTGAATTTTGATCCTTGTGGTGATTTGGGCATTCGGTTAAGGTAGGAAACTTAGAAGATGATTTCTATTCCTTATGTTTTATGAGTTGGGAGCTTAAATTGAAGATGAATAAGGGGAATATGTGTATAGAGGTTTTGGTAGTATGGAAATTCGGTTATGAGAGTGTGTGTGTGGTCACTTGCCGAATGTGGGTGTTAAGGTTAGTAGGTTGGCTTAATTCTTGTATTAGAAATCTATTTGAGAAATTAGATAGGCTTTGAATGGTTGAAGTAATGAAATTAGAAACTCATGAACTTGATTTAAATATTTTAAATTTATGGTAGTTAAATGGAATAGAAAGGATCTATTCGGCCATGGAGGTTAAACACATTGTTAAATTGTTGAATATATGCTTTGGTTGTTAATGAATATTCGGTCTTGGTATGAATCTCATTAATAACATTTAGTTATTAGATTTGGTATAAAATACATATTGAAATGGTGGAATTGGATGACTTACTTATGGATTTTAGTTATGAGAGTCTTTTGTAAGTAGAGCTAGAGGGTTTAAAGGGTGGTGTTTTAAAATAAACATGTATATGGACCCTATGTATGTACCTTGTAATTTTATTGTAAACTTTTGGTTTAACTTGTATCATATTAATTGCTAAAATACTAGCTTGTGTGGAAAATTTTGTGTATGTTTTTATGTGCTGAATGTGAGTTAAAAAAATGGAGCTCACTATGTGTATCATGGTCAACCTTTGATAACTAATATGTCTTGATTCGTAAATTGAGTTAAAAGATTATATATGTTCGATCTAACCTAAGCTAGGCTTGACTTGTAACATAGTAATGATTGACTGAACGTATATGTGTGAGATAGTGAGGATAATTGTATTTCTTGCTTTGATTAAGTGAAGTATATGAAGTTGATATACTTAATTTACTCAATTAAGCTTAAGAGCACATAGGGACAACTTCGGATAAGGTGAAAGCTAAAGTGACGAAATAGCCGACCCGTAACTACTCAGAAAGATACGAGGTAAGTCTCTAAGTAATTAACCTATTTTGAGTTTTTATTTAATGGGTACGATTATAGAACTGGCTAAATTGAAAAATATGATGTAGCCATGATATGTTCTAAGGCCTAATGGAAAATTTTACGTATTTGAATCAATTTACTAATGTGATTTTGTACCTAAGACGAAATAAAATGACAAGGCGTAATATCTAGCTTAAGATCGAATGGCCAATGTGATGAATGTGAAAGTGGGTATATGTGATAAGGCCGAATGACCAATTGTGAAAAGTGTGCAATATTAGATATTTAATGATGCCAAAGTTAGTAAAAATATAAATATATATTAAATGAATTGTCTGAGATTGTATCCGGGTTAGAGTCCGTAGGCTTCGTGTTGAAATGTATCCAAGACTCTGATCCATGAGCTTCGTCTTTGAAATGTATCCGAGCTAAAGTCCCGCAGCTTCATCTTTGGAAATGTGTCCGCTAAAGACCCATGAGCTTCGTCTTTGGTGCTGGTAATATAATTTCGGTTTTATACCTAGCGGCCAAATAACCGATGAATTTGATAAAAGTATACAACTACAAGATCCTACACTAAGTTGACAAATTGAAAGTGCATTACATATTAAGTTGGCAGTGCACGTATCATGTACTCGTATGCGATTTGATTTGAATTAAATTATAAATATATAAAGTGATGCATCTGTGAATAAGTGTTATGACTATAAATGTGATCGTGATATATTCGGTAAATGTGTGAAGTTATGTGAAGTGATTCTATGTTTATATTCAAATATAAACACTTGGTCCTTGTGAAAAGGTTTGTGGAAGTATATGATTTATTTTTAGGTGATTACGATCATGGAAAATTAAATGTGAATATGATATTGTATTTTATTCGTTTCAATTGAACTAAAGCTGTTAGTGAAGCATTTTGATGCCTATGTTATATGAGTTCGAACTTGAATGACATGATATACATGTTTAGATAATTTGAATGCAAGGAATGTGTGAAAGAGAAAATTTGTAATAAATCTGCTTGGGACAGCAACAGTAGCTTAATTTTGGAAAATCACCATAAATTGTGGAAATTGAATTAGAAGCTGAATAAATTATGTAATTAAAGCTTAATGAGTCTAGTTTCTTATAAAAGAAACCTTGTAAGCAAAAGAATTGTAGATAATGAGATATTTGAAGTGGCGTGAGATAAAGTCAAAATGACTTTGAAATCCCCTGTTCTGTTTTTAGAAAATCATTGTAAATTGTACAATGATGATTATAAGATAAAATTTATATACTTAGACTCCTTAATGAGTCTAGTTTCAAATGAAATAAACGATAACATATTTCAAATTCTGTATAATGAGAAAATTGATTCGTAGTGAAGAGTTGTCAGAATAGTCAAACAGTGAAACAGGGGAAACTTCAATAAAAATCTGGTATTGATTGGTCAAACCAAAAATTCTGAAATTTGATGGATGGAAGATATATGAGTCTATTTTCAGGGAAAATTAACGACACTTTAATTGGAGTTTCTTAGCTCCAGTTATAAGTAATTTAGTGACTGTTACTCGGGAAGACAGACTTGTAGTGAATTTGTGATTTTGTTGCAAACATGGTTAAAACTAGTTAATGAGATGCTTTTTGAGTTCTTATGATCTTATTTGTGATTTCAATATTTTGTTTTAATTGAGTTCAGATTCAAGTGAGGTGAATTTGCTAAATATGCATTATGTTCATGGATACTTGGCCAAAATGGCAATTATCTAGGAATGATTTCTTGAAAATTTGAAGTAATCGATCTATAAGTAAATTAATTGTTTGCACTGCTTAAAACTTACTAAGCATTGAAGCTTACTCCGTGTTCTCTTTTCTACTTCTTATAGGTTTATACTTTAGCTCGAGTTGAAAGAGCCAGAGATATCATCACACTATCGAGTCATTAGGTGAGTTGAGAAGATTGTATATCATCATGGTTTAAGGCATGTATAGGATAGACTATAGGTAGAATGATATTTCGACTTTGTATACATTATAGCCATGCGAAGATGGCTTGCTCATTTTTTAGGAAGCCTTATAATTGAACTAAAGTGTTGAAATATTTTTATTATAACTTGATAGTAGTTAATTTGTTATTAGATATTCGGTTATGTTTTGATAGTGAGTCATTTTAGAAATTTTATAAGAGCTCTTATGGAAAATCAATGAGACAGTTTGCATTGTTGATAATTTATGTCCAGTAAGTATCTTTGAACTTATAGAAGTTTTGTTCAGTCAAGTAATACCTCATAACCTTATTAAAGCAGCGGATACGGGTTAGAGTGTTACATTTAGTGGTATCGAGCTATGGTTTAGTCGGTTCTCGGACTAACATAGCAAGTGTAAGAGTCTAGCTATACATGCCGTATGTAAAGTGTGATAGTGTGAGGTCTTAGGCTCTTATAAATTGTTTTGCTCAGTAATAATGTGTTCCAACCAAGTTATTATTAATTGATCTGAAATTGATATTGAACTGATTGTAATATATATGTGATATGATGGAATTGAAAAAGTATAAAAAGAATTTTATGATACGTGTGTATCAGTGTAAAAAGATGTATGAGATTGTATAAAGTAAATGGTAATGAAAGATCAAATTGGATAGAAAGCAGGGAATGAGTACGATCGTTCAATAATGAATTGACTGAAAAGACCATGGCAATACATGAGACAGATGAGCTAGTGTAAGACCTAACAGAAATAGGCATCAACATGGGCAGAGCAAAGTTAGTATAAGACCATAGTTGGGCTCTGGCATCAAGTAAGCGACGTACTCAAAACCGTAAGACGGTTTTCAATGGGATAAATATTGAAAAATGATCAAGACTAAATGTGGAAATTTGATAAGAAATTATTTGGTAATTTGAACAAAGTTTAAGCGTTCATTACTATGCGAATTCAAAGTTAAATGAAAGGATATGTTTAAAAGTGTACATACATGATGTTTATAGACTTGGCTAAGTCATTTCAATGTGTAACAACAAATGAATAGGGGCACTATGTGTGCAAATGATTAGAGGCACTGAGAGTGCAAGTTCTTCAACCGAGCACTATGCGTGCGAGATCGGTCAGTAGACATTAAGTGAGTAAAACAAGATTTATGTAAGGCCTCGTATGGAACGAAGGCATTGATTTAAGATGGTGGATATGTTGTTAAGAAATGAATTCATGTTATAAATGTGTTACGGATTTAGTTTAGGGGATGCTTGGTATTGAAGTCATATGTGCTATTGCTAAATGACCCTTATTTTTGTTAATCATGTTCAAGAAATTATTTCGATTAAGTTCGACATTTGAAAGTCTGTAAGAATTTTTGATGAATGCTGATAATTTTGGATATATGGGTTATGTGCTAAAATAAATCCCATGCCGGTATACTATATGAGGCTTTATGCCAAATCAATTGTATACGGGTATCGTTAACGATGATTGAATGTGCTAAATGAATTCAATGTTCAGGTATGTGGAAGTTGATTTTCTGTTGGAAATAGGTTAAGTTGAATAGTGAGATATGATGGAGTTATAAAGGATATTTATTGGGATGTTTGAGTATATGTGTACTTTAGGTCGAGATTCTGACTTATACATGAATGAAAATGTGGGTTACAAATATGTGGGTTGATGATGTGAATTATACATGTTAATATGTGCTTAATATGTGTTTGAAATGCATTTGTGAATTAAATTAAGTGATTATTGCTTATGAAATCAAGAAAATGAGACATATGTGCATACTTGTAGAAATGTTTATGTATTTGTTTTAAGATAAGAAAATGATTTTATAGATCGATGCGAAATCAGTAATGAATTACAATTGCTATCGATGAGCTAATGTTTATATGGATATAATTCAATAAGAGGACGTTATCCTAAACTATGCATCAGTAGAAATTTTCGGGGACGAAAATCCCTAAAGGGGGGGGGAGAGTTGTGACACCCCTAATTTGACCCTAGTCGGAAAGTGGTTTCGGGACCACAAAATCGAGTCACAAAAATAATTAATTGTTATATTCTATGCTTATTATTTGTGAATAAGTATGTGTAAAAATTTCATGTTTTAATTTTGTCATTTAGATGTGAAATTAGCTAAAAAGGACATATTTGAGAAGCTTTAAAAATATGATAGGAAAATGTCCAAGTGATTAAAATGTTAAATTACTAAAGTTGTGGACTTGCATGTCAAATGGCTCACTTTTAACATTAGTGGATGGTAATGATGTTATGATTTTGACATTATGTGTATATTATATTTAGTAAATAATATTTAATAGTTTATAATTTGAAAACATGAATTAAAAAAAAAGAATGGTGATAAAAAACAAAGAAACTTTTCTCTTTGTTTTCTCTTATTCAGTAACTAAGGAGGAAAAAAAGGGGAAAAGAAGCTAGGCATTCGGTCTTCTACTTGCTTAATTAAGGTAAGTTTTAGGTAAATTCTTTGAGATTTTATGAAATTTTAGTTGATGGATAGGTATTTGATTGAGCCCATGTGTGAATTTTGATCCTTGTGGTGATTTGGGCATCCGGTTAAGGTAGGAAACTTAGAAGATGATTTCTATTCCTTATGTTTTATGAGTTGGGAGCTTAAATTGAAGATGAATAAGGGGAATATGTGTATAGAGGTTTTGGTAGTATGGAAATTTGGTTATGAGAGTGTGTGTGTGGTCACTTGCCGAATGTGGGTGTTAAGGTTAGTAGGTTGGCTTAATTCTTGTATTAGAAATCTATTTGAGAAATTAGATAGGCTTTGAATGGTTGAAGTAATGAAATTAGAAACTCATGAACTTGATTTAAATACTTTAAATTTATGGTAGTTAAATGGAATAGAAAGGATCTATTCGGCCATGGAGGTTAAACACATTGTTAAATTGTTGAATATATGCTTTGGTTGTTAATGAATATTCAGTCTTGGTATGAATCTCATTAATAACATTTAGTTATTAGATTTGGTATAAAATACTTATTGAAATGGTGGAATTGGATGACTTACTTATGGATTTTAGTTATGAGAGTCTTTTGTAAGTAGAGCTAGAGGGTTTAAAGGGTGGTGTTTTAAAATAAACATGTATATGGACCCTATGTATGTACCTTGTAATTTTATTGTAAACTTTTGGTTTAACTTGTATCATATTAATTGCGAAAATACTAGCTTGTGTGGAAAATTTTGTGTATGTTTTTATGTGCCGAATGTGAGTTAAAAAAATGGAGCTCACTATGTGTATCATGGTCAACCTTTGATAACTAATATGTCTTGATTCGTAAATTGAGTTAAAAGATTATATATGTTCGATCTAACCTAAGCTAGGCTTGACTTGTAACATAGTAATGATTGACTGAATGTATATGTGTGAGATAGTGAGGATAATTGTATTTCTTTCTTTGATTAAGTGAAGTATATGAAGTTGATATACTTAATTTACTCAATTAAGCTTAAGAGCACATAGGGACAACTTCGGATAAGGTGAAAGCTAAAGTGACGAAATAGCCGACCCGTAACTACTCAGAAAGATACGAGGTAAGTCTCTAAGTAATTAACCTATTTTGAGTTTTTATTTAATGGATACTATTATAGAAATGGCTAAATTGAAAAATATGATGTAGCCATGATATGTTCTAAGGCCTAATGGAAAATTTTACGTATTTGAATCAATTTACTAATGTGATTTTGTACCTAAGACAAAATAAAATGACAAGGCGTAATATCTAGCTTAAGATCGAATGGCCAATGTGATGAATGTGAAAGTGTGTATATGTGATAAGGCCGAATGACCAATTGTGAAAAGTGTGCAATATTAGATATTTAATGAGGCCAAAGTTAGTAAAAATATAAATATATATTAAATGAATTGTCTGAGATTGTATCCGGGTTAGAGTCCCACGAAGCTTCGTCTTTGAAATGTATCCAAGACTCTGATCCTGCGAGCTTCGTCTTTGAAATGTATCCGGGCTAAAGTCCCGCAGGCTTCGTGCTGGAAATGTGTCCGGGCTAAAGACCTGCAGGCTTCGTGCTGGTGCTTGTAATATAATTTCGGGTTTTATACCTAGCAGGCCAAGTGCCGATGAATTTGATAAAAGTATACAACTACAAGATCCTACACTAAGTTGACAAATTGAAAGTGCATTATAGATTAAGTTGGCCAGGTACGTATCATGTACTCGTATGCGATTTGATTTGAATTAAATTATAAATATATAAAGTGATGCATCTGTGAATAAGTGTTATGACTATAAATGTGATTGTGATATATTCGGTAAATGTGTGAAGTTATGTGAAGTGATTCTATGTTTATATTCAAATATAAACACTTGGTCCTTGTGGAAAGGTTTGTGGAAGTATATGATTTATTTTTAGGTGATTACGATCATGGAAAATTAAATGCGAATATGATATTGTATTTTATTCGTTTCAATTGAACTAAAGCTGTTAGTGAAGCATTTTGATGCCTATTTTATATGAGTTCGAAGTTGAATGACATGATATACATGTTTAGATAATTTGAATGCAAGGAATGTGTGAAAGATTAAATTTGTAATAAATCTACTTGGGACAGCAACAGTAGCTTAATTTTGGAAAATCACCATAAATTGTAGAAATTGAATTAGAAGCTAAATAAATTATGTAATTAAAGCTTAATGAGTCTAGTTTCTTATAAAAGAAACCTTGTAAGCAAAAGAATTGTAGATAATGAGATATTTGAAGTGGCGTGAGATAGAGTCAAAATGACTTTGAAATCCCTGTTACTTTTTTAGAAAATCATTGTAAATTGTACAATGATGATTATAAGATAAAATTTATATACTTAGACTCCTTAATGAGTCTAGTTTCAAATTAAATAAACAATAACATATTTCAAATTCTTTATAATGAGAAAATTGATTCTTAGTGAAAAGTGGTCAGAATAGTCAAATAGTGAAACAGGGGAAACTTCAATAAAAATCTGGTATTGATTGGTCAAACCAAAAATTCTAAAAATTTGATGGATGGAACATATATGAGTCTATCTTCAGGGAAAATTAACGGCACTTTAATTGGAGTTTCTTAGATCCAGTTATAAGTAATTTAGTGACTGTTGCTCAGGAAGACAGCTTGTAGTGAATTTGTGATTTTGTTGCAAACATGGTTAAAACTAGTTAATGAGATGCTTTTCGAGTTCTTATGATCTTATTTGTGATTTTAATATTTGGTTTTAATTGAGTTCAGATTCAAGTGAGGTGAATTTGTTAAATATGCATTATGTTCATGGATACTTGGCCAAAATGGCAATTATCTAGGAATGATTTCTTGAAAATTTGAAGTAATCGATCTATAAGTAAATTAATTGTTTGCATTGCTTAAAACTTACTAAGTATTGAAGCTTACTCCGTGTTCTCTTTTCTACTTCTTATAGGTTTATACTTTAGCTCGAGTTGAAAGAGCCGGAGATATCATCACACTATCGAGTCATTAGGTGAGTTGAGAAGATTGTATATCATCATGGTTTAAGGCATGTATAGGATAGACTATAGGTAGAATGATATTTTGACTTTGTATACATTATAGCCATGCGAAGATGGCTTGCTCATTTTTTTTAGGGAAGCCTTATAATTGAACTAAAGTGTTGAAATATTTTTTATTATAACTTGATAGTAGTTAATTTGTTATTAGATATTCGGTTATGTTTTGATAGTGAGTCATTTTAGAAATTTTATAAGAGCTCTTATGGAAAATCAATGAGACAGGTTTGCATTGTTGATAATTTATGTCTGGTAAGTATTTTTGAGCTTAAAGAAGTTTTGTTCAGTCAAGTAATACCTCATAACCTTATTCCGGCAACGGATAAGGGTTAGGAGTGTTACACTTGGTAATATTTGAGAAGTCCTTAATGAACCTTTGGTAAAAATCGACATGCCCCGAAAAACTTCTAACGCCTTTAACGGTAACTAGGGGTGGCATCTTTTTAATTACATCCACTTTTACTTTATCAACTTCGATCACTCTCTTGGATATTCTGTGACCTAGGACAATACCTTCCTTAACCATGAAGTGACACTTCTCCTAGTTAGGGACAAGGTTTGCCTCCTCACATCTTTTAAGAACCTTAGCTAAATTGCTCAGACAAACATCATATGAATCACCAAAAACCAAAAAATCATCCATAAATACCTTCACAAAATTCTCAACCATATTAGTAAATATTGCCATCATGTATATTTGGAAAATTGTAGGTGCATTACATAGATAGAAAGGCATACATCTAAAAGCGAACATATCATACGAGCAAGTGAAAGTTGTCTTATGTTGGTCCTCAAGGGCTACATCTGGTTGTATCCCGAGTACTCATCTAGAAAATAATAATACTCCCTACTCACAAGTCAGTCAAACATCTGGTCCATTAATGGTAGTAAAAAATGGTCGTTTTGGGTTGCCTTGTTCAACTTTTTGTAATCTATACAAATTTATCAACCTGTGACCATCCTTGTTAGGATCAATTCATTTTTCTCATTCTCCACGTCCATAATTCCAACTTTCTTTGGTACACATTGTACCGGACTAACTATGAACTATCTGACATAGGGTAAATAATTCTTGTATCTAACCACTTGATAATTTTCTTCTAGACTACCTCTTCCATGATTTTGTTAAGCCTCTTCTGCCCATCAATTATGGCTTTCTCACCCTCTTCTAATATAATCTTATGCATGGAAAAAAGTGGGACATATTCCTTGAATGTTAGCTATAGTACAACCGATTGCCTTTTTGAATTTTTTCAAAACTTCCATTAGCTTCCTCTCTTGGCTCTCGGTTAGTTCTGCTGAAATAATCACAAGCAAAGAAGAAGAGTCAACTAGATAAACATATTTTAAATGAGAGGAAAGTACCTTTAGTTCTAATTTGGGTGGCTCTTCGATTGACGCCTTGGGTTGTGCGTATTCTTGAGACTCTAGCTCTAATGCTTTGAATCGAGCTAGTGATGCACAACCTTTGAAATGGCTTCCAAAAAAGCCATATTTTCCTCACCTTCTTCAATATCTAGTGGGTTAGACACTAAGACATGCTTTAATGGGCCGTCTATAGAATTTAGCTTCCATTCTGTAGAGACTAAGGACTCTAAATCCAACATCGCAGAGCAATCTTCAACTGGGTGAAGGAATTTCATAGCTTTGAAAATAATAAAAGTCACCTAGTTATCCTGAACTCACATGGTGAGTTTGCCTTTTTACACATCAATTAATGTTCTCTTGGTCACCAGGAAAAGTCTCCCCAAGATAATTGGAATTTGCTTGTAGGATAATAAAGTCAATAGGAAAAATGAATTTATCTACACGTACTAGAACATCTTCAATCTTTCCTTCTGAGTGTGCTAAAGATCAATTTGCCAGTTGGAGTGTTATGGTTGTTAGTCTAACGTCGCCTATACCCAACTTCATGAAGACAGACATGGGCATCAAGTTGATGCTCACTTCTAGATCACATAGGGCTTTACCACAATAAGATTCTACAATATTGTAGGGTATGGTAAAGCACCCTAGATCTTTCACATTTAGGAGTAACTTATTCTATAGGAATGCACTAAACTCCTTTGTCAATGCTATAGTTTCAAATTTCCCAAGTCTCCTCTTTTTGGACATGTCATTCATGAACTTTGTAATATCCCGAATTAGGGCCTGATCGGAATAGTGGTTTTGTGATCACAAATTCGAGATAGAAATAATTATTTTATAATTATTTTGAGGTTTATGATATGATTGCATGATTTTGTGAAAATTTCGTGACGAAATTCTATGCATAAAGTGCTTAAGTTGAAATTAGGGACTAAATCGAATAATTTGCAAAACTTGCATTCTAGAAGTTTTTAGTATGAAATTTCTTTGGAATATTAATCAGGAGGTCTTAAATAGCAATTTGACCAATTTCTAAGTTTATGGACAAAAATTGGACATGGATGGAATTTTTGAAAGTTTAGTAAGGAAGGGCATTTTGGTCATTTGGATATTAAATGAAATAAAATGGGAAAAATAACACAAAAATGATCATCTTCTCCATATGTTGCTGCCAAAATTTTCTCTCCACCATAGCTAGGGTTTCAACACTTTTAAGCCTTGATTGTAAGTGATTTCTATGCCTGTTTTTAATGATTTTTATGTTTTTGAAATCCTGGTAGCTCGATTTAGCTTATGCTAGCAATAATTCAACCTAGGGTTCATATTTGGAAAAATACCCATAGGTGAATTTTTTGTATTTTGGTGTTTTATGATAGAATATGAGGTTTTAAATTATGCTAGACAATTTGTGCTACTCGGTTTTAAGTGAAAACGAGTAAAAGGGCTTAATCAGTAAAAATACCTAATATTTATAAGTACATGTTATAGTGTGAATTTGATGTTGCTATAGAAGGGAAAATGATCAGCATGTCATAAAACATAAGAATAAGGGATGAAGTTTAATTCCCGAGCCTAGGGGCAAAAGTGTAAATATGCAAAGTTTAGGGGCAAAATGGTAATTTTGCCAAAAGTTCGTACTAGGGGCTGTTTTGATGAATGTATGTATTAAATAAATTAATTTGGTATTATAGATCAAGAGAAACAAGATTCAAGTCGTGATCGAGGGAAAAACAAAGTTTACGAGGAATAGGCTCGATTGCTAATATTTTCTATCGAGGTAAGTTCATGTGTAAGTAAGATAACATAATTTTGTTTTAAGTGATTTGATGATATTTGTATGATATGATGTTTATTATCATGAAATATTGTGCTTTGTGAATTATTATTTGGTAATATGCAAATTATGTGAACAACTTGATAAGTATGAGATGTTAGCAAGTATCGGTTTTTACATTTCGAAGAAGGTGATCAAAATGTAAAATTGAGAAGAATCCCGTTTGAACCTTGGGAATAGATTAGGGTACAAGTGACATGTCACTAGGATGGTTGAGTTCTGAACTCATTGAGTTGAGTCTGAGTTCGTGAGATGTAACTAGGCATCCAAGCTCTTTGAGTTGAGTCCGAGTTCACTTATGGATGCGAACGCCCGAGCTCATTGAGTTGAGTCCGAGTTTGTTTATGGGCGGGTTACATGGTAGCTTGGCTACATAGATTTCAAAATCCATTGAGCTTGTTCAGTTATGAGTATAGCACTTACGTGCACACTATCCGCATATCCGAAATTATATTTCAATATGTTCAACGGGAGAATCCTAAGAGAATATAGAGAATACTTAAAACGAAAGTGATTCGATGATGAATGTGTTGAAGAAGTGAAAATGGACAGGTATGAGTTTAATCCTTGGTTGATAACTTGGTAAGACAAAATTGTTGTAAGATAGTAAGTATTATTATGATATGAGTGTCTTAATGATGTTTATGTTGGATTGCATGATCATGTTACTTGTTATTTGCATGTGAACTTACTAATCATTTATGCTTACTCCCTCCTTTTCATTCATTGTAGTTTTGACAAGCCGGCTTGAGAATCGGGATAGGTCGAAGGCTCGTTCACACTATCCGAAGACCTAAATTGGTAAAATGGTTGTATATTTTGAGTGTGGCATGTATAGCAATATACTCACTTTGTGTAAATGATCATATGATATGGTTATGGTTTGGTAAGAAAAGGGTTTGTAAAAGATTAGCTATTGGAATGGCTAACTAAACCATGAAAATCCTTGGAAAGGTAAAATTGGCCGCAAAACAGAATCAGATAGCAGTAGTGACATGAATTGGAAAAATCACTAAAAATAGTAGAAATGGAATTAAAGGATGAATAAGTGATGAAATCCAATCTTGATGAGTCTATTTTCATATAGATGGAACAAAACAGGTAAATGAGTTATATTTTATGAGATATTTAAGTTTTGGTGGAACAGGGTTAGAATGGTCTTTGAATCCCCTATTCTGAATTTAAAAATTCACCATAAATTGTAAAAAATAATTAGAAGTCATGTTTTATATTTATAGATTCCTTATTGAGTCTAGTTTTATTAGAAACAAACGACATAATCATTGAAACTCTGTACAGGGAGATATCTAATTCGTAATACACAGGGATCAGAGTAGTCGAACCCTAAAATAGGGGAGACTTTAATCAATAAACTGTACTAATTATCTTGACCAAAAATTCTAAAAAACAATTAGTAGATAGATATATGAGTCTAGTCTTAGGGAAAATTTACGAATCTTAATTTTGAGTTTCGGAACTCGAGGTATGAATTTTTAAGCGACTGTGATGCAGTTAGCCAGCTTGTCTGGAAATTCTAAAATAAATTATTTAAGCTGTTTAATTAATGAATTAAGTTTAGTAACACCTCGTACTCGACTCGGGCGACGGTCTTGGGTATGGGGGCGTTACATTTGGTGGTATCAGAGTAGGTTTAGTCGGTTCTCGGACTAACGTGTTGCATGTACGGGTTTTGCTATACATGCCATATATATATTGTGATAGTGTGACGACTTTTGACCTTTTAAATGATTTTTTTATAGTAAATGGATTTCAATCCAGCTACGGCTGATGATGTAGAGAGTAATGCACCAGCTCCGGCTGAAGGGGCAGTGCCAACTGAAAATTCACCTCCTACTGTTGGTCAAGGAGGAGAAAGGGCTCGGGAAGCCTTTCTTCAGATGATGAATGCCTGGTATCTTGAGTTCGTTCATACGAACCTGAATGCACAACCTCCCCCACCTCCCCGATTCCTCAACCTGTACCCCAATGCCTCAAGGTATGGATCGATGAAATTTCACGAACTCCGGTGAGATGAATCCATAAGCAAAGGTAGAAGAATTGGGGCAAATGTTGATGATGATGCCGAGAAAGCAGAGTTTTGGCTTGAGAATTCTATTCGGGTATTTGATGAATTGTCTTGTACACCTGAGGAATGTTTGAAATGTGCTATATCATTGTTGAGGGATTCAGCCTATCATTGGTGGAAGACATTGATTTTAGTGGTACCGAAAGAGAAAGTGACTTGGGAGTTCTTTTAAGAAGAATTTCGGAAGAAATACATCAGTGAAAGATTTGTTGATCAGAAGTGTAAAGAGTTTCTTGAATTAAAGCAGGGCAACATGACAATTACTGAATACGAAAGAGAGTTTGTCAGGCTAAGTATGCTAGAGAATATGTTCCTACAGAGGCTAAAATGTGCAGACGATTTGAAGACGGACTCAACGAAGACATCAAAGTACTTGTTGGGATTCTTGAGTTAAAAGAAATGGTAGTACTTGTTGATCGGGCTTGCAAGGCTGAAGAACTACTTAAAGAGAAGAAAAAAGTAGAGGCTGAGACTAAAAATTGGAAGAAAAGATCGACGAGCAGTTCATTCTCACAGCAATCTAGAAAATCTAGAAATATGAATCCTCGTTCCCAGGTTTCGGCCGGACAATCATATGGAAATTCTAAGAAGCAAAATGTGGGTCTTAAATCTCAGATTACTTCCGTGGCTAGTGTAGGGAATTCGAGATTTGCTAAGCCCAAATGCCAGCGGTGTGGGAGAAATCATTTTGGCCCATGTAGAGCGAATGAATGTTTTCGGTATGGTTCTTCGGATCATTTTATTAGAGACTACCCAGAGAGAGTTGAGAAAGAAAAATTTCAGAGTGTAAAAGCTAGTGGTGCAGACTCGAGGGGAAGATATTCGAGAAAAGCTGGAAATGAAGCAAGTAGCAAGAATGTAGTCAGAGATTCAGCAGCTAAACTTAAAGCAAGGGCTCCAACTAGAACTTATACCATAAAAGCACGTGAAGATGCTTCATCACCCGACGTGATTACTGGTATATTTTCTCTTTATGATGTTAATGTTATTGCTTTGGTTGTCCCAATTCTACTCATTCATATTTATAGATGAAATTGGTGTCTAGTATGAATATACCTGTTGAGTACATAGAATTTATGATTAGAGTGTCGAATCCATTAGGCAAATGTGTGATAGTTGATAAAGTATGGAAGAAATGTCCTTTAATGATTCGGGGTCATTACTGTCTGGCTGACTTGATGTTGTTGTTGTTTGATGAATTTGATGTTATTTTGGGTATTGATTGGTTGACATTTTATGATGCTATAGTAAATTGTAAAGAAAAGGTTATAGAATTAAAGTGTGAAAGTGGTAAAATTATGCGGGTTGAATCAGGCAAATCAGAGGCATTATCTAGTGTGATTTCTTCAATGTCGGCTCAGAGATATTTGAGGAAGGGTTATGAAGTTTATTTGGCATATGTACTTAATACAAAAGAAATTGAAAAGAAACTTGAATCAGTGCCGATTGTGTGTGAATTCGCGGATGTATTTCCAGAAGAGTTGACGGGTTTGCCTCCAGTCAAGGAAGTAGAATTTGGTATTGAGTTGATACCGGGAACAGATCCGATCTCGATTGCTCCGTATAGAATGGCACCAGTAGAGTTGAAAGAATTGAAGTCGCAATTGCAAGAGTTGACTAACAAAGGCTTTGTGAGACGAGTTTTTCACCTTGGGGTGCTCCCATGTTATTTGTGAAAAAGAAAGATGGTTCCATGAGATTTTGTGTTGACTATCGGCAATTGAACAAGGTGACATTCAAGAACAAGTATCTGTTGCCAAAAATTGATGATTTGTTTGATCAGCTGAAAGATGTGACATGGTTTTCAAAGATTGACTTGAGATCTGTGTACTACCAGCTGGGAGTAAAAGAGTCGGATGTGCCTAAAATTGCTTTAAGAACAAGGTATGTTTATTCTGAATTTTTAGTTATGCCATTCGGGTTAAAAAATGCTCCTAATGTGTTTATAGATTTGATGAATCGCATATTTTGGCCATACTTAGAGAAATTTGTTGTGGTATTTATAGATGACATCTTAATTTATTTGAAAGACGAGACACCGCATGCCGAGCACTTGAAGATAGTTTTGCAAACTATGAGAAATAAGCAATTATATGCCAAGTTTAGTAAAAGTGAATTTTGGCTTCGGGAAGTTGGATTTTTAGGTCACATTGTTTCAAGTGATGGTACACGGGTTGATCCTAGTAAAATTTCGGCCATTGTTGATTGGAAACCACTGAAAAATGTAACCAAAGTTAGAAGTTTCTTGGGGCTAGCTGGGTATTATCGGCGGTTTGTAAATGGATTTTCTATAATTGCTACTCCTATGACTAGACTACTCTGAAAGGATGTTAAATTTGAGTGGACGGAAGAATGCCAATAGAGTTTTGAAGAATTGAAAAAGTTATTAACTGAAGCACCAGTGTTGGTACAACCCAAATCAGGTAAAGAATTTTTGGTGTATAGTGATGCTTCTCGAAATGGCTTAGGATGTGTACTTATGCAAGAAGGAAAAGTGATGGCTTATGCTTTGAGGTAGTTAAAATCTCACGAAAGGAATTATCCGACTCATGATTTGGAATTGGCTGCTATAGTGTTTTCTTTGAAGATTTGGCAACATTATCTGTATGGTGAAAAGTACCGAGTATATACCAACCACAAAAGTCTTAAGTACTTGATGTCACAAAAAGACTTGAATTTAAGACAACAAAGATGGTTGGAGTTATTGAAAGATTACGAGCTTGTTGTTGACTATCATCCGGGAAAAGCGAATGTGGTTGCCGATGCTTTGAGTAGAAAGTTGCTATTTGCTTTGAGAGGTATGAATACTCAGTTAAAGGTATCAGATGATGGTTCGATTTTAGTAGAGTTAAGAGCAAGATCGATGTTTTTACAAGAGATTTGTGAAGCTCAGAAAAGCGATGAAGATTTGCAAGCCAAAAGAAAACAACGTGAGGTTGATACGAGGTCAGATTTCAGAATCGATTCTGATGGTTGCTTGATGTTTAAAAACCGGATTTGTGTACCAAAAAATGATGAGTTGATTCAAAAGATTTTGCATGAAGCACATAATGGGTGTTTGGCGGTTCACCCGGGCAGTACGAAAATGTATAATGACTTGAAGAAAATGTATTGGTGGAATGGAATGAAAAGAGATATCTCTGAGTTTGTATCAAAGTGCTTAATTTGTCAACAAGTGAAAGCTAAACACCAAGTACCTTCGGGACTACTCCAGCCTATCATGGTTCCTGAATAGAAATGGGATCGGATTACTATGGATTTTGTATCAGGGTTGCCGTTAACTTCGAGGAAGAAAGATGCCATCTGGGTAATAGTTGACAGACTGACTAAATCGGCTTATTTTATTTTGGTACGTATGGATTATTCTCTTAATAAGTTGGCTGAATTGTATATTAGAGAGATTGTTAGACTTCACGGAATACTTTTGTCAATCCTTTCGGATAGAGATCCGAGATTTACTTCGCGGTTTTGGCAAAAGTTACAAGAGGCATTAGGTACAAAGTTAAATTTCAACACTGCCTTTCATCCACAAACTGATGGACAATCAGAGAGAGAGATTCAGATTCTTGAAGACATGCTCAGATGTTGTATATTGGAATTTCAAGGTAGTTGGGAAAGATACTTACCGTTGATAAAATTTGCTTATAATAATAGTTATCAGACAAGTTTGAAGATGGCACCTTATGAAGCATTGTATGGTCATAAATGTCGGATGCCATTGTATTGGACTGAACTCAAGGAAAATCAGATTTATGGAGTTGATTTAATAAAAGAAACTGAAGAAAAAGTGAAAGTGATTCGAGATTGTTTGAAAGCTGCTTCGGATAGAAAAAAATCTTATGCGGATTTGAAACGAAAGGAAATCGAGTTTCAAGTTGGTGATAAGGTATTTTTAAAAGTATCTCCATGGAAGAAAGTTCTTAGATTTGGACAGAAAGGCAAGTTGAGTCTGCGTTTTATTGGACCGTATGAAATAATTGAAAATGTTGGACCAGTAGCTTATCGGTTAGCATTGCCATCTGAATTACAGAAGATGCATGATGTGTTCCACGTATCTATACTACTTCGGTATCGTTCAGATCCTTCACATATAATTTCACCAACAGAAATTGAGCTACGATCGGATATGACTTACGAAGAAGAACCGATTAAGATTTTAGCTCGAGAGGTCAAGCAACTAAGAAATAAAAGTGTCGCTCTCGTGATAGTATTGTGGCAAAAACACGGGGTAGAAGAGACTACATGGGAACTTGAGGAAACCATGAGAAATAAATACCCACACCTGTTTACCGGTAAGATTTTCTAGGACGAAAATCCTTAAGGGGGAGAGTTGTAATATCCCGAATTAGGGCCTAATCGAAATAGTGGTTTCGTGAACACAAATCCGAGAAAAAAATAATTATTTTATAATTATTTTGAGGTTTATGATATGATTGCATGATTGTGTGAAAATTTCGTGAAGAAATTCTATGCATAAAGTGCTTAAGTTGAAATTAGGGACTAAATTGAATAATTTGCAAAACTTGAATTCTAGAAGTTTTTAGTATGAAATTGCTTTGGAATATTAATAAGGAGGTCTTAAATAGAAATTTGACCAATTTCTAAGTTTATGGACAAAAATTGGACATGGATGGGATTTTTGAAAGTTTAGTAAGGAAGGGCATTTTGGCCATTTGGATATTAAATGAAATAAAATGGGAAAAATAACACAAAAATGATCATCTTCTCCATAAGTTGCTGCCAAATTTTTCTCTCCACCATAGCTATGGTTTCAACACTTTTAAGCCTTGATTGTAAGTGATTTCTATGCTCGTTTTTAATGATTTTTATGTTTTTGAAATCCCGGTAGCTCGATTTAGCTTATGCTAGCAATAATTCAACCTAGGGTTCATATTTGGAAAAATAACCATAGGTGAAATTTGTGTATTTTGGTGTTTCATGATAGAATATAAGGTTTTAAATAATGCTAGACAATTTGTGCTACTCGGTTTTAAGTGAAAACGAGTAAAAGGGCTTAATCGGTAAAAATACCTAATATTCATAAGTACATGCTATAGTGTGAATTTGATGTTGCTATAGAAGGGAAAAATGATAAGCATGTCATAAAACATAAGAATAAGGGATGACTTTTATTTCTCGACCCTAGGGGTAAAAGTGTAAATATGAAAAGTTTAGGGGCAAAATGGTAATTTTGCCAATGTTCGTACTAGGGGTTGTTTTGATGAATTTATGTATTAAATAAATTAATTTGGTATTATAGATCAAGAGTAACAAGATTCAAGTCGTGATCGAGGGAAAAATAAAGTTTACGAGGAGTAGGTTCGATTGCTAATATTTTCTATCGAGGTAAATTCATGTGTAAATAAGGTAACATAATTTTATTTTAAGTGATTTGATGATATTTGTATGATATGATATTTATTATCATGAAATATTGTGCTTTGTGAATTATTATTTGGTAATATGCAAATTATGTGAACAGCTTGATAAGTATGAGATGTTAGCAAGTATCAGTTTGTACATTTCGAAGAAGGTTATCAAAATGTAAAATTGAGAAGAATCCCGTTTGAACCTTGGGAATAGATTAGGGTACAAGTGACATGTCACTAGAATGGTTGAGTTCCGAACCCGTTGAGTTGAGTCCGAGTTCGTGAGATGTAACTAGGCATCCGAGCTCGTTGAGTTGAGTTCGAGTTAACTTATGGATGCGAAGGCCCGAGCTCGTTGAGTTGAGTCTGAGTTCGTTTATGGGCGGGTTACATGGTAGCTTGGCTACATAGATTTCAAAAGCTATTGAGCTTGTTCAGTTATGGGTATAGCACTTATGTGCACACTATCCACGTATCCGAAATTATATTCTGATGTGTTCAATGGGAGAATCCTAAGAGAATATAGAGAATACTTAAAACGAAAGTGATTCGATGATGAATGTGTTGAAGAAGTGAAAATGGACAGGTATGAGTTTAATCCTTGGTTGATAACTTGGTAAGACAAAATTGTGGTAAGATAGCAAGTATTCTTATGATATGAGTGTCTTAATGATGTTTATGTTGGATTGCATGATCATCTTATTTGCATGTGAACTTACTAAGAATTTATGCTTACTCCCTCTTTTTCATTCATTGTAGTTTTGTCAAGGTAGCTTGAGAATCAGGATAGGTCGAAGGCTCGTTCACACTATCCGAAGACCTAAATTGGTAAAATGGCTTGTATATTTTGAGTGTGGAATGTATAGCAATATACTCACTTTGTGTAAATGATCATATGATATGGTTATGGTTTGGTAAGAAAAGGGTTTGTAAATGATTAGCTATTGGAATGGCTAATCAAGTTTATATATGATAACATGTATGCTTTATGTCTTAACTAAACCATGAAAATCCTTGGAAAGGTAAAATTGGCCACAAAACAGAATCAGATAGTAGCAGTGACATGAATTGGAAAAATCACTAAAAATAATAGAAATGGAATTAAAGGATGAATAAGTTTTTAAATCGAAGCTTGATGAGTCTATTTTAATATAGATGGAACAAAATAGGTAAATGAGTTATATTTTATGAGATATTTAAGTTTTTGTGGAACAGGGTTAGAGTGGTCTTTGAATCCCCTGTTTCGAATTTAAAAATTCACCATAAATTGTAAAACAATAATTAGAAGTCATGTTTTATATGTATAGATTCCTTATTGAGTGTAGTTTTATTAGAAAGAAACAAAATAATCATTGAAGCTTTTTACAAGGAGATACATGATTCATAATACACAAGGGTCAGAGTAGTCAAACCTTGAAATAGGGGAGAATTTAATCAATAAAATGTACTAATTAGCTTGACCAAAAATTATAGAAAAATATTATTAGATAGATATATGAGTCTAGTTTCAGGTAAAATTTATGGATATTAATTTAAATTTTCAGAACTCGAGATATGAATATTTAAGCCACTGTGACGCAGTTAGCCAACTTGTCTGGAAATTCTAAAATAAATTGTTTAAGCTGTTTAATTAATGAATTACGTTTAGTAACACCTCGTACTCGACTCAGGCGGCAGTCTCGGGTACGGGGGCTTGAGAATATTTGTTTTAAAGCTTGACGTAGTTCAACATTTGTTTAGTAACACCTCGTACAAACTTGACGTAGTGCAACATTTGTTTTAAAGCTTGTACCAATGGGATATTGATATGAAGCTGCTTGAGAACATCCAGGAACTTCTTCAACTGCACCTCCTATTTTTATTTATTAAGACTTTATGGATGTGAAGGTGGTGGTGGTGGTGGAACCTTGGCTTGCTGGACAACTCTTTTGAGGTAATGTTTTTGCATCTGACACAGGTATTAGATTATCAGGATTGACTAGTTTAGGGTTTACCTTATCGAAGTTTTTCAATTTTAACTTCTATGGAACAGGAGTTTCAACTCTTGGTTGAACTTCCTCCTTGTAATTAGGCCCATCTTCAACCTTAACTACCTTAGGTTCCAATGACTTCCCACTTTGTAAAGTGACCGCTTTGCAATGTTCTTTACCTAAAACTCTTAGATTTTCAGTATAGCTGGGTAAAGCTCCTTGGGGTCTGATCCAAAGTTTAGTGGCTTGTTGATCCAATTAATTCTCCATAGTTTTCAAAATAGAGTTATTCTTCGCCATATACGCCTTCAACAAGTTCTCCAAACTATTGGAAGGTTCGACTTGTGGTGGTTTTTGAACTTTTTGGGTAAATCTTGTTGGTTGAATTGATCTAGGTTGCATGTAATGTTACTGGTCCAACTTCTTGGTTACTACATGACAAGTTTGGATGGTTCTTCCATGAAAGGTTATAAAAAGTGGATTCTGGTCACGCAAAAGTGGCACGACATACTACCTTATGGCTCGATCCCTGTCATTAGCAACAAGGATTGGATTACGAGCATAAGCACCTCCATTTCCTTAATCTTGATTTTGATTCTTAAGATTCATTTCTTCAGTTTTTCTCTAGGCTTTCCTTTCTCGTCGTCTTTTTCTGAAAGTTCGCTCGATTTTTGGGTCTATTGGTAATAAGTTGATAATTCGATCAATGTGCATAAACACCTGAAAAAGAAAAATCACAAAAATTAACTAATTTAAAAATAATAGAAAAAAAAAACAAATTGCAAAAATAATTTCACAAATAATGATTAAAATAACAGTCCCCAACAATGGTGCCAAAAACTTGTCTTGAAATAATTCGATTGATGTACAAGTATACATAATCGTTGACAAATAACAAAGTAGTAAGTAAGAGTTATCGTCTCTACAGGAACTGTTTATAGGCAATAAAAAGTTGCAAAATTAATACTTAGTAAATTTGATGGTGATGAGATCAATTACAGTATGATGGATTTCCTAATTATACTAGATTAAACAAAGTATGCTTCAAAATTAAATTAAACACAATAAATTAAGAATACAAGTTTTTAAGAGTAAACACAATAACATGCACGTGTTAGAATAAATTTCCTTCCTAACTTATAATTATCAACACTACTAAGAGATGTTACAGAGATTCCGTGGCATATTGATAATTTACTAACCCTGATTTTACGAGTGCTCAACTTCTCTCGAAGACCTAAGCTTAACCTTTTAGCCTGCATATTTCTATATCTAGTCAGACCTTAGGATCACTTTTCCAAGAATCATCTAAGGAATCACACTTATTAAAATATTAAGTTTTTCTAGCATATGTCTATGTCAATTAACTTAGTGTTTTAATAAGCAGGAATCGGATTATGTGAGGCAATAATTGTAACACCCCTTACCCGTATACAACGGTAGAACAAGGTACGACACATTACTGGACTTAAACACAAGCTAACATACAAACCAAGGCATAAATTTCCATCCAAATTTAAAACTTTTCATTTATAATCATATCATCCCTAAGACGACCCTACAAAGCCTAAAACATGCATTAGAGGCGATTCGAGACTAAACCAAGAACTTTAGAAAATTCTTCAACACATAAAAAAATTTTCATCAAAATAGGGTCACACGCCCGTGTGGCTTGGGACACGCCTGTGTGGGTAGGACGTGTGGTCACACATGCTCGTGTCCCTAACCCGTGTAACTCTCTATATATGACGTCATGCACCAAAGGAAGTCACACGACTTGGACACACGCCTATGTCCCTAGGCCGTGTCCATCATACGGCTGAGACACATGGCCGTGTCTCTACTCGTGTGGACAAAAAGAAAGCTATTTACCAAGGCATTTTGCCACACTTACTTGCCCCAACCTACACAACAACAAGCAACACCAATCCAAGCATATACATACAACCAAATTAGCCACAAATAAGATATCAATACATCATTTGCACATACTAACATCTATCATATATAAACATTACATACTTTCTTTTCTGTTCATGCCAATTTCATCTTCATGATAAGTATCATCACATAAACATGCCAATGAACACTAAGATTAATATTAGCCAACTTCCAATGGCCATATACAAAATGAATCATTAACTATTACAATGCCAACATATTTGGCTAAACCAATATGACACATAACAAAATGACTAAATCCCTATACATGCCATACTCAAAATATTGAAACCAAGTATACTCGAAACAATCGTTTGATAGTGTGAATCGAGCTCTAACGTTCCTCAATCCTTGAGTTAGCTTGGCAACACTATATAGAATGGAAAGAAAAATGGAGTAAGCTTTAAAGCTTAGTAAGTTTGAATGCAAATAATAAACAATATAAATCATACATTAATCATATAACTACTCAACATAAGTTAACATAAATATCATCATGTATCTTAGGCATAACTTACTCATTAGAATTCTTACCAAGAGTTCATCTCATACTAAAGTCCATACTCATGAGTTTTACAAACATACATGTACAACTCATAACATAGTTTCATACTTTGTCAACTTTGACATACTCTTCGGATTGCCCGTTGAACACTTGGAATATTATCGGATACATAGAAAGTCTTGCACATAAGTGCCACATATGTAGCCAATGCTACCTCATATCTCATAACACATAGGGCTCGCACATGACCTAATCACGGGCCTGCTCACACAAGCTGTCAGTCAAGACGTAGCTACACGAGTTACTCACACAAGCTGTCAGGTATCCGCAACACATGCCAGACTACCCAGCCACTAGTAGAACGTACATGACCAGCACCTGGATTCATATAAATCACATAACTCATGGTTTCCTAGTGACAAGTTACTTGTATCCTAAACTATTCCTAAGGTTCAACCGGGATTTTCTAATCGTTGAAACTTCATTGAATATTTCAATAAAAACAATCATACAATTTATACAATATTAAACGTTAAATACATAATACAACATTGCATTATTTACACACAAACTTACCTCGGTGTACAAAATAGTAGGAAATGGACCTAATCGTCAATAACCTTGTTCTTCCCCCGATTAAGGTCCGAACTTCATTTTTCTTAATCTATAATAGCAAATTTAACTTATTTAATTATCACATTACTCAATGTTGTCCAAAAAATCAACTTATGGAAAAATTACATTTTCCCCTAAACTTTGACATATTTACATTTTAGTCCTTAGGCTCGTAAAATGAAATGTATCCATTTTATTTGTTACCCAAGCCTAAAAAAACCTAAACCATGCTCATAAAAACCCAAATTTTTCATCAAAGCACATTTCTACTACCCATTATCACAACTTTTACAAACAAGTCGTTTTTATGCATTTTCACTAAAAATCACTTAGTAAAAGTTGTTTATCACACCTTAAACATACAATATCTTCCATTAAACATCAAAATACATGCATGTCACACATGGGTAAATTTTTAAACATGAACCCTACTGCAAAATAATGTTAGAAATAGGTAAATCGAGTTACGAGGACTTCAAAAATGTAAAGAGCATGAAAAATGAGGCTAGGATGTACTTACTATCAAGCTTGAAAGTTGAAGAAACCCTAGCTATAGTCTCCTTGTAAAATTCAGCCAAGATGAAGAAAATGGACACCAATTTTTACTTTATTTTCCCTTTTTATTCTTTTATTTACTAAATGACCAAAATACCCTTAATGCATAACTTTGAAATTTTACCTATTCATGTCCATTTTTGTCCACTAACTTATCCAATGGTCTAATTACCAACTAAGGACCTCTAATTTAAAATCTCATAGCAATTGGACACCTTTACCAAGTAGAGCTCAACTTTTGCGCTTTTTATAATTTAGTCCTTTTGACTAAATTGAGTGCCCAAACATCAAAATTTTCGAACGAGATTTTCACAGAATAGTTCCATAAAACCATAGACCATAAAAATGTAATAAAAATGGATTTTTCTATGTCAAATTTGTAGTTCGGAAACCACTGTTCCGACTAGCCCTAAAATGGGGCTGTTACAATAATAATATTTCTATACTGAAATAGTTCAATCACATTAATCCTAGGGTTATGCAAGGTAATAAATTTCTTTTATTATTATTACTATTTTGACCTATTTTCATCATAAAAAGATCAAACATGCACCATTCAGATATTATGTCAATTAATTATAATCTGAAATGATTTAATAATTAATTCAATTGCATCCCTACATTAATAATGCACGAATAACATGTTCATGATTTTATTCGAATGAATAAATAAATCAAATGCGTAGAACACCTCTTAACATAATTAAATAATCTAAGCTACGAAATTTAAACCATTCTAACACCAACAAAATTAAGCAATCATGATTATATTAAAAGCAAAGAACTTAGTTGCAATCATGTTTCTTGAATTGAACAAAAATAAAAGATTGAAAGGATAAGAAATAAAAAGTCATTTTTTTGTGGTTCTCCAAGGCACAAAGCACTTTTCTCATCATTCGTTCTTCACTTCTTGTCATGACTACCAAGATTAAAGATCCAAATATGCCTGAATGGGGCTTCCTTCAAAGCCTTACA
Organism: Gossypium arboreum; assembly: GCF_025698485.1. Classification (NCBI taxonomy): domain Eukaryota; kingdom Viridiplantae; phylum Streptophyta; class Magnoliopsida; order Malvales; family Malvaceae; genus Gossypium; species Gossypium arboreum. The sequence goes on along the minus strand of NC_069075.1, from coordinate 87,995,543 downwards.
AACACACTTGAAGAAATGGAAAATGGGAAATGGAAAAAGAGAGAAAAGAGAGTAGAGATGGTGAGTGAGGGATGAATGAAATGGACAACAAATGTGTCTTTATTTATACTAGTGAAGAGCCCCTTGAGTTTGCTAAAAGTAGCATGAAAATCCCACTTTTCTCTCTTGTGCATGGCCGGCCCCTTATGTTGAGAAAAGAAGGTGGATGACTTTGCTAAAAATATCTAGCTCATGCTTAATTCAAGGTAAGAAGTTGAACTGTAATAGCTCAATTTTCAGTGGCATCGAAAACAGTGGTTTGAGACCACTAAATCTGACGAGTGAGTTAAAATTTATTTATTTATTTATTATTTATGAGTTAAGTGTGATTTTAGAAAGATTTTTGAATTAGTGATTTGCGTTTTAAAAAATTTGATTAGGTTAAGTGGTTCTGAAAATGAGGTATCCAGACCTCGATTTCATAAACCAAGCAGTAAATATTTTTATAAATATTTTTGGAGTGTCATTAAGCTAGTATTAAATTTTCGTTAGAACATTTAACGTTTTGATAGTTAATTAATAAAAAATGACTAAATTGGAAAATGTGCAAACTTGCCAAAGTGATAAAATAGCCTAAATGTTAAATGAGGAAGGACTTAAGGAGCAATTATGCCTAAAAGAAAGGCATGAGGCGGCATTAGCAGAAAAATCATGTGATTGAATGGCAAATTTGTAAATTTTGTGAAATTAAATTAAATAAATTGAATTGTAAACTTTTCTAGGCTATTCTTCTTCAATTTATCAGCCAAAAACGCCATAGGAGAAGATTTTAAGATGACTTTATTTATTTTACTTCATGTAAGTTCAATTCTTGCTTTTTCCTTGAAATTTTTATGTTTTTGAGACTTTTACAATTAGGTCCAACTAGCTATTTCATTAGTTTTTGATTTTATGGGTGATTTTGAAAGTTACCATTGATGAGTGCTAGATGTTTATGATGAATTAACATGGATTTGATGCTTTAATTTTGTTATATGATGATTTTATCAAGAAATTTCAATAGAAATTTTAGGACCTAATTGTGAAAAAGATTAAATTTTAGGGTTTGGCATTAAAGTTTGTTTTATCAAAGGCTGTGAAATAGCTTAGAATTCTTAGATAAATTTTTAATTGAGAAAAATTAGCTCAATTGATAGGATATATGATGAGGGACTAAATTGTAAAAACTGTAAAAGTTGGGCTAATTGTGTAATTTAAAAAATTGAGGGGTATTAATTGTGAAGTGAATTGAAATTGAAATATATGCTAATGAATGAATAATTTTACATTATATATCAAGAGCCCGTAGATCAACAAGAAAAAGGGAAATTAACAGAATAGTCCCTAACTACTACAAACTTACAATTCAGCCCAGGTAAGTTCATATGGTTAAACTGTAACACCCCAAACCCGGCCTGGAAGTTTGGCTCGAATCTGGCGTGTCACATTAAAGTGTTTTTCGAAAACCATGTTTCCATTAAAACCCTTCTTAATAATTAAAACTTATACCCTTTTAAACCTTATTAGAAAACCTCACCGAATAACATTCTTAACAACTTTGTAAAAATCTTGGCGATTCTATGGAAGCTTAATTTAAAAACAATTGCGGATACGTGATGTTTTGAACAACGATGAGTTACTTTGGAAAACCGTGTTCTAATACTAGCAATTATAAGAACAATAAATAAAATTCCAAATTTGAAATCCAAAAATTACAACGGCTTTACTACAACCCACATAAAAACATTTAAAAGTAATAATCAAAGCGTAACATAAGCAGTGTGTGGCTTCCTCCGAGCCCCTCGCAGCTCGATCCGTTTAAGGTGGAAATTACCTGAAAGGTTAATAAACGGGGTGAGTTTACAAAAACTCAGTGTGAAATCCCCTACTATATAAAAGGAATAGTCAGTCATATAAAAGAGTTAAAAGTTTGGTCCTAGCCCTACTTACAGTTTTAGTATCAATTAGGCCTTAGCCCATTATAACAGACAGTACCAGATGGGCTTTAGCCCATTACAGAATAAGAAATATTATCAGAACTAGAATCAAAATGAGAATCAAATTAGAATCAGGTGACAGAATCAGAATCAGAATCAGAATTAGGTAACAGAATCAGAATTAGAATGTGAATGCAATCCCAACCCAATCCAATCGTATACACCCCTTACCAACCTTACACCATGTGGGGAGACAACTCGACCCACCCATCCGCTACACACCACAAAATTTGCAGCATGGCTGTCAGAATAGATATTGTGACAGAGTCACTAGATAAAGATATTGTGGCAGAGCCACCAGAATCAGATAATGTGGCAAAGCCATTTAACAGAATACGTGGCACAAAGCCATCGATAATGGGTCTATATGTAACACCCTGAATTTGGGCCTAGAAGTTTTGGGCCTTGAGCATTGGAGCGGTTAAAGGCAACTTATAATATTTTGTTGTGCGTGTAAATTTCGCTAATGAAGGCTTGTTTTAGTGGTTAAGTGTGTTGAGAAGTGTTGGAGAAGTCCTGGGTTTAAACCTGGACTCTAGCAAAAAAATTTGGTTTAAGGTGAATCAAACCCTGGGTGTAGTAGGTAGGCCTTAAGAATATTGTTGGAGAAATTGTGACACAAAAAGCCTTGTGGTCTAGTGGCAAAGTAGCGCCACATAAGAGGCAGGAAGGTTGCATTATAGAGGTGGCAAGGAGGTCCAGGGTTCGAAACTCATGGCAAGCGAAGAGCATTTATTTTGCTAACAAGGGGTGGCAAGAGTTGGTGTTGAATTTAAACTCTGATAATGGAGGGATCCCACATCGGGAAGCTAACATAATAGTGGATGTGAAGCTGGCTTTAAATAGAGAGAACTATGAGGAGAGTAATGTACCTTTCTTGGCTGATCCCGTTTGGGTTGGGCGTCGGCTAAGAGTGCTCGGAGCGCGGATTAACTCCAGTCTCCTATCAGGTGTGTATTTCTCACTACTCTAGCTGTAGGATGGCTACTTCGGGCCGCGATGGGCCGAAAGGGGCCATGTAGGCCCAATGGGCCTACGGGCCCAATTGGATAAGTTGTTTGATTGTGTAGTAAATATTGGACTAGGCTAGGTGAATCTCATATCAGTGGCTAGATTTGGGCTAAAAAGGGCCACACGAGCGTGTGGGCCCATTTGGGCCGAGAAGGGCTTTAGGTCTATTCGTATTGTTATCCCTGTTTAGAATACTTTAGTTTACCAAATTACTGAAATACCCTCAACTTGTAAAATTACCAAAGTACCCCCGATTTATAAAATTACCCAAATATCCTCGATTTGTAAAATTACAGAAATACCCTCAGTTTGCAAAATTACTGAAATACCGTCGATTTGTAAAATTACCCAATTATCGTTTTACCCTCGATTTATAGTATTACTATTTTTACCCTCGATTTACAGAATTACCGTTTTATCCTCGACTTATAGAATTACTATTTTACTCTCGATTTACAGAATTACCGTTTTACCCTCGATTTATAGAATTACTATTTTACCCTCGATTTACAGAATTACCATTTTACCCTCGATTTATAGAATTACTATTTTACCCTCGATTTACAGAATTACCATTTTACCCTCGATTTACAGAATTACCATTTTACCCTTAATGTAAAAAATTACTGAAATACCCTTGGTTTACAAAATTACCAAAATACCCTCGATCAATAAAATTACCAAAATACCATTGGTTTGTAAAATTACCAAAATACCCCTACTTTGTGTAATTACTGAAATACCCTTGTAGGGTAGAATTATCGAAATACCCCTGTAGGGTAGAATAATCGAAATACCCCTGTAGGGTAGAATTATCGAAATACCCCTGTAGGGTAGAATGACCGAAATACCCTTGTAGGGTAGAAATACCGAAATACCCCTGTAGGGTAGAATTACCGAGATACCCTTGTGGGGTAAAATTACCATTTTGCCCCTAAGGTGTTAAATGACTATTTTGCCCTTGTGGCCAAGTGGTGACTTGGACCGTGTGGTTTTAATTTGATTGTGAATATATGTTGGTGATATGAATGACTTGACTGTGACTGTTTGATTCAAATATGGGCGATATTCGATTACGTATGTTGTATGCCATGACATTTATATCATTGCATGGGTTATGGGTTATCTTGATGGAGGAAGTCTTGAAAGTGGCTTGTCCACGTCTCGGAGGCTTTGCCTCAACTTATCGATATCTGAGCGACAATCTTGCCGCAATCTGTGGAGTGTAGGGTGGGTGGGTTGAGCTATTCCCACATGGAGTGTAGGGTGGTACGGATGGAGTGTAGCGGTTGGTTATAGGCTGGGTTGGGATTGCATTCACATTCTAATTTTGATTACATTACGATACCGATTCGATTTTGATTACATTACGATCATCGATTACGATTCGTCACCTAATTTCGATTCGATTCGATTCTAGTTCGATAATGTTTCTTATTACGTAATGGGTTAAAGCCCATCTTGTACTGTCTGTTATAATGGGCTAAGGCCCAATTGGTACTGAAACTGTAAGTAAGGCTGGGGCCAGACGTTTAATTCTTTTATATGACTGACTGTTCCTTTTTATAGTTGGGGATTTCACATTGAGTTTTCGTAAACTCACCCGCTTACTAACCTTTCGTAATTTCCAGCCTTAGACGGATCGGGGCTACGAGGGGCTCGGAGGAAGCCACACACACTATTTATGTTATAGTTTTGATTATTGCTTTTAAATATTTTTATGTGGGTTGTTGTAAAGCCGTTGTAATTTTCTGGATTTCAAATTTGGAATTTTATTTATTGTTCTTATAATTGCTAGTATTAGAACATGGTTTTCCAAAGCAACTCATCGTTGTTTAAAACATCACGTAACCGCAATTGTTTTTAAATTAAGTGTCCGCCAACGCCTGTGATTTTTTTACAAAGTTGTTAAGAATGATATTCAGTTGAGGTTTTCTAACAAGGTTTAAAAAGGGTACAAGTTTTTAATTACTAAGAAGGGTTTTTAATGGAAACATGGTTTCCGAAAAACACTTCAATGTGACACGCCAGATTCGAGCCAAACATCCAGGCCGGGTTTGGGGTGTTACACTATAATTGGCACGAAGCCCACAATATCGATACGAAGCCCACAATAACGGCACACAACCATAATCAGGTTGGCACAAAGCCATATGTAGGTTGGCGCAAAGCCATAATCAGAATAATTGGCTTTCAGCCATCAGTAGCTGTATCATGTTAGGCACATAGCCATCAGTGACGGTAATATAGTTGGCACACAACCTTGAGTAAATATGATCGACACAGAGTCGTCAATAATCATATATTGGCACATAGCCTTAGGCAAATACGTTTGGCACACAACCTTCGGTAACATAATTGGCACTCAGCCATCGATCGGTCCACAGTCGTCTTGGGCGACCCGTGCGACCTTATCAAATCAGTACGAATATACGGCTCTTAAGCCTTTGGTGGATCCACAGTCTTCAAGCAACCATGCGATCCTAACAGATCAGATCTTCCTCCGTACAAAATCCCAACCCATGCAACATGTCATGTATGTAGAATGTTATGCCCATATTTGAATCAAACAATCATAGTCAAGTCATTCATATCACCAACATATATTTACAATCAAATCCGTCAACCACACAATCCAAGTTAGTCACTTACCCATAAGGGCAAAACAGTCATTTAACACCTTAGGAGCAAAATGGTAATTTTACCCCACAAGGGTATCTCAGTAATTCTACCCTATAGGGGTATGTCAGTAATTCTACCCTACAGGGGTATTTCAATAATTTTTTAAATCGAGGGTAAAACGGTAATTCTATAAATCAGGGGTACTTTGGTAATTTTACAAGTCGAGGGTATTTCAGTAATTTTACAGGTTGAGGGTATTTTAGTAATTTCACAAATCAGGGGTATTTTGGTAATTTTACAAACTAGGGGTATTTTGCTAATTTTTCTAATCGAGGGTATTTTGGTAATTTGGTAAACTAAAGTATTCTAAACAGGGATAACAATACAAATGGGCCTAAAGCCCATTCTCGGCCCAAATGGGCCCACACGCTCATGTGGCCCTTTTAGCCCAAATCTAGCCACAGATATGAGATTCACCTAGCCTAGTCCAATATTTACTACACAATCAAACAACTTATCCAATTGGGCCCGTAGGCCCATTGGGCCCACATGGTCCCTTTCGGCCCATCGCGACCCGAAGTAGCCATCCTACAGCTAGAGTAGTGAGAAATACACACCTGATAGGAGACTGGAGTTAATCCATGCTCCAAGCACTCTTAGCCGACGCCCAACCCAAACGAGCACGCCATAAAGTGAAAGGGATCAACTAAGAAAGGTACCTTTACTCTCCTCATGGTTCTCTCTAATTAAAGCCAGCTTCGTATCCACTCTTATGTTAGCTTCTCGATGTGGGATCCCTCCATCATCAGAGTTTAAATTCAACACCAACTCTTGCAGCTCCCTGTTAGAAAAATAAATGCTCTTTGATTGCCACGAGTTTCGAACCCTGGACCTCCTTGCCAACTTTATGACGCCACCTTCCTGCCTCTTATGTGGCACTACTTTGCCACTAGACACAAGGCTTTTTGTGGCACAATTTCTCCGACAATATTCTTAAGGCCTACCTACTACACCCAGGGTTTGATTCACCTTAAACCAAAATTTTTGCTAGAGTCCATGTTTGAACCCAGGACTTCTCCAACACTTCTTAGCACACTTAACCATTAAAACAAGCCTTCATTAATGAAATTTACATGTACAACAAAATATTATAAGCTGCCTTCAACCGCTCCCATGCTCAAAGCCCAAAACTTCTAGGCCCAAATTCAGGGTGTTACATAAACTTTGATAATTATTTATTAATTTATGAATGATATAATGTATTTATTCATATTTCTATTATTGAAATTAAAATTTATTTTTTAAAGTATGAAATTGAAATGAATGTTTGAAACAAGTAGAACGTAGGATAGAGTACAATCGTTTTATAGTAAAAGATGAATTGACGGATAAGACCATAATTGGGTTATGGCACTATGAATATAAGACCATGGTTGGACCATGGCAGTGTTTATATGTAAGACCATAGCAGGGTTATGGCACTCTAATGATAAGACCATAACTGGGTTATGGCACTGCGAATGTAAGACCATGATTGGGCCATGGCGATGCATGTGTAAGACCATAGTTGGACTATGGCACAAAGAAAACTATGTACTTATATCCATAAGTCGTTCCTTGATTTAGTAAAAATTGGACAAAGACCTACGTGAATGAATTGAAAGATATATTAATTATTAATGATACTGGTCTAAAGGAAGTGTGTTCATTGACTTATGTTGTATTTGACACGGAGAATGTATAATTTATTTACAATTTAGTTTATTATATTAAGTTTGGTAAAATCAATGTATAATATATTGAACTTACTAAGCTTACTCGTGTTGTTTTATGTTCTTGTAGATTAATGTGTAATAGGGAGATCAAATCAACACATCAAGCCATACTATTCAATTTAATCCGATAGTTTTTGAAATATAAATTTTGGTTTATATGACATGTATAGGTTTGGTTTCGCAATAAAAAAGTTTCAATTGTGGTTGTGATTCTTAAATGTTTGTATGTGTATAATTAATAGTAAAATTTGTTAAATCAGTGAAATGAGTTAAATGGGTAAGTATAAGTAATTGATGTATATGTATGTTATATTATGTTTAGAACATGTATTGATTGGTTTTGATTGCTTGGTTGGGATATATTAGTGTATTTAAATGTTGTGTGTAGGTTGATGTCAAAAAGGGTGAGAAAAATGGCCTTAAAATGACCTATTTTTGTCCACATGGGTAGAGACACGAGCGTGTGTCTCAGCCGTGTGTGACACGACCTGCACATGGGTGTGTAGCCTGGTCATGTGTCCCCTACACCTCAAAATTTTGAAACAGAATGCTTAGGTTTTAGCACATGGCCTAGCACACGGGCGTGTGGCCTGGCCTTGTAACCCCTGCACTTTGCATACAGCCTAGCACATGGGCGTGTGGTTGGCTATGTGACCCAAGTCAGAGAGTTACACAGGTAAGGATACAGGCTGGGACATGTCTGTGTGCCTCACATCGAATGCCCACACAGCTTGAGACACGAGCATGTCTCCTGGACGTGTGAGCCACACGGCCGTGTATCCCCTGCTCTTAAGAAAAATTTTAAGATTTTGAAAAAAATTCCCTGAGTGTCCGGTTTAGTTCTGATTCACTTCTAAAGTGTATTTTGGGCCTCGAGGGCCCATCTAAGGGATAATATGAGTGTTATATGATTAATTATTGATTTGTATAATAAAGGTAATGAAATATTAGTAATTAGTCTGTAAAGTCCGGTAAATCTCCCTAACCCTGTTTCGACGACGAATAAGGGTTAGGGGTGTTACATGAATGGTCACATGGAAAATTTGTTGTAGCTACTTTGTAATATTTTGACAAGTCTTGGGTGCCTCAATTAATTATTTTATGGACAGTTGGACTTCTCATAGCTCAATCGGGCTCTTTCCTCCCTTACTGGACAGTTTGGGCTTCAATTTTAGTAGCAAGCTAGTACGCTTTAGTGATCCAATTATGAGATGGGTCAAAATTAATTTGAGAGTCCAACTGTAACCCCCCTCACCCATATTCAATGCCGGAATAGGGTTATGGAGCATTACTGGACTTATAAAACAATTAAACATTCATTTCACATACATATTCCAATATCATGTAATCATCATTCAATATCAATCATATTGTCTCAATTATGAGCCTACGAGGCCCAAAACATGCATTCGGGGTGGTTCGAGACTAAACCAATAACTTATGAAATTTTAGGAAAACTTAGAAAATTTTACAAAATACAGGGGACACACGCCCGTGTGGCTCGGTGGTGTGTCTCACACTGCTAAAGACACGCCCGTGTCACAGGCCGTGTGGACATTCGAAATGGGATCACATGGAAGTGTCCCAGACCGTGTTTGACCCCCTATAACTCTTTGACTTGTGTCACACGGCCAACACACATGCCCATGTGGCTAGCTCATGTGCCCTAGAAATGGCCACACACACCTGTATGCTATGCCGTGTGCTAGGATGTGCCAAACCTGTAGGGTATACTAACTTATGCCACACGGCCAAGTTACACGCCCGTGTCCTGGGCCGTGTGGAGCATACTAACTCAATTTTTAACTCAACACCAGGGGACACTTGATCGTGTAACATAACCGTGTGTCACACACGGCTGAGACACATGCCTGTGTCTCTGCCCGTGTGGACAAAAATAGGCTATTTACCAGGCCACTTTTCCACCCAAATTGCATGTACCTACACCAACCCATTTGGCACCAAAACGTAGCATATATAGGCATTCATCTAACTCAACCAAGCATAAATTATACCATTTCAATACCAACAACACAAGGCATACAATCTCACAACACACCATCCACTTTTATACCAAATTCACTTTCTCAAATCATCAATATAGTTATTTTCTAAACATGCATTATTTTACCTAAGTTCACAAGCATACTAATTCTCAATTCATCAACTATTTGACATCCACAACACCTATAATCAACAAGCATCACATATCCATCATTTAACACATAACCAAAGTCATACACACATATGAATACACAACTAAATCAACCAAATTAAGCCAACTTTCATGGCTATATACAAAACCAAAACATTAACATTTTACAAGCTATTTCAATTGGCTAAATTCATTATCAAACCATAACCCAAAATCACCAAAGTTCCTATACATGCCATATTCTCAAAATACTTAAGTTCAAAAGTACCAAAGTTATAGTAGGATAGTGTGATGAAGTCTCTGACGGTTCCCGAATCAAGCTAGCTTTGCATTTAGTATAAAACACGGAAAAATAAACGATGTAAGCTATAAAGCTTAGTAAGCTCGTATGAAAATAATAAGCAAAATTCACCATTTATTTACCATTCAAAATATACATATAACATACTACAAGATATTTAACCATAATGTTAACATATATTCCATCATCTATTTAACCATGAACTCAATTCTTTCATATATTCGGTACGAATTCAGTTTCCGTACATACCTGTATTGATACGTATCTATTCTTACCATTTCATATATTCGATATACCTGCTGAACAATTTGGAATAATACAAGATACTCGGGAATCTCACACTCTAAGTCATAATATATATATAGCCGAAGCTATCTCAATATCATATCTCAATAATGCTCACTCTCGAGCTATCAATAGGTCTGCTTACAAAGCTGACTATCATGACGTATCTACACGGTGCTGCTCACACAAGCTGACGAGAATCCACAACATATGCTGAATACTCAGCCACCGGTAGGACATACGGACCAGCACCCAAAACAATAATAACCCCTAATAACATGTCATTCGTATCTTAATCTATTCCTAAGGTTCAACCAAGATTTTCCAATGCCGAATCTTCGATGAATAGGTCCACAATGTCGTATTCACAATTTATGCAATACTAAAGCATTTAAAACAAAAATATAACAATACTTATTACATACGAACTTACCTCGAATGTAAAAACGACGGATTAAGTCGATTAATATGAAACATTATTCTTTCCCAGATCTAAATCCGTATTTCGCCTTTCCTGATCTAAATATAATCAAAATTAACTTATTTGATAATCTCTCTATTCAATTTAGTCCAGAATACACATTAAAGCACTTTTACAATTTTGCCCCTAACATTTCACATTTTTGCAATTTCGTCCTTATTTCATAAAATCACAAATTCATTAAATTCAATTAAAACCCATGCTCGTCAAATATCATTTAGGTCCCTAGCAATCCATATTTTTCATTTCATTCATAATTTAACCACAAAAATTACACATTTCACAATTTAATCCCTAATTGAACATTTTACTAAGAATCACTTAACAAATATTGTTTATCTAATAACAACCACGCATTTTCTACAATTAAACATCAAAATACATCAATATTCATAAATGACAAAACCCTAAACCTTTAACAATTTTGCAAAATAGTCTTGGGCTAGCTAGATTATGCTACAATGATCACAAAAACATAGAAATCACTAAAAAGGGGATAAAAAATTGTACCATGCAAGCAATAGATGCTAGTCGAACTTTCAAGCCCTAACAATGGCTTTTTCTTTCTTCCAAAATCAGTGAAAAAGATGATAACCAACATAATGCTTTGTTTTTCTTTAATTTATTAACATTTATTACTAAATTACATCAATAACATTAATATACAACAATTAAAAAATTACTTAGCCATGCCCATCTTTGTCCACTAAAAAAATAATGGAATAATTGCAACATAAATCCCTTAACTATTTAATTTCATAGCCATTTAATTCCTTTACCTATTAGAACACCACTTTTGCAGTTTATGCAGTTTAGTCCTTTTTATCAAATTAAACATTCAAATGATAAATTTTCTGAACGAAACTTTCACACAATCATTTTATCATGCTGTAAATATTAAAATAATAATAAAATAAATATTTTGACTTCGAATTTGTGGTCCCGAAACCATTGTCCCGATTTGACTAAAAACAGGCTATTACAACTCTCCTTCTTAGGGATTTTCGTCCCTGAAAACCTTACCTGAAAAGAGGTTAGGATACTATTTTCTCATAGCTTCCTTGGGTTCCCACGTAGCTTCTTCGACCTGTGATGTTGCCACAACACTTTCACCAAAGCTATGCGTTTATTTCTCAATTCTTTAACCTCTCTAGCTTAAAATTCTGATTTGTTCTTCATTATACGACATATCAGGTTGAATTACATGCGATGGATCCTGTAACAACTCGTTTTTAGGGTTAATCAGAACAGTGGTTTCGGGGCCACTAAATCCGATGAGTAAGTTTGTAAATATTATATTTAATATTTATGAGTTAATTGTGAGTTTAAAAAAGGTTTTTGATATTGTGATTTTTGTTTTATAAGCGATTTATTAAGCTCAAGTGGTATGACCTTAAGGTCAAGTGGGTTTAGAAAATGAGGTATCGAGACCTCATTTCTATAAACCGAGTCGTAAATATTTTTATAAATATTTACAGAGTGGCAATAAGATGATATTAAAGTTTTGTTGAAAAATTTTATTGTTTTGATAGTTAATTAAGCAAAAAGGACTAAATCGCGCAAAGCGTAAAAGTTGTGTTCTATAAGTTAAAGATATTAAATAGCTATGGAATTAAATAGTGGGAGTCCTTAAGTGGTAATTATTCCATAATTTTTGGTAGTGGAATTCCATGGCTTGGTATAATGGAAATTATTAATGTATATTAAGGTTAAATATGGTATTTGGTAATTATAATAAAATAAAATAAAACAAAAGCCAAATTACATGCTATCATCTTCATCAATAGCTGAATGTGAGAAAGAAAATAATGTTCTCAAAGCTTTGAAGGTTCAGCCATGGTTGTTCATGCATGTAAGTCCATGTCGTCTCGGTTTTTAATAATTTTTATGTTTTTTAGATCGTTGCTTCGTAATCTAGCTGGCCTGTACCTCTAATTTTAAAATTGTTAAAGTATTTGGATGATGCCATTATTGAATGTTTGAGTATCTTGTTGTTTGATGATGAGTAATAAATCTTTGATGTTTGATTTTCATGTTTGATTAAGTGATTTTTGATAAAAATGTGTATTAAGGACTAAATTTAGAAATTTGTAAATTGAGGGGTCAAAACATGAAATAAATAAAAGAAATGGGTTGCTAGAGACCTAAGGTAAATTCGGCCTAACATGGGTTTGATGAAATTTTGAGTAATTTGTGTTATTTTGAAATAGGGATTAAATTGTAAAATGTGAAATGTTAGGGATAAAATGCAAAATGCCCAAATTATGTGTCTTTAGATAAAATTTAATGAAATGTTGAATAAGTGAGTTAATTTTGATATTAATTAGATTGGCAAAAGTAGAATTTGATTTGGATCGGTGGGAAAATCAAAAGGTCGATTAGTCGTCTCGTTCGATTATCGCCTTCCGAGGTAAGTCCTTAAGTAATTATATTTGATTTGCTGCGCTTAAGATTATATAATATGATAAGTAATTATTTGACGTTTACAAGTTCAAATTCCAATAAGTATATTGAATTTCGGCTATAAAGCTGAATATGAAATGGATGATTTATGTATATAATGTGGCCGAATGACTATTAAGTGATGATGTGAAAGTGTGTAATATGTGTATACAATTTTATTGTACTTGTTTGTATAAAGTCGAATGTGAATTGAATGGTATATATGTGGTGACAGAATAGCTATTATGAAACAAAGTCAAAGAATGGGATATTTGTATAATAGATGAATTGTGACTATTGTTCCTACTTGATCGAGGTTGTGTGTGAAATAATTTGTGAATATGGCATATAGTCGAATGGTTATTAAAAGTGAAACTAGGATAATGGAAAGATTATGTGTTCCTTGTGTATGATTATTGAACCGAAAGTTAAAAGGTAGGTGTACATTTTGTGCTTATATTCGAATGAAGCAATTAAATTGCTAATGTGAAATGTTATGTGAAATGTGTTAACATGTGAATAAATATGCAAGACACGAAAATGTATCCGGCTAAAGTCCCGCAGCTTCGTCTTTGAAATGTATCCGGCTAAAGTCCCGAGCTTCGTCTTGAAATATATCCGGCCAAAGTCCCGCAAGCTTCAGGTTGAAATGTATCCGACTAAAGTCCCGCAGGCTTCGTGCTGGAAATGTATCTGGGCCAAAGTCCCGCAGGCTTCGTGCTGGGAATGTATCCGGGCCAAAGTCCCGCAGCTTCGTCTTTGAAATGTATCCGGTTAAAGTCCCGCAGCTTTGTGCTGATAATATAATTTCGGTTTTATACCTAGTGAGCCAAGTGCCGATGAATTTGATAAAAGTATACAATTACAAGATCCTACTCTCGGTTGACAAATTGAAAGTGCATTACATATTAAGTTGGCTGTATGTATCATGTACTGTGTATGCGATTTTGATTTGAATTAAATTATAAATATATAAAGTGATGCATCTGTGAATAAGTGTTATGACTATAAATGTGATTGTGATATATTCGGTAAATATGTGAAGTTATGTGAAGTGATTCTATGTTTATATTCAAATATAAACACTTGGTCCTTGTGGAAAGGTTTGTGGAAGTATATGATTTTATTTTTAGGTGATTACGATCTTCGAAAATTAAATGTGAATATGATATTGTATTTCATTCATTTCAATTGAACTAAAGCTGATAGTGAAGCATTTTAATGCCTATGTTATATGAGTTCGATCTTGAATAACATGATATACATGTTTAGATAATTTGAATGTAAGGAATGTGTGAAAGAGCAAATTTGTAATAAATCTGCTTGGGACAGCAACTGTAGTGTGATTTTGGAAAATCACCATAAATTGTGGAAATTGAATTAGAAGCTAAATAAATTATGAAATTAAATCTTAATGAGTCTAGTTTCTTATAAAAGAAACCATGTAAGCAAAAGAATTTTAGATAATGAGATATTTGAAGTGGAGTGAGACAGAGTCAAAATGACTTTAAAATCCCCTGCTCTGTCTTTAGAAAATCATTGTAAATTGTACAATGATGATTATAAGATAAAATTTATATTATTAGACTCTTTAATGAGTCTAGTTTCAAATGAAGTAAACAATAACATATTTTGAATTCTGTATAATGAGAAAATTGATTTGTAGTGAAGAGTGGTAAGAATAGTCAAACAGTAAAACAGGGGAAACTTAAATAAAAATCTGGTATTGATTGGTCAAACCAAAAATTCTGAAAATTTTATGGATGGAATATATATAAGTCTATTTTCAGGAAAAATTAACGGCACTTTATTTGGAGTTTTTTATCTCCAGTTATAAATAATTTAGTGACTATTGCTCAGGAAAACAGCTTGTAGTGAATTTGTGATTTTGTTGCAAACATGGTTAAAACTAGTTAATGAGATACTTTTCGAGTTCTTATGATCTTATTTATGATTTCAATATTTGGTTTTAATTGAGTTCAGATTCAAGTGAGGTGAATTTACTAAATATGCATTATGGTCATGGATACTTGGCCGAAATGGCAATTACCTAGGAATGATTTCTTGAAAATTTGAAATAATCGAGCTATAAGTAAATTAATTGTTTGCATTGCTTAAAACTTACTAAGCATTGAAGCTTACTCCGTGTTCTTTTTTCCATTCCTTATAGGTTTATTCTTTAGTTCGAGTTGGAAGAGCCGGAGATATCATCACACTATCGAGTCATTATGTGAGTTGAGAAGATGGTATATCATCATGATTTAAGGCATGTATAGGATAGACTATAGGTAGAATGATATTTTGTCTTTGTATACATTATAGCCATGCGAAGATGGCTCGCTTATTTTGTTTAGAGAAGCCTTATAATTGAACTAATGTGTTGAAATGTTTTAGTTATAACTTGATAGTAGTTAATTTGTTATTAGATATTCGGTTATGTTTTGATAGTTAGTCATTTTGGAAATTTATAGGAGCTCTTATGAAAAATCAATGAGACAGGTTGCATTGTTGATAATTTATGTCTGGTAAATATCTTTGACCTTATAGAAGTTTTGTTCAGTCAAGTAATACCTCATAACCTTATTCTGGCAACAGATACGGGTTAGGAGTGTTACAGATCCGATCGATATCGTCGCAACATCGATACATGAAACACGTTGGGAATATTTTCCAACTCTATCAATAATGCTGGTCGATATGCCAGTAGCCCTATTCATTCAATAATCTCATACGTCTGGATGAATCGCGGACTCAATTTTCCTTTGCGACCAAAATAAAGTATTTTCTTCCATAGAGATACTTTCAGAAATACTCTGTCGCCAATCTAAAACTCAATGTCTTTTCATTTCAAATCCGCGTACGATTTTTGTTGATCTGAAGCTGCTTTCAGACTGTCTTGAATTACTTTTACTTTCTCTTCAGTCTCTCTGATCAAATCAATCCTGTGAATATTTTTCTCACTAAGTTCGGTCCAGTACAATAGAGTTCAGCATTTATGACCATACAATGCTTCATAGGATGCCATTTTAATGCTCGATTGAAAACTGTTGTTATACGTGAATTCAACCAATGGCAAATATTTCTCCCAGTTGCCTTCAAATTCTAAAACACAACAACAAAGCATATCTTCGAGAATTTGTATCACTCTCTCAGACTGACCATCAGTTTGTGGATGAAATGTAGTACTAAAGTTCAACTACGAACCTAGATCTTCTTGTAATTTATTCCAGAATCGTGACGTAAACCTCAAATCTCTATCCGAAATAATCGAAACTGACACCCCGTGCAATCTAACAATCTCTTAAATGTACAATTCAGCCAATTTATAAAGCAACTAGTCAGTACGTACTGGAATGAAATGTGCTGATTTCATCAGTCGATCAACGACAACCCAAATAGCATCTCTCTTCTTCGGAGATAGGGGTAATCCCATTATGAAATCCATAGGGACTCTATCCCATTTCCACTCCAATATCACCACTGGTTGCAGAAATCATGAAGGCACTTGATGTTCAGCTTTAACTTTCTAACAAACAATACATCTCGATACAAACTCTAAAATGTCCTGTTTTATACTCGACCACCAATATAACTGTTTCAGATCATTATACATTTTTGTACTCCTCGGATGAACAGATAAACAACCACTATGTGCTTCGTGTAAAATTTTTTGAATGAGCTCGAAATTCTTTGGTACATATATTCTATCTCAAAACATTAAACAATTATCAGATCCAATCTGATAGTCTGAATCATTAGTCGACTCACATTGCACTCTTGTAGTTTGCAACTCGTTGTCACACTTTTGACCTTCACAAATCTATTGAAGAAATACTGATTTAGCTTTTAACTCTGCTAAAATCGAACCATCATCATACAAGGTTAACTGAGTATTCATCGCTCGAAAAGAGAGTAATGATTTTCTGCTCAGAGCATCTGCAACTACGTTCACTTTCCCCGGATGATAATTAATCACTAAATCATAGTCTTTCAATAGCTCGAGCCATCTCCATTGTCACAAATTCAAATCTTTTTGAGTCATGATATATTTCAAACTTTTATTATCAGTAAAGATGTGACACTTTTCACCGTATAAATGATGTCGCCAAATTTTCAATGCGAAAATAATAGCAGCCAATTCCAAATCGTGAGTCGGATAGTTCTTTTCATATGGCTTCAACTGTCTAGAGGCATAAACTATCACTTTTCCCTCTTGCATTAAAACACAATGTTCACTAAGCGTCACTGAAAATCAAAAAATCTTTACCCAATTCAGGTTGAACCAACACTGGTGCTTCAGTTAGCAATGCTTTCAACTGTTCAAAACTCTGCTGACATTTTTCAAACCATTCGAATTTCACATCTTTTTGTAGCAATCTAGTCATCGGTGTAGCAATCATCAAGAACCCTTTGACAAAACATCTATAATAACCAGCTAAACCCAAAAATCTTCTAACTTTAGATACATTTCTCGGTGGTTTCCAATCAACAACCGCAGAAATCTTGCTTGGATCAACTCGTATGCCTTCAGTTGAAACAATATGTCCCAAAAATCTAACTTCTTGGAGCTAAAACTCACATTTACTAAATTTAGTGAGCAATTGTTTGTCTCTTAAGGTTTGTAGTACAATCCTAAAATGCTCGGCATGCTCAAACTCATCTCTTGAATAGATCAAAATGTCATTAATAAATACAACAACAAATATGTCTAAATAAGGTCTAAAAATTCGATTCATCAAGTCCACAAAAACTACAGGAGCATTAGTTAATCCAAAAGGCATAACAAGAAATTTGTAATGCCCGTACCTTGTTCTGAATGCAGTTTTCGACACATCCCAATCTTTTAGTCGCAACTGATAATAGCCAGATCTCAAGTCAATCTTCGAAAACACTGTTGCTCCTTTCAATTGATCAAACAAATCATCAATTCTTGGCAAAGGATACTTGTTCTTTATCGTAACCTTGTTGAGCTGATGATAATTAATACAAAGTCTCATTGATCCGTATTTATTCTTTACGAACAACACTGGCGCACCCTAGGGTGAAAAACTAGGTCATGCAAAACCTCTATCCGTTAACTCTTGCAATTAAGCTTTCAACTCTATCGGAGCCATTCTATATGGAGCTATAGATATCAGTGATGTTCCCGGTACCAATTCAATAGCAAACTCAACTTTCTCGACCGGTGGTAACCCTTGTAACTCTTCTGGAAATACATTTGGATACTCACAGACTACTGGCACTGATTCAATCTTTGATTTAGACACTTTTGTATCTAGTACATAAGCAAGGTAAGCTTCGCAACCTTTTCTCACACATTTTTGAGCTGACATAGACGAAATCACAATAGGCAAATTACTCGACTCATCTGAATCAATTCAAAGAATTTCACTGTTCTGACATTTCAATTCAATAGCCTTTTGTTCATAATTCACAACTGCATCATGGAGCGTCAACCAATCCATACCCAAACTTACATCGAATTCATCAAATGGTAATAGCACCAAATCGGCCAGAAAATAGTAACCCTGAGTCATTAAAGGACAGTTCTTGTAAACTTTATCAACTAGAACATATTTCCCTAAGGGGTTTGGCACTTTAACCACAAATTCAGTGGACTCAATAGGCAAACTCTTACTAGACATCAAATTCATACAAATATATGAATGAGTCAATCAATGATTAATCAATGCAATTACATTAGTGTCATAGGGAGAAAATGTACCAGTGATAACATCGGGTGATGACGTATTTTCGCGAGCGCGAATAGCATAAGCTCTAGCAGGTGCTCTGGTCTCAGATCTCACAGTGGAGTCCTTTGTCGTTCCTCTACTACTAGTCACATTTCCATCACTTCGAGGTGGTCTACCCCTGGCAACTATGTTACTCGGCCTTGAAGTTTGAAGATTATCTTTCTCAGATAACTGAGGACAATCACGAATAAAGTGTTCTTGCGAACCACATCTGAAACAAGCTTTATTATTATTATTCATCCAACAATCTCCAAAATTTCATCGATTACATTGTTGACACTTGGGCTTACTGTTTCTCACGCTGCCAATACTTGATACTGATGTAGCTTGTGTTTTAGGACTTGAGTATTGCTTTCCATGATCTCTATTTAGATACCTGATTGAAGCATTTGAACCAGTATATGAATACCGTGATTTCTTTGACGAGGATTGATATGGTTTATTCATCGATCTTTTTCTTGAATCTCTAGCCTCGAAATCAGCTTTTCTGTTTTCTTTGCCCAATTCTTTGGCTTTGCAAGCTCGGACAACTAAAACAACAAATTCTTTCAATTTTAAAATCCCGACCAATAGTTTGATGTCTTCGTTCAATCTATCTTTGAACCTTTTACACATAATGGCCTCAGTTGAAACACACTCCCGAGCATATTTATGAAACCTTATAAACTCTTGCTCGTATTAGGTCACAAACATACGGACCTGTTTCAGCTCCAAAAACTCCTTGCATTTTTTATCAATAAATCATTGACTGATATATTTCTTCCTGAATTCAGCTTGAAAGAATTCCCAGGTAACTCTTTCTCTCGGTACCACAGACACCAAAGTATTCCACCATTGATACGCAGTGTCCCTCAGAAGTGATACGACACATGTTAAACACTCTGCCGGCATGCAAGAAAGTTCATCAAATACCCGAATCATATTTTCAGGCCAAAACTCGGCTCTTTGAGGATTATCGTCAACATTAGTTCTAAACTCTTCAGCTCCATTTTTTTGAATCTTATCAACTGGCGGCTTATTCAGTCATAGAAGTTCCACACCTTGAGGAGCCATGGGAACCGGTTGGGGATTAGGTGGGGGTGGAGGTTGTTGAGTAGCCAAATTTGTTCAAACAAACTCCGTAAACCACTAATTCATCATCTGGAAGAAGGCTTCTTTAGCCTCTCCTTCCTAGCTACTCAATACAGGTCTCTACTCTGATTGCGCTATTTTGTGAACAAAGACGAACGCATTACTTTCTACATCATTAGCTACAGCTCGATTAGGATCCATTTACTATATATGAAAACACGATTTAAACTGTTAGGAGATATCACACTATCACGAGTTATATATGGCATGTATAGCTAGACTCTCACACATGGTATGTTAGTCCGAAAATCGACTAAACCGTAGCTCTCATACAAATAAAAGTAACACCCCCACTCTTATTCAATGTCGGAATACGGTTACGGAGCATTTTGGACTTATAAAACAATTAAACATTAATTTCACATACATATTCCAATATCATGTAATCATCATTCAACATCAATCATATTGTCCCTATTACGAGCTTACTAGGCCCAAAACATGCATTCGGGTGGTTTGGATCTAAACTAATAACTTATGAAATTTTATGAAAACTTAGAAAATTTTACAAAATACAGGGGACACATGCCCGTGTGGTCCAGTCGTGTGTCTCACATGGCCAAAGACACGCCCGTGTCACAGGCCGTGTGGACATTCAAAATGGGATCACATGGCCGTGTCCCTGCCCGTATTTGACCCCGTGTAACTCTTTGACTTAGGTCATACGGCCAACACACATGCTCGTGTGTCCTAGAAATGGCACACACGCCTGTATTCAGGCCGTGTGCTAGGCCGTGCCAAACCTGTAGGGTATACTGACTTATGCCACACAGCCAAGTCACACACCCGTGCTTTGGGCCGTGTGGAGTATACTGACTTGATTTTTAATTCAACACTAAGGGACACACAACCATGTAACATAACCGTGTGTCACACAAGGTTGAGACACACGTATGTGTCTCTACCCGTGTGGACAAAAATAAGCTATTTACCAAGCCATTTTGCCACCTAAATTGCATGTACCTACACCAACTCATTTGCCACCAAAACATAACATATATAGGCATTCATCTAACTCAACCAAGCATAAATTATACCATTTCAATACCAACAACACAAGGCATACAATCTTACAACACACCATCCGATTTTATACCAATTTTATTTTCTAAAATCATCAATATAGTCATTTTCTAAACATGCATTTTTTTACCTAAGTTCACAAGCATACTAATTCTCAAGTCATCAACTATTTGGCATCCACAACACCTATAATCAAAAAGCATCACATATCCATCATTTAACACATAACCAAAGTCATATACACATATGAATACATAACTAAATCAACCAAATTAAGCCAACTCTCATGGCTATATACAAAACTAAAACATTAACATTTACAAGCTATTTCAATTGGCTAAATTCATTATCAAACCATAACCCAAAATGATCAAAGTTACTGTACATGCCATATGCTCAAAATATGTAAGTTCAAAAGTACCAAAGTGATAATAGGATAGTGTGATGAAATCTCCGGCGGTCCCTGAATCTGAGCTAGCTTTGAATTCACTATAAAACACAGGAAAATAAATGATGTAAGCTATAAAGCTTAGTAAGCTCGTATGAAAATAATAAGCAAAACTCACCATTTATTTACCATTCAAAATATACATATAACATAGTACAAGATATTTAACCACAATGTTAACATATATTCCACCATCTATTTAACCATGAACTTAATTCTTTCATATATTCGATACAAATTTAGTTTTTGTACATACCTGTATTGATACATATCTATTCTCACCATTTTATATATTCGATATACCCATTGAACCATTTGGAATAATACAAGATACTCGGGAATCTTGCACTCTAAATGCCAATATATATATAGCCGAAGCTATCTTAATAAATCTTGCACCGAAGTGCCAATACATAGTCGAAGCTATCTCAATATCATAGCTCAATAATGCTCACTCTCGAGCTATCAACAGGCCTGCTCACACAAACTGACGGTCATGACGTCTCTACACGATGTTGTTCACACAAGTTGATGAGAATCTGTAACACATGCTGGATAACTCAGCCACTGGTAGGACGAACGGACCAGCACCCAAAACAATAATAACCCGTAATGACATGTCATTCGTATCTTAATCTATTCCTAAGGTTCAACAGAGATTTTCCAATGCCGAATCTTCATCGAATTGGTCCGCAATGTCTTTTTCACAATTTATGAAATATTGAAACATTTAAAACACAAATATAACAATACTTATTACATATGAACTTACCTTGAATGCAAAAAGGGCGAATTAAGTCGATTAATCCAAAACTTTGTTCTTTCCTCGATCTAAATCTATATTTCGCCTTTCTTGATCTAAATATAATCAAAATTAACTTATTTAATAATCTCTTTATTTAATTTAGTCCATAATACACATTAAAGCACTTTTACACTTTTGTCCCTAACATTTCACATTTTTGTAATTTAGTCATTATTTCATAAAATCACAAATTCATGAAATTCAATTAAAACCCATGCTAGTAAAATTTCAATTAGGTCCCTAGCAATCCATTTTTTCATTTATTTCACAATTTAACCACAAAAATTACACATTTCACAATTTAATCCATAATTGGACATTTTACTAAATATCACTTAACAAATTTTGTTTATCTAATAACAACCATGCATTTTCTACCATTAAACATCAAAATATATCAATATTCATCAATGAAAAAACCATAAACCTTTAACAGTTTTGCAAAATAGTCCCTAGGCTAGCTAGATTAAGCTACAACGATCAGAAAAACATAGAAATCACTAAAAATGAGATAAAAAATTGTACCATGCAAACAATAGATGATACCCGAACTTTCAAGCCCTAACAATGGCTTTTTCTTTCTTCCAAAATCAGTGAAGAAGATGATAACCAACATAATGCTTTGTTTTTCTTTAATTTGTTAACGTTTATTACTAAATTACATAAATAACCTTAATATATAACAATTAAAAAATTACTTAACCATGTTCATCTTTGTCAACTCAATTAAATAATGGAATAATTGCAACATAAATCCCTTAACTGTTTAATTTCATAGCCATTTAATACCTTTACCTATTAGAACACCACTTTTGCAGTTTATGCGATTTAGTCCTTTTTATCAAATTAAACACTCAAATGATAAAATTTTTGAATGAAACTTTTAGACAATCTTTTTATCATGTTGTAAACATTAAAATAATATTAAAATAAATATTTTGACTTCAGATTTGTGATTTCAAAATCACTATTCCAATTTGACTAAAAACGGGTTGTTACATCAACAGATAAATTTATGATGCCCCATGCTGATCAGCCATCAATCCACATTTGCATGGCCTTTGCTGAAGGAAATGCTAGAACATTGAACATCGAACAGGTGAGGTTCAAGACTAACTTTTCTCCTATTGCACCAAGCTACGTCAACATGGCAAAAATATATCCAATTAACATGTAAATAAGTAAGATTATAAATTTATCTTTGATCCTGTCCAACTTTACAAATTTGAAATAAAACTACAAAAAAAGTTGTTAAAATACTCATAATTTGCTTGAATTATTAGTTAAAAGGTGCTATAAATGTCTATATAATTTTGAGTTATACAATGTTACCTTTTTAGAATTTAACAATATTAAATTTTTTTATAATAGTTAAACTTCTTTTAATAATTTAAATTATTTTTAATTTTTAAAAATAATACTTTGAATTTTAAAAATTTAAAATTAAATGTTGATGTGTCATCCACGTGGCAATCCATGTGCATACCACACCAATAAAATTAAAAAACGTTAACTTTTCTTTCCATTTTGGGGTGATTTGATAAAAGAGCAAGTTTAAGGGCTAAAGAGGATTAAAAAAATTAAATGGGGGGCTAAAATGACTTTTTTTTTTGTAAAGTTTAAGGGAAGTTATTATGCTTTTTGATATTTATCCCTAAAATTTATAATAGTTTCTTCTTTTCTTTTTAATATTTGATTGGGTTTACTAATAAAATATATTAAGTTAATGTTTGTTAAGCCACCTAGTTATTTCATGTAGGTGTAATTGCTTGTAATTATAAGGATGATAAATTTGAGTAACTATTGTAATTGGTGGGTCCCATTGAATTTGATGTAATTGGAGCACCTTAATTACACTTTTCATTTATCGGGGAGGATGACACAAATCCATTTTTTAAAAATATTTTTATAAAATTATATTATAATCATTAACATGTATGCATTTTTGGAATGATTATGACAAAAATTTCTTATATTTTAAACCTTAAAAATTATATTATAAAAACAATTTGTGTATTCTATAAAGTTATAACAACAAATTATATTATTTAAATACTAAAAATTTCCTAAGTTATGACAAAAAATTAATTATAAAATAATTTACATTTTATAAAAATGTTATAATATATTTATTTATAAAATTTATAGCCAAGAAATATGGACATAACTTATTTTTGTGTCCATATTATATATTATAAAAATAATATACTTATTAAAAAATTTGTTAAAGTTTTTTATCATAACTTATTGTGTCCATATTATATATTATAAAAATAATATACTTATTAAAAAATTTGTTAAAGTTTTTTATCATAACTTATTTATTAAAAAGAATTTTTAAAGTTATGGTAAAAATTATATTACTTATAAGAAATGTTATTAAAGTTTTGGACAATTTATTAAATATTTTTAAATAAAGGTTATATATTTTAATTTTTATATTATTTTTACTTAATTTATTTATTATAAAAGTGATATAACCTAGCATAAATCTTTTTCCAAATTAAGTTTATACAAGTTTTTATAATTAAAGCTACAAACTATTCAGACTGTGAACCCAAATATTATAAGGTTGGTGCTAATTATGCAAATAGAAAATGTTTTCTTGCACCATATTGTGGGATATAACCATTTGAGATAATGGTGCCAGACAAAAACACGGTAGACAACCCATGAACTCTTTAATTTGAGATATTCAAGGCTTCAAAATGTGGTTGAGAAGACATTTGTTGCTCTAAAAAAATATTTTCATAACTTCAATCATACTTTGAAGGATTCAACCATATCGGGGGATAGTACTAGCATGTTGCATATTTCATAACTTCAATCATAGGTGGAGTTGAGATGATCCATATTTCGAAGAGTACATTGAAGAATGTGTAACACCCCAAACCCGGCCTAGACACTAGGGCTGGATCTAGTGATGTCACTTGATATGGTGTTTGAAAATCGTGTCGTCGCGATAAAACCATTTCCTTTGAATTACTTATCTTAATGTCTTATTAGTTCCAAAATCGTGTTCCTCACTTAGTCTATAGTTTCAAAACGTTTATTCGATGCTGAAGCTTTTTAAATAGTTAAAATAATCGTGCATTTTTGGAAATCATTTGTTTCTTTTAAAAACTGAGGTTTCCTACTACTAACAGTTGTAATCTATAAAATAAAGATATTTAGAACCCAAAACCAAACCAAAGTCTGAAAGTCCAATTACAACCCAAAGATTTAACCATTAAAAATAAGAATAAAACCCATAATCATAAATTAAAACCATGATAGTCCAGAACCGTGGTCACCATTGAGTCCTCCGCCGCACCGATCCATCTAGGTCTGGGGATTATCTGTGCATATTTAAACAAAAGGGTGAGTTTACGTAAACTCAGTTTGTAACCCCACAGAATACAATAGCAAATCACAGTGCACAGTTAGATTAGTCCTGGGCCTAAGCCCTTTTCAATATCAGTATCATTTTGGACCTTAGCCCATCTCAGTACAGTATCAAATATACAGTAGGGCCTTAGGCCATTACAGTATCAGAACACATTAGGGCCTTAGCCCATCACAGTATCATTAACATTCATGCAGTATCAGTAACAAAGTCCTACCCAGGCAGCCTCTATCCGTCCAACCCTACACTCCATGTGGGGATTAAATCAACCCACTCATCCCTACACTCCAGGTAGTACCAAATGCAGCAGAAAACAGTAATTTGTAGTTGAGCTACCAGTATATTATGCTTAAGAGCCTTTCAGTACACTTCCTCCAAGTATAATCAACCCAATCCCATGTAATGTAGCATACAAACCATGACATGCTATCTCATGATATCAGTGCATATAACCAATTTGGAATACATGCATACTATCATCATGCTCAACATATATAAATCAACAGTCCATTCACACAATAAGGGCTCTAAGTGATGCTTACCGACCCTACAGTAGGTTTACAATCGACTTGGGCAACCCGTACAACCTTAGCAATCAATTTAGTAAAAATGGGCTCACACGCCTATGTGGCCTACCCCTATGGGCCCACACACCCGTGTGGCCCACACAACCCAAATTTGCCTTGGCTGTGTGGATAAAACGGCCTAGCCCAAAATTCCACACACCCGTGTCGGCCCACATGGCCCAAATCAGTCTAGCCCGTGTGTCGCACACGACCTACCTGACCATCACACGGTCATGTCTGGTGCGCACAGCCTGGCCTCGTCGAACACACTCCCATGTTAGGGCACACGGCCTACCACACGGGCAACCACACACCCGTGTGGCATCGATAGTGGGGTTTTTTGCTTTTGCCAAAACCCTATTTTTGTATTTTCGGGTACACACCTAGTATCGTTTTACTGCCTAGACACTCCCGAGCACTCCAATACCTAAAATTGACAATTCAAAGCCCCAATTTTAGTGACAAACCAAAACTTAACGAGATTAACGAAACGTTCATCCATTAACTATCAAAACTCTTACCTTTGATTGAAACGAGAACTCCAAGCACTCAACTCGTCGATTAGGAACGATTCGCAGACCCTTGATTAACTCCTAAACACCAACCAAAATTCTTCTTTACTAAGCATTCGTGTGGAATAGTTAAGATTAATCAACCATAACTTACCGAACGTGCGTCCCAAAGATGAATAACATAAACGATTGAAAGAAAGAAGGAAACGGAAAGAGGGGGAAATCAATGGAATTTTGGCAACAAAAGGAACAATGGGAACAGAAAAGGGAAAAAATAAAAGGAATTGCTGAATTTTGCAAAAAAAAGAAAAGAAAAGAAAACAATACTGAACAGAATCTGATAACCCCCAAATCTTTCCCCTTAATTCTCTCCACCAAACTTCCCATTCCATCCACCACTCAAATTTTAAGTCCAACTCAAAATCTCCTAGATGGGCGAGCAAAAATAATGCGCACGCCAAGATTCAAACACAAGACCTCCTTCACACCCACACTTCACTTAACCACCAGACCAGCAAGCCCGTTCTATTAATTATTTACTAACTATTAAACTTAAGCCCTTTAGGCCAGGTTAAGGCTTTATTTATAAAAATTCTAAAGTTTTCCTCAGTCATGACTTGAACTTGGGACCTCCCAGACACACCCAGAACACATAACCATTGAAGCAAGCAGATATTTGTGTCACCCAATAACAAAAACAAAAATAAAAAATTTTGGGGCGTTACAAAATGAGATCTTGATAATCTTAATGATGCAAGTTCTAATTTAGATGATGATGAACTCGATTAAGAACCAACAAATGATGATAAGGAGCATATGTTAAATATTAAAAAGGGAATAACCCTACAAACATACACTAGAAAAATTAGTTAAAATTCCATATGATGTTTATTTTTCTTGTTAATTATTTTATTAATTGTATTATCAACTACTTTTTAGACTAACATAACACATATGATAATTTGATTTTAATTTTTATTACTTGTTTATAAATTATTTTTATAATACTAATAATTTTGTAGTAATTAATATTTTTAAATATATAAATTATGTAAGCGTGTAATTACAATTTGCACTACCAAACATGACATAGGGAATTACAATGTAATTACACTCTGTTAGCCAAATAAATCTAAGGAATTACAGTTCCTTGTAATTGTTGGATCTAGTGTCCTAAGTGTAGTATATTCATTTGTAAAATTGTAAAATTGTAAAATTGTAAAAATTTTAAATAGATTGATTAATAAAATAATTCATGGATTACATTAATATACTTTTTATAATGTCCTAATGTGGTTTTTACATGCAAAGCAAAATAGAAGCAAATATTGGCTCACTGGTTGTCTAATGTTTAAACTAATATTAAGTGGTATTACGTGGACAGATCGTAATAAAAAAAATACAACTTATAGTAGCAAACGAACCTAAACATGTCTTTAGTCTAATCAGAAATGAGCACACTGATTGAAAGACTAATATATCTTCTATCAATTCCAATTAGGGAGATGTATTGTTTTGGGATCCTGATCTGTCGTAATTCGGTGTAGCAAATTAAACTAGTTTTCACACTTAAGGAGCTTGAATACAAGCATTTTTATTATGTTTTAGTTTTTAGTTTGAATTAAATAAAAAGTGTATTTTGAGTCATTTATTGAACTTAGGGGCCGAATGCGGCCTAAAGGTGAGCTAACGTACTTAGTAAGTGTGTAGGAGACCATTCAAAGGCGTAGGAACTCAAAGTTGGTTGATGTGTTGCAACATGGAGAGATTGATGTCGCAACATTGGGAGTAGAATGCAAGAATCCCAAGTCTACCTTAGGTGTCACGACACACCCCTGAAGCTACCTCTAAACCTAAGCATACTGCTTTCGATGTCGCGACACAGGCACTACGGTGTCACAACACAAAACTTGTATGAGATTAATAAGGAGTTAGGTGCATTTTGGTCTGTACAATGGAAATTAAACACGAGAATGTTAGCTGAGCCAGGGTTGAGGACAACGGCTACCCTAATTCTATAAATAGACTCATTTAGCACTTTTTTAAGGATAATTTTTGGGATTCTAAGCTTTCCTCTGTAATTTGGTTTTCAGTTTTTTGTTATTTTAGGTTTTAGATTTCTTTTTAATTCTTTTCATTTGTGTTCTTCGGGAGACTGGATTTGTGAATGCTATCAAACGCCAATGGATTTTTTCAGTTCATCATTCTAATACAATTAGGATTCTCTAAAATTCATTCTTGATTTATTTTTTATGCACATTTTTATTATCAAGTTTATTATGTTTATGGATTCCATGAACAAATCCTATTATGGGGAATTAGCGAGTGGAGGTGTGATTGAGTAATTGTTATGTAGGGTTTTCTTAGCGGATCAGCTATTTGGGAGAAGAAGAACTTAAACCCTAGGCTTGACGACTCTAGGAAGTCATTTAGGTTGGAAGTAGCCCAAAATTGGTATGACCTGAGTTCAAATAGATAAGGAACTGAAAACTAGTGCATTGGGTATACAACTTCTACAATATGTAGTTTCATTCAAAATAATGGAATACATAGCTCGAGATATGGGTAAATGGTATCCTCTCTTTAGCATTGCATGATAGACGAAAAGTAAATGTGGCCAGGGGTCGTTTGTGTTTGTGATGACTAAATTAGTTATTATTTGATAGTAATTGACTTTTCATGAAGGAAGATGTAATCGTTATCATGAGACAAAAAAGGATCATATTGGGAGAATGAATTTATCCCAAAAGGATTAAGGATATTCTATCAAGGTAACACACTTAAGACAATGTCATTGGACGAGTTACTTTCCTAATGGTATGTCATTAGGGAGAGCTCAATCACGATTCTAAAATGGAATGGCTTTGTGACTAAACTAGTTTATAATTAATAGGCGAAAAGCTTGAACTTAGATATAAATCATTTGAGCCCTAATAAAATATGTAGCCTCTCTAACCCGACCTAGACATTCTGGCCAGATTAAGAAGGCTACATTAGCCATTGAAATGGCTAGGATAACTTATGATACTTTTGAAGACCTTAAATTGACTCATTTTAGAGAAAAACTACGATTGTACTTTGAGCTAGTTTTTAACATTCATTTATCAAGTCATCTGTACTTAAGATTCATTTTATTGTTGACAGTGTTGTTTTACAAAAATCTTTTCTTTGTCGCTTTGCTTTGTAAAAACTCGATGTTAACTAATGTAGCAGAAAAACTATTATTCATGTCATTTTGGAAATCTAGTTGCCTTACTGATTTGTTTTTTTAAAAAGGTTTCCATGCAATGCAGCAAAAATTGGATAACAATGTCAAATTTGCTTAAGCTAGATATCATGCATTTATCGGTTATTAAGTAATCCATGCATACAAAAAAAGTTACCAAGTCACAAACCATAAATAATTAAAAATTACAAACCAAAACCAATAAAAACTTATTAATAATACTTATTTAAAAATATTCTAATGCCTGAGGTGATGCTCCGTATGCTGGGTTCAGTCCAAGTTTTGAGGTTTGCCTGAAAAGTTAAACACTGTGGGGGAGTAAGCTTATGAAACTTTAGTGTGAGTTTAAGAGTTATCTAAGCAAACATATATCAATATAGTAAGACGTAGGAACATCAACATAATGACCATAATAAATAGAGAAATTTATTAATCAGTCCATATAAGCATTAACCAAAAGGCCATAAAGGCACCTCATAGATTTCATATTAATAAGAGTTCATATTAAACCATAATAGTTGACAAATCAAATTTTGGCCATGGTATGATGCAAATGATACAATGCAAAAGGTTCCTACCCAACCATTCACTACACACCACGAGTTCTCTAGAACCAATCTACCAAACTCCAAATAGTGTGAGCCGAAGCTCGATGTAAATAAACCACCAGTACAATAATGCAGATAAATTGCCAATATCTACAAACAATCTACAAGATAAACTACCAATATATGCAGACAAGCTACTAGTAACTATAACAGTCTATTTTTAGTGGTGTCAAAAATAGTAGTTTAAGACCATGATTTCGACGAGTGAGTTAGTATTTTAATATTTATTTAATGTTTATGAGTATTTATTAGGTCCTATTAAATTTTTTAAGAAAATTTAATGATTAAATAGTTAATTAAGTAAAAAGGATTAAATTAAAAAAGGGTGCCAAAGTTGATTTCCATTAGTTAAAAGGGTCAAATAACATAAAAAAGGTAAATTAGTGGAATTAGATGGTAATTACACCATATACATTAATAATGGACAATTATGGGTATGATTTTTTATTTTAAAAGTAAATAGCATAAGGGTAAAGTTGTAATTAGATAAATAAATAACATAAACAAAAAAAATGAAATGGTGTCATCTTTCCAAATTGTTTTTCTTTCATCGATTGTGGAGCAAATAATGCCATTTTGAAGGTGAAAATTCGGCCAAGCTATAGTCCATTGCATGATCAAGAAAAGAGTCAACTAGACTTGAACCAACCAAGGGAAAGAAAAAGTTTCAGATTAGTTCTCGACTTTGTCGTAGCAACCGTTGTAACACTTCTAAACTGTATCCGACGCCAGAACAGGGTTACAAAGCATTACCAGAGTTTATAGTTCAGTTACAATTAATTTATTTCATTTACTGTTCATTTTCGAAAATCAATCATAATCAGTCAAAATGTCCCTTATATGGGTCATCGAGGCCCAAAATACATATTAGAATCGATTCGGGACTAAATCGAGATCATAGAAAATTTTTCGCCAAATTTCAAGATTTTTGTTAGGTGCAGGGGACACACACCCATGTGGTCAGGCCGTGTGGATCACATGGCCAAAGACATGCAGGTGTCTTAGGCCATGTGGGCATTTGATGTGAGGCACATGACTACCTCTTACCTCTATTCAACACCGGAACAGGATACGAGGCATTACAGGACTTACATCTCAAGCAAACATACAATTCTGAGTCATAAATTTTCATCCAAATTAAAAACATTTGTATTCAATCATAAATTCCCTAATATGAGCCTACGAGGCCCAAAACATGATTTGGAAGTGGTTTGAGACTAAACCGAAAACTTAGGGAATTTTTACAAAACTTAGAAAATTTTTGCTATGTAGAGGGGTTACACACCCGTGTGGGCAGGCCGTGTGGTCACACACGCCCGTGTCCCTAACCCGTGTGACTCTCTATTTTGCAAAGCATGAACAAATTGAGGTCACGGCCAAGTCACACCCCCGTGTGCTAGGCCATGTGGTTAATTTAACTTTCATAAAATAGGTGCAGACTTCACACGGCCAGGAGACACGCCCATCTCTCGGGTTGTGCGCCTCACACGACTGAGACACAAGCCCGTGTCTCTGCCCGTATGCTCAATTCTAAGCATTTTGTTTCTTAAAATTTAAATTTCGGGGACACACGGCCAAAACACATGCCCATGGGACAGGCCGTGCATGCCCGTGTGTCTACCTGTGTGGCCAAAATAAAGGCTAGTTACCAAGCCATTTGCCACCTTCATTTACACATACACATAAACAAATTCAATGGCATAAACCATGGTATACTTAGGCAACCAAAACATCTACAATCATGGCCAACACATGTCAATGCAATGCCAACATCTATCATGCTCATGACATTCCATTATGCCAAATCAAACATACTAATTTCACATTCAAAACACCACAAAGACTTCTTTCAATTTGCATTAACTTATCAAGTCAATCCATCATACCAATAAACCAAACTCATTTATTTCACAACAAGTCAATAAGCCATAATCAACATTTAGCAAATCAATGTAAACCACATCATCAAGGTCATTGGCACATACATGCATATAGGTATAAATATATATAAACTTACAATCAATTTAACCAAAATGAGCCAATTTACATGGCCAAATAATAAATCAAGCCTTTGACTATTACATGCTAATACATTTGGCCAAAATCATGATGACACATAAAACAAAATGACCAAGTCCCTATACATACCATATACTCAAAATATTAAGATCATCAATACCCAAAATGATAGTTTGATAGTGTGATGCAATCTACGACGATCTCCAATCTGAGCTAGCTTGGTGACACTATAAAACATGGAAAGTAAAACGGAGTAAGCTATATAGCTTAGTAAGCTCGTATGAAAGAAATAAGAAAATCTTACCATATGTTTAACATTCAAGTAACATAATATAAGATAATGTAATTTACCATAATCTCATGACCATAATTCATTTCATCACAAACTTACCTTGAAATCATCATTTCACCAATTTAATAATCACAAGTTTTATGTACATACCTATACTATCTCGTAATGATTTCATACTTATTCCCATCGTTCACATACCAGATGAACCATTCAGAATAGTAATGTCAGATACTCAGGAATTCTCACATACAAGGTGTCACATATGTAGCCATTGCTACCTCTATCTCATAACACATATATGCTCACTCTCGAGCCATTAACGAGCTTGCTCACACAAGCTGTCAGTCAAGATGTAGCTACGCAGTGTTACTCACACAAGCTGCCAAGTAACCACAATATATGCCGGTATACTCAACCACCGGTAGGATGTATAGGACCAGCATCCGGATCATATAACCTAATACCTTAGTGACATGTCACTTGTATCCTAATCTATTCCTAAGGTTCGATTGGGATTTCTCGCTTACTAAAATGTCCATAAAGTCATTTACACAATTCATACAAAATTAAAGCATTTAAAATACAATTATAATAAAGCTTATTTACATATGAACTTACCTTGAATGCAAAAATGACAAAAGGGATCTATTCGTCAATTAATTTGTTTTTCCCCCGATCTACACCTGAACTTTGTTTTTCTTGATCTATAATACCACATTTAACTTATCTAATCATCACATTATTCAATATAGTCCAAAAACACTTTATGGCAAAAATTAAATTTTTGCCCCTAACATTTCACCATTTTACAATTTAGTCCCTAGGCTCGTAAAATAAATTTTTTTCAATTTCATCACAACCCAAGCCTAGCTGAATAATACTTGTACTCATAACAACCCGCATTTTTCATTTATTAACACGTTTCTACACATTTCATAATCTTTTACAAATAAGTCCCTATTTAACGTTTTTATCAAAAATCACGGTACAAATGTTGTTTAACTAACAACAAACATGTATTTTCTACCATCAAACATCAAAATACAAACATATTCAACATGGGTAGAATTTTAAATTAGTCCTTGAAATAGCTAGATCAAGCTACAATGATCTCAAAAATTAGTCCTTGAAATAGCTAGATCAAGCTACAATGATCTCAAAAATTAAAAACCATTAAAAACGGGACAAGAACAGACTTACAATCGAGCTTGAAAGCTTGGCCAAAAACCCTAGCTATGGCTTCTTGAGAATTTCGGCTATGGGGGACTAAATTGAAGAAGATGGACACTTTTATTTAGTTAATTTGTCTTTATTTACCAATTTACTAAAATACCCTAAATGCACAACTTTAAAATTTCACCTAATCATGTCCATTTTTGTCCATCCTAAAGTATAATGGTCTAATTACCATTTAAGGACCTCCAATTTTAAATTTCATAGCAATTAGACACCTTTAACTTATAGAACTCAAATTTTGCAACTATTGTAATTTAGTCCTTCTTGTCAAAGTGAACACTCAATCGATAAAATTTCTTAACAAATTTTTTGCACAATTATTTTATCATGATGTAGACTTTAAAGAAATAATAAAATAAATGTTTATACTTCAGATTTGTGGTCCTGAAACCACTATTCTGATTTAACCCAAAAAGGGGTTGTTATAACTCTCCCCCTTAGGGATTTTTGTCCCCGAAAATCTTGCCAGAAAAGAGGTTAGGGTACTGTTTTCTTATAGCTTCCTCGGGTTCCAACGTAGCCTCTTCGACCCCATGTCGTTGCCATAAAACTTTCACTAGAGCTATGCTTTTATTTCTCAACTGTTTAACCTCTCAAGCTAACATTTTGATAAGTTCTTCACCATATGTCATATCAGGTCGGATCTCAATCTTTGACGTTGAGATGATATGCGATGGATCTAATCAATATCGCCACAACATTGACACACGAAATACATTGTGGATCCTTTCTAATTTCGACGGCAAAGCTAGTCGATATGCCACTGGCCCAATTCTTTCAATAATCTCATACGGCCCAAAAAAACACAGACTCAACTTGCCCTTGCGATTGAATCTAAGAATTTTCTGCCATGGTGACACTTTCAGAAACACTTTATCACCGACTTGAAATTCGATATCCCTCCATTTCAAATCTGCATACGATTTCTATCGATCCGAAGTTGGTTTTAAACAATTACGAACTACTTTCACTTTCTCTTCGGTTTCTCTGACCAAATCAACCCGTGAATTTATTTCTCACTAAGCTCAATCCAGTACAACTGTGTTTGACATTTTCAGCCATACAACACTTTGTACGATGCCATCTTTATAGTCGACTGAAAACTTTTGTTATAAGAAAATTTGACCAACAGAAGATATTTCTCCCAACTACCTTCGAACTCTAAAACACAACAACGAAGCATATCTTTGAGAATTTGAATCACTCTCTCAGATTGACCGTCGGTTTGTGGATGAATTTCCATACTAAAATTCAACTTTGTATCCAACACGTCTTGCAATTTCTTCCAAAATCGCAACATGAACCTCGGATCTCTATCCGAAATAATAGAAGTAGTCACCCTGTGCAATCTAAAAATCTCAGCAATGTACAATTCAACTATTTTATCAAGTGAATAATCGGTACATACCAGAATGAAATGAGCCGATTTCGTCAATCTATCAACAACAACCCAAACAACATCTTTCTTCTTCAGAGTCATAGGTAATTGTAGACTGAAAACTATATAGGATTTTTCCTATGTAATTTATCACCTTTTACTTAAATTTGTTGTTAAAACTAAGTAATTATTTAATAAATTAATGAAATATGTGAAAATATGAAATTAGGACATAGAAATTATTAAAATGTGATTTTATGCTTTATTATATAGTTTTCATGCAATAAATGGCTTATTTTATATTAATTTGAACATATTATATTTTTAAGACATAAAGTACGCCATGCATGATTAAATTAAATAACAAAATATAAAATTATATTTAATAATTTATTTTAAAATATTTCACTAATAAGTTGGGTTTTAATTAATTAATTAAATTGGATAAATTTTATTCTTTGTTCCTCTAATTTATTGATTTATTTTGGAGAGGTTTGATAGCTTTGTTGGATTACAAAACCGTTACCAAGTCAACCCAATTTTCGGCGACACTTGGCTGTCCACAGAAACCACTTTTTGGTTTAATTGCACGAGGTCCTTGTAATGTTGAAGAAATTAGAGATTTGCCTCAAGATTTGCACTTCACCAAGTCTTAGTCCTGAGTTTTTGTGGCACTTAAATTGAGAGAAAATCAAGCAAAAATCAGCTTAATTTCCTTAATTCATGGACAACCACCCATTGAAGATGCTTGAAGAGATGAAACCTCCTATTTTTAGGAAACTATGCTACTCTCTTCACCTATAAATATAACCCCTTCATTCCCTCATTCATCATTCGCTCATTCATCATCCCTCATAATTCATCATTCTCTTTTTTCTCCAAAGTCCCTTAGCGTTTTCCATTCCCCACACCTAGCATCATCTCTTCATAGAGATTTTAGCTATTAAGCCTCTTAAAGAGCCCTTAGTCAGCCACCTTGGAGAGCCACCAGCAAAGGAGAAAAGCGAAGGAAGCAAATGAGCCTCGTCGGTCAGAGTCTTGGGTGACAGCCACTTCGATCTGGGTTTAATCTTTCCTTTCTTTAATTTAATCTAAAAATGTTTACTATGTGTCCTTTGTTCTTGTTTACAACAATGTTAGCTTAATTTTATGTAAGCTAGGATTATTATTTTGATTAAATAATATTTATTTGATTCATGCATATAATGTTTGTGCCTCAATCGATCATGTTTTCAATTAACATCAAGTCTGTATTTGATTCATTCATCTCGACTTGCACAAACCTACGTGTTACAAGTTTTTGGCGCTGTTGTCGGGGATTGTTATTGTTGTCAAAATCATTTCTTTTTGTGAAATTATTTATTTTTAATTTGATTTATTTCTAACATTACTAACTTATTCTTTTTAATTTTGTGATTTTCTTTTCAGGTGTTTATGAGCATAGACCAGATTATTGATTTACTCCCTGTAGACCCTAAAATTGAGCGAACTTTCAGATGAAAAAGAAGAAGACGTGAATGAACAGGTCAGAGACAAGTCGAGATGGACCTTGGAAATAAGACTCAAGACCAAGGTGATGAAGCCGATCGTGTACGAAATCCCATTTGCCGATGATAGGGATCGATGCATCAGACAATATGCTGTGCCACTTTTCAGTGAGTTAAATCCAGGAATTAGAAGGCCAGATATTGAGGCAACCTAATTTGAATTGAAACTAGTGATGTTTCAAATGCTCCTAACGGTGGGCCAATTCAGTGGTATGCCCACAGATGATCCAAATCTCCACCTTCAATTTTTTATGGAGGTGATTCATTCAAGATAGCCGGTGTGACTGAAGACGTACTGAGGTTGAAGTTGTTTCAATACTCGTTGCGAGATCGTGTATAGGTATGGCTCAATTTATTGCCACCAAGTTCCATATCTACATGGTAAGAATTAGCAAAGAGATTTTTAGTTAAGTATTTCCAGCTTAGCAAAAATGCTAAGTTGAGGAACGAGATCACAACTTTCCAATAATTGGATAAATAGTCTTTGTATGAGGCTTGGGAGCGATTCAAGGGGTTACTTCATAAGTGTCCTTGTCATGGGATTCCTTATTGTATCCAGTTGGAGACATTCTATAATGGTCTCAATGCATATACAAGATTGATGGTAGATGCTTCTGCGAATGGTACAATTTTGTCCAAGTTTTATAATGAGGCTTATAAGATCATTAAATAGATCGCGAGTTATAACTATCAATGGCTAACAAATCAAACAGCTTCAGAAAGATGCATAGCCGGAGTTCTTGAAGTTGACGCCCTTACTTTGTTATCAGCTCAGGTATCGTCTATTTCCTCTATGTTAAAATAGTTTACCGCTAATAGTGCTAATAATTTTACAGCTCAGCCACCAAGTCCGTTTGAAGTAGTTTCCTGTGTGTACTGTGGGGAAGGTCATTCCTTTGAGAATTGTCCATCAAATCCCGAGTCAGTATAATATGTGGGTAACCAACATCAAAATAGGAGTGGATAAGGACCCAAGTCCAACTTCTACAATCCTCTATGGTGTAAACATCCTAACTTTTCTTGGAGCAACTAAGGAAATGGACCGAACGACAACTTCTTGTAGCATAAGCCTAAACAATCTCAAGGGTTTAATCAGCAAGCTCCAAGACCACCCCAAGCTGAGGCATCAAACAATTTGGAGAACTTGTTGAAAGCATACATGGCAAAGAATGACGATTTGATCCAAAGCCAAGCAACAATATTGAAAAATTTGGAAAACCAAATGGGCCAGTTAGCTACGGAGCTTCGTAATAGACAGTAAGGAACCTTGCCGAGCAATATTGAGAATCCAAGAAATTTAGGTAAAGAACATATCAAGGAAGTGGCATTGTGAAGTGGTAAAATTCTGGAACCCCGAATGATTGATGTCGAAGATAAGCCCGTTGAGAAGAATCAACCAGCAGTTGAAATTCCTACACCAAAAGAGTCAGAATCTACAAAGACTGACAAGGTAAATCCTAACTTAGTGAATTCAAATACTTTAACATCTTCTTTGGATGTAGATTTACCTACTCAGAAGAGTTATCCAGTTTAACCGAAAGTTTAATCACCTTTATATCTGCAAAGATTGCAGCAACACAAGAAAAAATAGGAGGTGCAATTCAAGAAGTTGGATGTTCTGAAGCAGTTACACACCAATATTCCATTAGTAGAGGCTTTAGAAAAAATGCCAAATTATGTGAAGTTTATGAAGGATATACTGTCCAAGAAGAAACGGCTGAGTGAGTATAAGACTGTTGCCTTGACAAAGGAATATAATACATTTCTGCAAAACAATCTGCCATCAAAATTGAAAGACCCATGAAGCTTTACTATACCCTGTAACATTGGTGAATCCTACTATGGTAAAGCTTTGTGTGATTTAGGAGTGAGTATCAACTTGATGCCAAGTCTATTTTCAAGATGCTAGGGATAGGTGAAGACCTACAACTAGGATGCTTCAGCTAGCGGATCAATCTTTATCATATCCCAAAGGAAAGATCGATGATGTTTTGGTAAGAGTCGATAAATTTATTTTTTCTACTGATTTTATTGTCTTAGATTTTAAAGCAGATAAGGAATTGCCGATCATCCTTCGGAGACCTTTCTTAGCCATGGGAAGAACATTAATTGATGTTCAGAAAGGTGAACTCACCATGCGATTTCAAGATGATCAGGTAACCTTTAACATTCTTAAAGCGATGAAATTTCTCGATCCGAAAGAAGAGTCTTCAGTTATGGAAGAGATAGAAACCTTGGTTTCTATGGAAAGTAATTTTGAAGAAGATCCGTCAGAGAAAGCCTTAGATCTTGACCTTTAGAGGATGAAGAAGGTGAAGAAAACATGGCTTTGATGGAAGCCAATCCGAGAAATTTTATTCAATCTACACGGTTTGAACTGTTGGAGTTAGAAGTTAGAGAATTTGTGCAACCCAAGTTGTCAATCGAAGAACCACCTAAACTCGAACTAAAGGTACTTCCTTCCCATTTGAAATACATTTATTTAGGTGACTGTTCCACTTTGCCTGTGATTATTTCAGCAGAACTAACGAAAGATCAAGAGGAGCAACTAATTGTTGTTTTAAAGAAATTTAAGAAAGTAATTGGTTGGACCATAGTTGATATTCGAGGTATAAGCCCTTCATTTTGCATGCATAAAATTATTTTAGAAGAAGGTGAAAGAGCTCGAATTGATGGGCAAATGAGGCTCAATCTTATTATGAAAGAAGTTGTGAGAAATGAAGTGATCAAATGGTTAGATGCAGGAATCATCTATCCTATTTCAGATAGTTCGTGGGTAAGTCCAGTGCAGTGTGTGCCAAAGAAAGGTGGAATCACGGTTGTTGAAAATGAGCGTAACGAGTTGATTCCAACGAGAACTTTTACTGGTTGGAGAATCTGTATTGATTATAGAAAATTGAATAAAACCACTCGGAAGGACCATTTTTTGTTGCCTTTTATGGATCAGATGTTAGATCGACTGGCAGGTAATGAATTCTATATTTTTTAGATGGCTATTTGGGATATAACCAAATAGTTGTAGCTTTGGAGGAACAACATAAAACAACCTTTACTTGTCGATATGGTACATTTGCTTTTAGGCAAAATGCTTTTTGGTTTATGCAATGCACCTGCAACATTTCAACGATGCATGATGGCAATATTCACTGATATGGTTGAAAATTTTGTTGAGGTTTTCATGGATGATTTTTCTATTTTTGGTAACACTTATGATATTTTTTTTGAGTAATTTGGCTAAGGTATTGAACAGATGCGAAGAGACGAATCTTGTCCTTAACTGGGAGAAATTTCATTTTATAGTTAAGGAAGTGATTGTCTTAGGGCATAAAATCTCAAAGAGAGGAATTGTTGTCGATAAAGCAAATGTGGACATAATTGAAAGATTACCAGCCCCAATTAATGTCAAAGGAGTTAGAAATTTCTTAGGCCATGCTGATTTTTACCAAGGTTTATCAGAGATTTCTTGAAAATTTCTAGACTATTGTATTTGTTGTTAGAAAAAGATACAATGTTTGATTTCAACAAAGCATGTTTGGACACTTTTAAAGATCTGAAAAACTGGTTAATCTCAGCCCCAATAATCGTTACACCTGATTAGAGCTCACCTTTTGAGTTGATGTGCGATACAAGTAATTTTGTCGTTTGGGCTGTGATGGGTTAAGGAAGAAACAAAGTGTTTCACCCTATTTACTATGCAAGTAGAACTTTGACGGGAGCCCAACTCAATTATACGGTAACTGAAACGGAACTCTTTGCTATAGTTTTTGCCTTTGACAAAATCCGCTCATATCTTATAGGTACCAATGTTACAATATTTACTGACCATGCGGCCATTAAATCCTTACTCATAAAGAAAGATGCAAAATTGAAGCTAATTCGTTGGATACTTTTATTCCAAGAATTTGACCTTGAGATCCAAGACAGAAAAGGTGTCGAAAATCAAATAGCTGATCATATGTCGAGGTTGGAGCGAGATGAGGTAACTCGATCATGTGTGCCTATCAACGAGAATTTTCTAGACGAACACTTATTTGAGGTAAGTTGAATTCATGAAACACCTTGGTTTGCTGATTTTTCCAAGTATCTTGCATGTGGAATAATTCCTCAAGAAATGACATACCAAAAAAGGAAAAAAATTCCTTCATGATAGTCGATATTATTTTTGGGAGGATCCGTTTTTGTTTAAACAGTGTGCAGATAATATAATTCGAAAGTGTGTAGCTGAAAGTGAGATTTCTAAGATCTTGTGTCATTGCCATTCATCTCCAAGTGGGGGACACTTTGGTGGTTCATGGGCTACAGCAAAGATTCTGCAAGCAGGCTTCTTTTGGCCTACGCTATTTAAAGACGCTTATGCTTATTTGAAGAATTGTGATAAATGCCAAAGGACCGAAAATATATCAAAGAGGAATGAGATGCCCTTGACAAACATTTTGGAAATTGAATTGTTAGACGTATGGGGCATTGACTTCTTAGGCCCATTTCATTCTTCGTATGGGAACAAATACATCTTAGTTACTGTGGACTATGTATCCAAGTGGGTTGAAGCTGAAGCATACCCTACAAATGATGCTAAGGTGGTCATGCTGTTCCTACATAAGCATGTGTTTACAGATTTGGGACACCAAGAACTATTATTAGTGATGAAGGTTCTCACTTTATGAACAAATGGCTTAAATGATTGCTTGATAAATATGATGTGAAGAACAAGATAGCTACTGCCTATCACCCCCAGTCTAACAGGCAAGTTGAAAGAGTGAACCGTGAAATCAAAGGTATTCTTGAAAGGATAGTACGCCCTAGCAGAAAAGATTGGTTTCAAAGGCTCGATGATGCATTATGGGCCTATCAAACAACATTTAAGACACTGTTAGGAATGACTCCTTATCAGTTAGTCTTTTGAAAGACGTGTCATTTGCCATTAGAGTTGGAGAATAGAGCTAACTGGGCTTTGAAGCAGTTGAACTTTGATCTTAAGCAAGCCGGTGAGAGAAGGATGTTACAACTTGATGAGTTGGAAGAGCTGAGGTTATTTTCCTATGAGAATGCCAAAATGTGTAAAGAAAGATCAAAGAGATGGCATGATAGTCATATACAACCTCACGAGTTTAAAGAAGGTCAGAAGGTTTTGTTGTTTAATTCAAGTTTGAAGTTATTTCCTGGGAAGCTTAAATCCCAATAGAAAGGACCCTATACCATCTATCGAGTTTATTCTTATGGAGCTATTGAATTATACGACAATTACAGAGGTACGTTTAAAGTTAATGGTGAACATCTCAAACACTATTGGGTTGGTGATGTTGAGCGAGTTGAATCTTTGTTCAAATTAATAGACCCTTGATTTTTCATGAACTCGTTTTGTAAATAAATAAATAATTAGAAGTTATTTTCTTAATTTAGTACATTTAATTAATTCTGTCTAAGGAGATTGGAACTTAAGCGGGACCATTGTAACCCCTCCAACCTTTCTTGGGAATTAATTTAATGTAATTTGTTAAGAAGAAATTTTCTATTTAAGATTTAAAATTTTTAAGTTTCATATTTTTTTGTTTAAATTTAAAATTTTTATGTTAATAAAGGGGTCAAATTTGGCCCAAGTACTAATCAGTTTTTTCTTTCTTGAGTAAGTTTATAAATACAGTCTAAACTTGAGGCCCAAGACAGCAAAAAGGAGGGAAAAATCCATACCTTGCCACCACTCCCATTGCTTGCCGCCCAAGTAACCCTAATATAGCTAAATTTTTGCTACATGTTGCCCTAATTTTTTCCTATATAAACCCCTCTCCATTCTACTAATTTTCATATCCCTCAAAGCAATTTGCTTAAACCCTAACAAATCCTTAAATCTCCCTTTTGTGTCATCAACCTCAAATCCCAAAAGAAACCCTAGTTC
This sequence comes from Gossypium arboreum, assembly GCF_025698485.1. Lineage (NCBI taxonomy): Eukaryota > Viridiplantae > Streptophyta > Magnoliopsida > Malvales > Malvaceae > Gossypium > Gossypium arboreum. Next base: position 87,952,634 of record NC_069075.1, on the reverse strand, counting down.
TCTTCCCTTTTTGCCGAAATTACATATTGCCACAGCAAGAAGATTGCAAAAGCACCAACTTTGTTGCTACACATTGTCGTTGTCATTGCCACACATCGTCATTGCTGTCATATGCTTTCGTTGCTACCGCACCATCTTTGCCGTCGCATGCTTTTGTTGCTGCCGCACGCACAATTTTTGCCATATCAAGTCTTTACTACTTTGTCGATTTCTTTCTTTTTCCCTTTGTGCAGAAAATTTGCCAATTTTTAAGAAAAGATACCATTTCTTGCAAAAGATCCAGATCTTCAAAGATTACTCCTAAAAACCCGATTTTGATCGATGAAGAAGTGAAAGAGAGATTTGATTCAATCTTTAAGCATCAACTCATGATGCCAGAAAAAGGTTTTGACTTGAAGAGTAATGATTTAATGGTTGTTTCTATACTGATTAGAAAGAAAAGCAATGCTCTCAAGTGGGAATGATTTTGTGATGCTCGTTCTGTAACACCCCATACCCGATACCGTTGCCAGAGTCGAACACGAGGTGTTAACGGACTTAATTCATTAATTAAACAGCTCATACAATTCATTTTAAAATTTCCAGACAAGCTGGCTAACTGCATCACAGTCGCTTTAAAAATCATATCTCGAGTTACGAAACTCGAAATCCAATTCCGTAAATTTTTCCAGAAACTAGACTCATATATATATCTACTAATTTTTTTCTAGAATTTTTGGTTGGGCCAATTAGTACAGTTTATTAGTTAAAGTCTCCCCTATTTCAGGGTTCAACTACTCTGACCTTAGTGTATTACGAATCAGATATCTCCCTGTACAGAGCTTCAATGACTATGCCATTTATCTCTAATAAAACTAGACATAATAAGGAATCTGTACATATAAAGCATGACTTCTAATTATCTTTGTAAAATTTATGGTGAATTTCCAAATTCAGAACAGGGGATCCAGAAATCGCTCTGGCCCTATTTCACAAAAATTTAAACATCTCATAAAATATAGCTCATATACCTGTTTTTCTTATTCCATATGAAAATAGACTCATCAAACTTCGATTCCATAACTTATTCATTATTTAATTCCATTTCTACTATTTTTAGTGATTTTTTAAACTCACGTCACTGCTGCTGTCTGAATCTATTTTATGGTAAATTTTACCTATTTCATGGTTTCCATGGATTAGCTAGCAATTTGACATACATAATACCAAATATGATCATGATTAGCCATTCCAATGACTAACATACCAAGCATTTCTATCTCCATACCACTCAATAACCATATCATAAGACCATATATACAAAATGATTATAATGCTATACATGCCATACTCAAAATATACAATCCATTATGCCAAGATGGTATACGGATAGTGTGAGCGTGCCTCCGACCGTTTCCGATTTCCGAGTTGGCTTGTCAACACTACAAGGAATGAAAAGGAGGGAGTAAGCATAAATGCTTAGTAAGCTCACATGCAAATAGCAAGTAACATAACCATATAAGCAAACATAAAACATCATTTGCATAATCATCACCAAGACATTCATATCACCTTTTCATTTATCATCTTACCATATTGTTGTTATATCGAAGTTTTCAACCCGAGGGTTAAGTACATACCTGTTCAAATTATCCATTTCACAACACTTACCAATACGTCCCTTTCATCTTGAGTATTCCTCCATTTGAGTAGAACTTTACCCGTTGAACACATCGAATATAATTCGGATACATGGAAAGTTTGCACATAAGTGCCACATATGTAGCCAAGCTACCATGTAACCCGCCCATAAGTGAACTCGGACTCAACTCAACGAGCTCGGGCGTTCGCATCCATAAGTGAACTCGGACTCAACTCAACGAGTTCGGATGCGAGTTACATCTCACGAACTCGGACTCAACTCAACGAGTTCGGACGCCGCATCCATAAGTGAACTCGGACTCAACTCAACGAGTTCGGATGCTCAACCATCCTAGTGACATTTCACTTGTATCCTAATCCATTCCTAAGGTTCAACGGACCTTTTCCCAATCATGTGTCTCAACCATCTTCTACGGAATGCCGATACCGATACTCGGTAGTATTTCACATTTTCCAAGTATATCACATAATTTGACATATTATCAAACAATTATCACAAGTATAATATTTCATAATAATTATCATATCATTTAAAAACATTAAAACATTTAAAATAATAACTATGTTACCAACATTTACATATGAACTTACCTCGTATGCTAAAATGGCTATTTTACCATTTCGTCCACAACTTGGTATTTTCCCATTTTAGCCCGAATTTCAGTTTTCCTTGCTCTATCATTTAAAATATAGTCTAATTAGGACTCACATTATTCAAATTGACCCAAAATCATATTTTGGAAAAATTACAATTTTGGCCCTAAACTTTTGCATATTTACACTTTTGCCCCAAAGCTCGTAAATTAAAATTCAGCCTATTTTATTATGTTTTATGACATGCTGATCATTTTTCCTTCTATGGCAACATCAAATTCTCACTCTAACATGTACTTATGACTATTAGGTATTTTTACCGATTAAGCCCTTTTGCTCGTTTTCACTTAAAACCGAGTAGCACAAGTTGTCTAACATAATTTAAAACCTCATATTCTATCATAAAACACCAAAATACACAAATTTCACCTATGGGTATTTTTCCAAATATAAACCCTAGGTTAAATTATTGCTAGCATAAGCTAAATCGAGCTACGGACTCCAAAACGTAAAAATCATTAAAACGAGGCTAGAACGAACTTACAATCGAGCTTGGAAGCTTGAAAACCCTAGCCATGGTTTCTCCTTGCTATATTCGGCCATGGGGTTGAAGATGAGCAAAATTGGCTTTTAATCTTGTATTTTAATTCATTTTACCCTAAATGACCAAAATGCCCTTACTACTAAACTTTCCAAAATTCCATCCATGTCCAATTTTTGTCCATAGACTTAGAAATTGGTAAAATTACTCTTTAAGGACCTCTAATTAATAATCTAATTCAATTTTATGCAAAATACTTCTAGAACACAAGTTTTGCAATTTATTCAATTTAGTCCCAAATTTCAAATTAAGCACTTTATGCATAAAATTTCTTCACGAAATTTTCACACAATCATGCAATCATATCATAGACCTTAAAATAATCATAAAATAATTATTTATATCTTGGATTTTGTGGTCACAAAACCACTATTCCGACTAGGCCCAAAATCAGGATATTACAACTCTCCCCCCTTGAGGATTTTCGCCCCGAAAATCTTACCGTAAAAGTGGTCTTCACTTTTAATCTCATATTTGGTGTCAAGAACTTGCACTTAGACTGTACCTCCAATACATCTCTTCAATTTCTCATATCATCTAAAAGCTTACAGTCTCAACTCTCAACCGTTCTTAAATTTTCAACCCTTCTTAATTTCCCATGATATCATGACATAAAACCCGGATCTCAACTTGATTTAATGGAGACCGAATTCCAAGAAATCCAACAATCAAAGAGACCGAAATTTCGAATCGATGAGTAGGAATTCATTCAATACAAATGTGATTTATAGATCTCGCCAAACATTTAACAATAGGATACATCACATTTTCCTCTTTCCGCCATAAAAATAATTCTGATATGGCCTCAAGAATAATCCTTCTCATTTCCATCCCAATATCAACATTGACAAGGATAATTTTGATAGATCCCAATGCTCGGCTTTAACCCCTTTAACAACTCCGATTTTATGTAACATCGGATGCTCTAAACTATCACATTACCTCACTGTCTTGAAACACATCACAATTCATACAACAATACATTCTTGAAAGTCGAAGTCATTGCTCAATGTAGACTAGTCTAGTTCAGACGCCTTTGTTACCAATATTCTCATCTATCCGAACTCGTCAACATGTAATAAACTTTTAGCTTTCACAAGATGGAAACCTTATCATTCGTAGTGACTTAAACTAATATTCAACTCTTTCTATTAAATATACACTTCTCGCTCAAACTATTTACTCTTTTATCCGTACAAAATGAAATTCTATTATCGACTTGGGAAAATAATCCGACATAATTGTCACATGAAATCTTTCAAATAAATAATTTACCATATCGACTAAAACTCGCGCTTTTATCACCTATGCCTTTCTCGATGTCAAATCCTTACATAGAAATTAGAAAAATCCCAATACTAAAATCACCACATTACCAAGATCAAATTAGAAGTATAGTCATATTTGACATGATTATCACGAGTGAAGAACATACTTGAACATGAGTCATAATTGACAAATTATGGAACAAAGATAACAAGAAAACCGAATAAAGAAATCCAAGATAGAGAAACCCGAATAAAGAAATCCGAATAAAGAGATCCGGATAAAGAAACCCAAGATACGATACTATGCCGAGAATCGAAAACCAAATTCATAGAGAAAATACAGAATATACGATAATTCTTCAAAGAAAGAAAGTCCAAAAGAAAACATTATTTAATCCCATCGAAATCAAATATAACAAGATCAATATATCTTCCCATACATATATATCAGATGAAGCATCAAGTAGAAGAAACAGAATCATAATATCATATGAATTCTCTCATCAATTCTTATCAGACGAAATGAAATAGAATACCCGATGAAATAGAGCAATATAAATTATAAACCAGTCAGACTACCAATGCTTTCATCCAACACCAAATTAAAAGACATTCCCATATAACAAGAATTTCTTCAGAAGATCAATAGCCATAGAAATATTTCTGAGAACGGGTGAACACATAGAACATCTCAAAAGAGACTGCTAAATCTGTCCGGTCATAACTGTCACACTCAGATAATTCACATTTGAAATATCATTTCCCCAACTAGTTCTGCCGTCACAAATTTCATATTAAATCATTCACTAAAGAATGTCAATTTTGAATAAATTTCGATTTACCAAAGAGAATTCCTTCTCTAACTGGGACAGTGCATAATTCCAATAATCTTTATATCAATCAGATACTTTCTGGCTCTGACTTTACTTATCAGCTCATTTTCAATCTCGGATCATACTTATAATTATTCTATCACTGAACTCTTTGGGTTTTCAACAGGAAACTTATTCAATACAAATCTCATGAAATTCCATTATAAGTACCACTTTGGTAAGGGGGAGGGGTTGTAGGACCTCTGACTCGACTTTCTTATACATACACATATGACACAACTTCCATCATCATAGTAACATCATCAAAATCATGTCATTCATTCATGTTGGCTTACACCAATTTTCCTATTGTCCCATTTAGACAATATACTTATGCATCGTTCTATGTTTTCTAGACAGCTTTACTTATCCATTCAATTAATTAAATTAATTCATGCTCATGACATTATATAAGGCCAAACAAACATAAATATTTGCATCACAATCACAACTTTCATTTCGTGCATCATCATGTACATATCATTACAATCATATAATTCAGTCCAACAATTTAACATAGATAAGTTCATTTCATTATAATCCTTTACCTCATAAAATTATATACCATTAACATTCATCAACATTCGACATCCAATCAAGACAAGGACATTTTCATTCATATCATAATATTATGACCTTTATTCATACCTCTACTACTTTCTATTTATTCCGTTCATCTTATCAAGTAAGCCACATACACTACATCATATGAGCATTAAGCAAATATGAATATTTATCACAACATGAACTTTTATCTCACATATTATCACATATGTATCATAAACCTTTATTCATACTTTTCTGAACCGAGACTTATCATAATCATAATTTTACTCAAATACCTTTACTTAACATTGAACATGGTTGGCGAGTTTCGGTTGGAGAGTACCTGCCTAAATAAGACGGTACTTATACGCGTCGGAAGACATCACACTATCACGATCGCTGGCATGTATAGCTAAACTTTTACACATGCTAGGTTAGTCCGAGAACCGACTAAACCTGCTCTGATACCACTAAATGTAACACCCCATACCCGATACCGTTGCCAGAGTCGAACACGAGGTGTTAACGGACTTAATTCATTAATTAAACAGCTCATACAATTCATTTTAAAATTTCCAGACAAGCTGGCTAACTGCATCACAGTCGCTTTAAAAATCATATCTCGAGTTACGAAACTCGAAATCCAATTCCGTAAATTTTTCCAGAAACTAGACTCATATATATATCTACTAATTTTTTTCTAGAATTTTTGGTTGGGCCAATCAGTACAGTTTATTAGTTAAAGTCTCCCCTGTTTCAGGGTTCAACTACTCTGACCTTAGTGTATTACGAATCAGATATCTCCCTGTACAGAGCTTCAATGACTATGCCATTTATCTCTAATAAAACTAGACATAATAAGGAATCTGTACATATAAAGCATGACTTCTAATTATCTTTGTAAAATTTATGGTGAATTTCCAAATTCAGAACAGGGATCCAGAAATCGCTCTGGCCCTATTTCACAAAAATTTAAACATCTCATAAAATATAGCTCATATACCTGTTTTTCTTATTCCATATGAAAATAGACTCATCAAACTTCGATTCCATAACTTATTCATTATTTAATTCCATTTCTACTATTTTTAGTGATTTTTTAAACTCACGTCACTGCTGCTGTCTGAATCTATTTTATGGTAAATTTTACCTATTTCATGGTTTCCATGGATTAGCTAGCAATTTGACATACATAATACCAAATATGATCATGATTAGCCATTCCAATGACTAACATACCAAGCATTTCTATCTCCATACCACTCAATAACCATATCATAAGACCATATATACAAAATGATTATAATGCTATACATGCCACACTCAAAATATACAATCCATTATGCCAAGATGGTATACGGATAGTGTGAGCGTGCCTCCGACCGCTTCCGATTTCCGAGTTGGCTTGTCAACACTACAAGGAATGAAAAGGAGGAGTAAGCATAAATGCTTAGTAAGCTCACATGCAAATAGCAAGTAACATAACCATATAAGCAAACATAAAACATCATTTGCATAATCATCACCAAGACATTCATATCACCTTTTCATTTATCATCTTACCATATTGTTGTTATATCGAGTTTTCAACCCGAGGGTTAAGTACATACCTGTTCAAATTATCCATTTCACAACACTTACCAATACGTCCCTTTCATCTTGAGTATTCCTCCATTTGAGTAGAACTTTACCCGTTGAACACATCGGAATATAATTCGGATACATGGAAAGTTTGCACATAAGTGCCACATATGTAGCCAAGCTACCATGTAACCCGCCCATAAGTGAACTCGGACTCAACTCAACGAGCTCGGGCGTTCGCATCCATAAGTGAACTCGGACTCAACTCAACGAGTTCGGATGCCTAGTTACATCTCACGAACTCGGACTCAACTCAACGAGTTCGGACGCTCGCATCCATAAGTGAACTCGGACTCAACTCAACGAGTTCGGATGCTCAACCATCCTAGTGACATTTCACTTGTATCCTAATCCATTCCTAAGGTTCAACGGGACCTTTTTCCCAATCATGTGTCTCAACCATCTTCTACGGAATGCCGATACCGATACTCGGTAGTATTTCACATTTTCCAAGTATATCACATAATTTGACATATTATCAAACAATTATCACAAGTATAATATTTCATAATAATTATCATATCATTTAAAAACATTAAAACATTTAAAATAATAACTATGTTACCAACATTTACATATGAACTTACCTCGTATGCGAAAATGGCTATTTTACCATTTCGTCCACAACTTGGTATTTTCCCCATTTTAGCCCAATTTCAGTTTTCCTTGCTCTATCATTTAAAATATAGTCTAATTAGGACTCACATTATTCAAATTGACCCAAAATCATATTTTGGAAAAATTACAATTTTGGCCCTAAACTTTTGCATATTTACACTTTTGCCCCAAAGCTCGTAAATTAAAATTCAGCCTATTTTATTATGTTTTATGACATGCTGATCATTTTTCCTTCTATGGCAACATCAAATTCTCACTCTAACATGTACTTATGACTATTAGGTATTTTTACCGATTAAGCCCTTTGCTCGTTTTCACTTAAAACCGAGTAGCACAAGTTGTCTAACATAATTTAAAACCTCATATTCTATCATAAAACACTAAAATACACAAATTTCACCTATGGGTATTTTTCCAAATATAAACCCTAGGTTAAATTATTGCTAGCATAAGCTAAATCGAGCTACCGGGACTCCAAAAACGTAAAAATCATTAAAAACGAGGCTAGAACGAACTTACAATCGAGCTTGAAAGCTTGAAAAACCCTAGCCATGGTTTCTCCTTGCTATATTCGGCCATGGGGTTGAAGATGAGCAAAATTGGCTTTTAATCTTGTATTTTAATTCATTTTACCCCTAAATGACCAAAATGCCCTTACTACTAAACTTTCCAAAAATTCCATCCATGTCCAATTTTTGTCCATAGACTTAGAAATTGGTAAAATTACTCTTTAAGGACCTCTAATTAATAATCTAATTCAATTTTATGCAAAATACTTCTAGAACACAAGCTTTGCAATTTATTCAATTTAGTCCCAAATTTCAAATTAAGCACTTTATGCATAAAATTTCTTCACGAAATTTTCACACAATCATGCAATCATATCATAGACCTTAAAATAATCATAAAATAATTATTTATATCTTGGATTTTGTGGTCACGAAACCACTATTCCGACTAGGCCCAAAATCAGGATATTACACGTTCACTTCCCGATGATGAACTAGTTCGAGAATTCTATGCTAGCTTGACTACGCAAGATGCTACTAAAGTCATCGTTCAAAAGAAAAAGGTACCTCTTACTTTTATGTCCTTCAATGATTTGTTTAACTTACTTGATGTTGAAGAAGATGAGTACTGCCCTATGATGAACAATATCAATTGGGATTTTCTTCAACAAGTACTTGATGTTGTGACAAATCCGGGATCCTAATGGATTATAAGAAAGTATGGGACCCATTCTTATCGAAGGGAATACTTAAAACTAGTAGCAAAGAAAAGTCCATCAATGTTAGGAAAATTATTCTCAAGGAGAATCATGATTGTGCTAAAAAGAAGGCAGGAACTGCTTATTTCCCATCATTAATCACTCTACTTTGCTTTTGGGTCTGTGTTAAAACACAAGCAAATCTGAAGGGGTGATATGTTCAAGGATACATTACAAATTATGATCTTCAAAGGTTAGTAGAGAAGGTACATGAGCTAAAGCAAGGTGAGCAAGAAGAACCAATTCAGCCAGATACCGAGGAGTCAACAGATGGAACTGAGCCCGAAGCTAATTCAGTTATAGACACTGAAGAGGAAGAATCTGATAAGGAGCCAAATAGTTCTAAACCAGTTGAAGGATCTGAAAACCCTGAACCAAGCATTGAGCTAGAAGAAGAGCCAGTCAAGCTAAGTGTTGAACCTGAACCTACAACTCCTATGCCGACTTCTGCAACTACTTAAAGGAAATTGGAGTTGTCAATTTTGATGGATATTTTCAAGTTCATGCACAACCAACAACAAACTTATTGGAAATATGTAAAAATTAGAGATGACCCAATTCAAAATACTTTTAAGAATATCTCTAATACTTTTGTTCCTGAGTTCCCAGATGCTATCTTTAAGACATGGACAGAAGGTATTGACAATGTGAGCGGAGATGGAGCTGAAAAAGACAAGGGGAATGAGTCAGAAAAATAAAATAGGGGAATTCTTGTCTTATTATTTATTTAATTATTTTTACGTCCTTAGGAATTTATTTCTTTCGTAATCAAGATTTAATTTCTGCAGAATAAAACATAGCAAGCATGAATAGACTTAACACTTCTTTAGAAAGAAAAAGACTAAGTGATGTAGTAATGGGAATGAACATGTCTAGGATTGGGTTATTAGGAAAGACTTGGTATTTAAGCAGTTTTAATAACTCACCTCTCTTTCTTTACAACCCTACCTGGTGTTCAGTTTTCATTCATTACTTTATTCTTGCAATGAGGACATTGCTTCTTTTTAAAGGGGGTAAGGCAAATAAATTGCTCAAATTTTTAAAATTTTCAAGTATGCTGCAATCATTTTTTTCATAAATATGTTTTAATAAATAAATGTTTAGAGATATTTTTTGTTAATGAGATAGTTTGTATGCAAATATGAAGATTTTATCTGAGTGAAAGTATGTTATCATGAAGAATGGGATGCTTGCATGATCTTTGGCTTAGTAATGTTTGCCATGAAAACTTAGTTTCTCTTGAGATTAGACATGCATGAAGGTTTATGTCTTTAGAATTGACTTAGTAACTTTCTTGAGGCGAAATCCTAGGGGACATAAAAATCTAAAATGATATAGGCACTATTTCTTTGGATCATTTGAGCCTTTTCAAGCAAACCCTATGACATTAGACCCTTGAAACTGTAATTTTGAGCTTAAAGGCCATTTTATTGCAATGAACCTACATTATAAGCCACATTACCACCCTTAAAAGTTATCCTAATTTTGTGCACCCATCTTAACTAAAGTTGTCTTGGTATGAGGAAATTTTCAAAAAGATGTATGTGCTCATGCTTTAAAAAAAAAAAAGCAAAGAAAAGTTTGCTCAATCTCCAAAAAGGAAAAATGTATGAGCTTGAGTTTCAAAATAAGTTTGGGGGTGTTCAAAGGTTCACTTAAATAAAAAGGTTGTACTTCGAGAAAACCAAGACAAAGTTAAAGGTTCAGATTTCTAAAACCAAAATGTCCCATCTCTTAAAATCCCTACCTTTAACCGAGCCCCATTACAACCTTATAAAAGACCTATTGATTTGATGATTATGTCACCTACATTAGTGGAGAGGAAGTCCTAAGTTCAACATATGAAGACCATAAATAAGTCTTGTGATTGTTTGCTTGATTGATAAGAAATTATGTTGAATGAAGAATGTTATCTATGGTTGTGACATACATGCAAACTGTGATTCATGTTGGCATATTTTGAAGCTTAGTATAATCTTAAGGAATGTTTGCATATGAATTACTTGTTAAATAAAAAAAAAGATCGATGAGCAAGAAGTTATTAATGCATGATTATGGGACAAAGATTGATGCTACTTAGACGATTAGCAAATTTGCCTTAGCGAGACCTTTTGTTGTGCAAAAACATTACTTGAGATGAGTAATGATTTAAGTTTGGGGTGTGTAGACTGAAAAATATATAGGATTTTTCCTATGTAATTTATCACCTTTTTACTTATATTCATTGTTAAAACTAAGTAATTGCTTAATAAATTAATGAAATATGTGAAAATATCAAATTAGGACATAGAAATTATTAAAATGTGATTTTATGCTTTATTATTTAGTTTTTATGTAATAAATGGCTTATTTTATATTAATTTGAACATATTATATTTTTAAGACATAAAGTGGGCCATGCATGATTAAATTAAAATAATAAAATATAAAATTATATTTAATAATTAATTTTAAAATATTTCATTAATAAGTTGGGTTTTAATTAATTAATTAAATTGGACAAATTTTAGTCTTTGGTCCTCTAATTTATTGATTTATTTTGGATAGGTCTGATAGCTTTGTTGGATTACAAAACTGTCCAAATTGGAGACCAAGTCAACCCAATTTTTGGCTACACTTGGCTGTCCAAAGAAACCACTTTTTGGTTTAATTGCACAAGGTCCTTGCACTGTTGAAGAAATTAGAGATTTGCCTCAAGATTTGCACTTGACCGAGTCTCAGTCCTGAGTTGTCGTGGCACTTAAATTGAGAAAAAATCAAGCAAAAATCAGCTTAATTTCCTCAATTCATGGCCAGCCACCCATTGAATATGCTTGAAAAGATGAAACCTCCTAATTTTAGCAAAATATCCTCCTTTCTTCACCTATAAATATAACCCCTTCATTCCCTCATTCATCATTCATCATCCCTCATCATTCATCATTCTCTCTTTTCTCCAAATTCTCTTAGCCTTTTCCATTCCCTACGCCTAGCATCATCTCTTCATAGAGATTATAGCTATTAAGCCTCTTAAAGATCCCTTGGTCGGCCACATTGGAGAGCCATCAGTAAAGGAGCAAAGTGAAGGCATTAAAGGATCCTCATCGGTCAGAGTCTTAGGTGACAGCCACTTTGATCTGAAAATAATTTCTTCAACATTGCAAGGACCTTGTGCAATTAAACCAAGTTAAATAATATTTGATCTGAAAATGTTTTCTATGTGTTCTTTGTTCTTGTTTACAATAACGTTAGCTTAATTTTATTTAAGCTAGGATGATTACTTCGATTAAATAATATTTATTTGATTCATGCTTATAATGTTTGTGCCTCAATCGATCATTTTTCAATTAAAATCAAGTCTGTATTTTGTTCATACATGATTGAAATGCACCTAAATCAGTTGAGTGATCCTAACTAGACGACAGCTGATGGGTGCATAATTGAAATGCACATGCTCAATTTAGATCCTAACCCGATTAAATTACAGGTTGCATAACAACTCTAACTAATCTCTGTTATCTGCATAGTTTTTAGATTTGTATGATTAAACTGCTTCACACCTTACACGTCCCTGTTACCTCACACGAATGCTAAGAAACCCTTAGTAAATAAGGATCAGTAAAATGCATATTTACTAAGTAAAGGATTCCTAAATGACCTAATGTGGTTTCTAAACTCATGAAAGATCCAGTTGCCAAGGATTGTTTTTCTGAATGTTATTAAGCATGTTGATAATAAGTTGAGTTTAATTAAAGTAATTGTCCTAGTTTATTTATGTTATAATTGTTGCAAATTGTGTTTATTTTGCTAAAATATATTTCATTCATATAGTTTGCATACTTAGGATAATTTGCATTAGGGATCATTGCATTTAGTTTAATATATTTTAATCATCACTTCTCAACTATATTATGTTTTTATTTACCAAATTGTTAATATAATTTTATAGATTAAGTGACTTAGCACAAATACAATCCCTGTGGAGACGATAACTCGATACTTACTTATTACTTGATAACGACTGTGTACACTTGCACAAACCTACACGTTACAATAACCCCGATAAGAAATCCATCGTAACTGTATCCCATTTCCACTCGGGTATAGTCATAGGCTGAAGTAAACCCGAAGGCACTTGATGTTTAGCTTTCACTTGTTGACAAATCAAACATCTCATTACAAACTCTGAAATATCTCGTTTCATGCCTAACCGCCAATACAATTCCTTCAAATCATTATACATCTTTGTACTTCCAGGATGAATGTATAGACAACCATTATGTGCCTCATGAAAAAATTTCTGAATCAGTTCAGTATTTCTCGGTACACAAATCCTACATTAGAACCTCAAACAATCATCTGATCCAATCTGATATTTTGAATCACTATTTGATTTGCACTGAACTCTTTTAGCTTGCAACTCATTATCACCTTTTTGAGCTTCGCAAACTTGCTGAAGAAATACTGGTCTAGCTTTCAACTCAGCCAAAATCGATCCATCATTGGATAAGGTTAACCGCGTAATCAACAACTACGTTTGCTTCCCATGGGTGATAATGATCACTAACTTATAATCTTTCAACAACTTGAGCCATCATCGTTGTCGCAAATTCAAATCTTTCTGAGTCATCAAATACTTTAAACTCTTATGATTAGTAAAGATGTGACACTTCTCATCGAATAAATGGTGTCTCCAAATTTTTAAAGCAAACACAATAGCAGCTAATTCCAGGTCGTGCCACGGATAATTCTTTTCATGTGGTTTCAACTGTCTCGAGGCATAAGCTATCACTTTACCCTTTTGCATCAACAGACAACCTAAACCGTTCAATGACGTGTCACTAAAAATCACAAACTCTTTCCCCAACTCAGGTTGCACTAACACTGGTGCCTCAGTGTATAATGCTTTCAGCTGCACAAAACTTTGTTGACATTTCTCAGACCATTCAAATTTCACATTTTTTTGTAACAATCTGGTCATAAGTGTAGCAATCATCAAAAATCCTTTAACGAAACATCGATATTAACAAGGCAAACCCAAAAAGATTCTAACTTCGGATACATTTCTTGGTGGTTTATAATCAACAACTGCCGAAATCTTACTCAGATCAACTCGTATACCTTCCACTAAAACAAAATGTCCCAAAAATCCAACTTCTTAGAGTAAAAACTCACTTTTGCTGAATTTGAAAAACAATTTCTTATCTCTCAAAGCTTGCAATACAATTCTTATATGTTTGATATGTTCAAACTCATCTCGGGAATAAATCAGAATGTCATCAATAAATACAAACACAAACTTATCTAAATTTGATCGGAAAATTTGATTCATCAAGTCCATAAAAACTACAGGAGTATTTGTTAATCCAAACGGCATCACAAGGAATTCATAATGCTCGTACCTTGTTCTGAACGCGGTCTTTGGCACATCCGAATCTATAACTCTCAACTAATAATAGCCTGATCTTAAATCTATCTTCAATAACACTGTCGCCCCTTTCAAATGGTTGAAAAAATCATCAATTCTTGGTAAAGGATACTTGTTCTTTATCGTAACCTTGTTAAGCTGACGATAACCAATACAAAGTCTCATGGATCCGTCTTTCTTCTTGACAAATAACACCGGTGCACCCCAGGGCGAAAAACTCGGTCTCGTAAAACCCTTATCTATCAACTCTTGCAACTGAGATTTCAATTCTTTCAATTCGGTCGGTGCCATTCTATATGGAGCTATCGATATCGGTGAAGTTCCTGGTACTAAATCAATAGTAAACTCAACCTCTCTAATCGGTGCTAATCCAGTCAACTCTTCTGGAAACACATCCGGGTATTCAAAAACTACAGGCACAGATTCAATCTTCAATTCAGACACTTTCGTACTCAGTACATATGCAAGATAAGCTTCACACCCTTTTCTTACATACCTTTGAGCTGACATGGACAAAATCACAATAGGCAACTCACTCTACTCATCCAGTTCAATCCGAAGAATTTCATTATTTTGACATTTCAATTCAATAATCTTTCATCTACAATTCACTACGACATCATGTAGAGTCAACCAATCCATTCCAAGAATTACATCGAGCTCCTCAAACAGTAAAAGCATTAAGTCAGCTGGAAAACAGTGACCCCAAATCATTAAAAGAGAACTCTTGCAAACTTTATCGACTAAAACATATTTTCCTAAAGGGTTCAACACTTTAATCACATACTCAGTAGACTCACCAGGAATATTCTTACTAGATACCAAATTTAATCAAAATAAGAATGGGTCGATCCAGGATCAATCAATACAACTACATTAGTATCATAGAGAGAAAATGTACCAATAATGACATCAGGGGATGACGTATCTTCACGAGTGCGAATAGCGCAAGTTCTAGCAGGTGTTCTGACCTCTTATCTCTCAGTTAAATCTTTTGTTGCACCTCTGCTACTATTCCAATTTCCTGTATTTTTCGGTGGCCTCCCCCTAGTGGCAGTGTTATTGGGCCTTACATTCTAAAAATTATCTTTCTTAGCCATTTCTGGGCAGTCTCGAATGAAGTGGTTTGGGGAGCCACATTTAAAGTAAGCCTGATTATTCATTCTGCATTCACCGGGGTGTCGTCTACCACAGTGTTGACATTTAGGTCTATTAGACCTAACATTACCGACACTCACTATTGACGTAGTTTGGGCCTTATAACCGATATTGCTTCCCACGATATCAGTTGGGATACCCAGCTGAAACATTCAAACGAGTATTCAAATTCTTTGATTTCTTTGACGAAGATTGAAATGACTTATTCATCAGTCTTTTTCACGAATCTCTAATCTCAAACTCAGCTTTTCTCTTTTCTTTGCTCAATTCTTTAGCTTTGCAAACTTAGTCGACCAGTACGACAAACTGTAAAATCCCAACTAGCAGTCTGATATCCTCAGTCAACTCATCTTTGAATCTCTTGCACATGATGGCCTTGGTGGAAACGCATTCCTAAGAACACTTACTGAGCCTAACAAACTCTCGCTCATATTCAGTCACAAACATACGGCCCTGTTTCTGCTCTAAAAACTCTTTGCATTTCTGACCAATGAACCGATGACAGATATATTTATTTCTGAACTCATCTTGAAAGAATTCCTAGGTAACCCTTTCTCTCAGTACCACAGATACAAGAGTATTCCACCATTGATATGCTGAGTCCCTCAGAAGTGATATAGAAAATTTCAAGCACTCATCCGGTGTGCAAGAAAGCTCATCAAATACCCTGATAGAGTTCTCAAGCCCAGACTCTGCTCTCTCGGGATCATCGTCAACATTGGCACTAAATTCCTCAGCCCTTTGCTTTCGAATCTTATCAGCTAGAGGTTTGCTCAGTCTTAACAATTCCACACAGCTACAGAAACCTGTTAGTGGTTAGGTGAGGGTGGAGGATGTTAGGAAGCTAGATTTGTTCGAACACCCTTACCCGTACCCGAGACTGGGAGAAAGTACAAGACGTCACAGGACACATATTCAGACATTTCGATAAATACGGGTTATAAAATTTCATTCTAATTTAAAACCAATCAAACAACATCATAGTGTCCCTATTATGGACCTACAAGGTCAAAAGCATACATTAAAA
Source organism: Gossypium arboreum (assembly GCF_025698485.1). NCBI lineage: Eukaryota > Viridiplantae > Streptophyta > Magnoliopsida > Malvales > Malvaceae > Gossypium > Gossypium arboreum. Next base: position 87,935,994 of record NC_069075.1, on the reverse strand, counting down.
TCGATCTGGGACTAAATCGAGAACTATTGAAAATTTTTGTAAAATTCCTAGGGTTATGCCTCACACGTCCATATGGAGGCAAAGCACACGCCCATGTGCTTAGGGACACGCCCGTGTCCCTGGCCCGTGTTGAATTATTCAAATTTATTTTTCTTTTCGAACCTACAGGGGCTTTCACACGGCCAATCACGCGCCTATGTCATCCCCCGTGTCCAAAAACAGAACATTCAGTTTATGATGTCATCATTTATTTTGAGGCACACAGCTAAGGTATACAACCATATGCTTAGGCCGTGTCCACCACACAGTTGAGACACGCGGCCATGTCTCTTCCCGTGTGTTTACTACCATGCAAACTGACCTAAAATTTTCGGTGCAGGGGACACACAGTCAGGCAACACGCCCATGGGGGCTGACCCTGTGTCACACACGACCTAGACACATGCCCGTGTGTCTACCCGTGTGGACCATTTTAGGGCTATTTTCCAAGCCGTTGGTCACCCTCTATCAGTCATACCCACTTATAGACTTCAATTGTATTTAACATGGCCTAATTATACTCTTAAATAATCTTGGTATAATTCATTGCATGTTAACCCCATCTCATCGGTTTAGTACATGCTAAATTATCCTTTTCATATTAAGGACTATCATAACACATTTTTTGTAACACCCCAAACCCGAGACCATCGCCGGTGTCGGACCCGAGGGGTTAACAAGCCAAGTTCACATGTTTTGCCCACCAATTTGACATTTCCAGTCAGGCTGGAAAACTGCGTCACTGTCGCCTTAAAAATCATATCTCGAGTTGCAAAACTCGGAAACTGGTTTCGTAAATTTTCCCTGAATTTATACTCATATATCCATCCATGGATTTATTTCTAGGATTTTTGGTCGGGCCAATTGGTACAGTTTATTAGTTAAAGTTACCCATGTTACAGGGATCGACTGCTCTGACCTTCTCGCGGTATAACTTGAATATCACTCTGTACAGGGCTTTAATGTTGGTGTCGTTTGTTTCTAATGAAACTAGACTCAAAATGGAATCTGTACATATAAGGTATGTCTCCTAATTCTTTTTGGATAATTTATAGTGAATTTTTAAAGTTGCGACAGGGAACCCAGAAACCATTCTGGCCCTGTCTCACAATAGCTTTATTATCTCTTAACCTGTAACTCCTATGACCATTTCGTTTCTTCCATATGAAAATAGACTCATCAAGGTTCATTTACATAGCTTATTCACTATTTAATTCCATTCCTATGAATTTTGGTGATTTTTCACATTCACGCCACTGCAGCTGGCAGCATCTATTTTAAGGTAGGACTTACCTATTTGGTAGTCTCCATGATTAAACTAGTCTTGCCATACATAGTTTCATATATGATCATTTTAACCATGCCAATGGCTGATCATATGACCAACATTCCCATTTCAAGCCATAGCCACATCATGACACCAAATATATACATACAACCCACAATTAGTCTAAGTTCATGCTTCCCTTTTCGAGCCATTTTCGCATGGCCGTACATACTTACATTACAACATATTTAACAAACAAGGGTAGTCCTATACATGCCATCTCAAGTTCAACCAAAATTTATACCAAAATGGAGGCTTGATAGTGTGGATGACTTGACTTCAACGATCCCAAATCCGATTGCCTCGGCGAAATCTAGAAAAGCGAGAGCCAAAGCAGCGGGTAAGCATTTTTATGCTTAGTAAGTCTCAAGGAATATAATCAACTCTAATTACAGCAATACATTCACATAGCCATATGCATCATTTCATTTATACACATTCTTACTTCACACTTCATCATTATATAATTTCACAAAGTATCAATCAATTCAATAACTGAAATTCATTAGTCGATTGAGCGAATGTTGCTCAAACATGTCGACTTTCCGATGCACATATAACGTACCTTATCCTTTGGGCTTTTCGAGTGTACTAATTGAATTCATTACAGCAACCAACACTCACCTCCAGCCCAAGATTCTTTGGAATATAACCGGATATAATCACGTGCACAAATGCCTTGGTCTTAGCCGGATAGAATGTCTCGCACGAATGCCTTGGTCTTAGCCGGATGTAGCCACTAGCGCAATTGCCTTGGTCTTAACCGGATATAATTTCCAGCATAATTGTCTTGGATTTAGCCGGATATCATTCAATTTCCCATGAACACATACATCAATTATCATTGGACATACATAATTCATTTTCGTTACTAAGGCTCAAACGCAATTATAGTCACAAGCATATTCGCCTTGGGACTTAGCCCGGTAGAATTCAAATACTCATGCATACACAATCAATAATCAATACACATCCATACTTTATTTCACACAATTCAAGTAGGGTCACTTCTTGAGGACTTACCTCGGATGTTGTCGAACGGCTTTTTCGGCTATTCGATCACCTTTTCCTTCCCTTGTCCAATTGTGGTCTTCTAAGCTCTTGAGCTAATTCAAACAAATTCAATTTATTAAAACCTCATTGTGCTAGCTTTTGGCGAATATGACAAGGAGTTTAAATGGTCATATGGCCACCCTTTAGCTTGAATACACAATGGTCATGCACATTTTATACTACATCAAGCAATTCAATACAATTTATTCGAGCATCAAGGAAATGCTAAGGCCTTCAATAGGCTACCCAAGGCGAATATTCATGTACATGTTGAGGTTAATTTTGCACTTAATACCTCACAAAAACAGCATGCAATTTACTAATTAATGCTTTGCACATTGTATTTAAAACTTATAATATAGCATCAAGCACCTACATGTGTGCTAGGCGAATTGTGCTTGCAATTTCACAAGCATTCTTCCACATCTTCTTCTTTAAACCAATATATTCATCACTTAGTTCATAACCAAAACATAATGTGCAATCATATATATGCATATATGAGCATGGCAATTTCAAGGTGTCCATAGCCATCCAAAACACAAATTTTAACTAACATGCAAGAAGCATGAATCATGCTCAAGAATGCATCATGGCGAATATGACAATCATGCTTCTTTTCAACTTCAATCATGATAAAACAAAAGAAAGCTCAAAATCTTACTCATAGGTAGACAATCCATCATTGCATGCATCATCATCAAGTTTCACACTTAGCATGCAATGGCTTTATCACCATAACAACTTTGGCCAAATGCCATTTCCATGGCATAACAAAGATTTGAGCCATGGCTAACATGCACATCAAATTAGCAACCAAAACATGCATGAAACTCCCAACACAACCTCATACATACCTTACTCTTGATGCAAATTTAGCCAAATCACCTTCTAGATCTTTTCTAAACAAAGGAATGAAGCAAAATCCTTCTTCCTCTTAGTATTTTTGGCCAAAAGGAGAGAACAAGGATGAACAAATTTTTTGTTTTTTCTTCTTGGTTGCACGGCAATGGGGGATGCTACTCTCCCACACACATTTTTTTCATTCTTTTCTTACCCATGCTTATTTGTTTATTATTTCTCCCTAATGCCCAACAAAACATGTTTCATGACATGTTTAGCCCATATCTCTTTGTCATGGCCGGCCATCACTTGTAAAAGGGAATTTGACATGCAAGTCCATTATTTTGCATGCATGCTTTAATTAGTCATCACACATTTCCCTATCGTACTTTCAAAGTTCACTACTAAGTCCTTTCTAGTGGAATTCACCTTTATAACACTAAATCAATCATCATAAAATGTAATACATGAGCACACACATATTATAGGCATCAAAATAAATTTTAATTATTTTTATGCCTCGGTTTTGTGGTCCCGAAACCACATTCGACTAGGGTCAATTTTGGCTGTCACAACTCTCCCCACTTAAGAAATTTTCGTCCCGAAAATCTTACCGTAAATAGGTTTGGATATCGCTCTTTCATAGAGTTCTCGGTCTCCCAAGTAGCTTCTTCTATCCGTGCTTGAGCCATAACACTTTCACTAGCGGAACCCGCTTGTTTCATAACTCTTTCACTTCCCGTGATAGGATACGAATCGGTTCTTCCTCATAACTCATATTGGCTTGAATTTCAATTTCTGATGAACTAATCACGTGCGATGGATCGGATCTATAGCGTCGAAGCATCAAAACATGAAAGACATCGTGAACCTTTTGAGCTCGGGGGCAAAATCAAGCGATATGCCACTGGACCGACTCGCTCGATATCTCATATGGTCCAATGAACCTCGGGCTCAACTTGCCCTTACTACCGAACTCGAGTATCTTTTTCCAAGGCGATACCTTGAGAAACACTTTATCACCCACGATACTCGACATCCTTACGCTTCAGATCCGCGACGACTTACGACGATCGGAGGCTATCTTCGACTTTCACGGATTACTTTCACTTTTCATTCAGCATCCCTAATCGAATCCACCGAAAATCTTGCTTTCACCGAGCTCGGTCCAAAACAATGGCGTCGGCATTTACGACCGTACAAGGCCTCGTAGGGTGCCATCTTAATACTTGATTGAAAGTCGTTGTTGTGTGGCGAATTCAATTAACGGCAAATACCGTTCCCATGAACCACTAAACTCGAGGACGCAACATCTTAACATATCCTCAAGTATCTGAATTATCCGCTCGGATTGACCATCGGTTTGGGGTGAAAGGCGGTCTGAAATGCAACTTGGTACCCAAAGCTTCTTGCAACTTTTTCCAAAATCGCGAGGTAAATCTCGGATCTCTATCCGACACGATAGAAATAGGCACCCGTGTAATTTCACAATCGAGAAGCGTACAATTCCGGTAATTTGTCCATTGAAAATCCGTGACGACGGGGACAAAGTGGGCCGACTTAGTCAATCGATCTACCACGACCCAAACCGCATCCTTCTTACTCACGACAATGGCGGTCCGGATACAAAGTCCATTGTGACTCGATCCCATTTCCACTCGGGTATCGTGATTGGTGAAGTAATCTGAAGGCACCGATGTTCCGCTTTCACTTGTTGACATATTAAACATCTCAAACAAAGTCGGAGATGTCTCGCTTCATACCATGCCACCAAAACCGACGTTTCAAATCATTGTACATCTTCGTACTCCCGGGTGGATTGCCATTCGGCTACAATGGGCTTCATTGAATTATCGAAATGAGTTCAATTCTTTGGGACACACAGACGACTTTTGAACCTCAAACAATCGTCATCGTCGATTTGAAACTCCGAGTCCTTGTTCGAACACACGCAGCCCGCTTTGCAACCAACTCGTCATCGACTTTTCGAGCTTCTCGAATTTGGTGTGTCAATAATGGTTTGGCTTTCAATTCAGCCACTAACACCTTTGTCGGATCGGATAGACAAGTGCACATTCATCGCTCGTAAAGTGAATAACGATTTACGTCTCAAGGCATCCGCAACCACATTCGCCTTTCCCGGGTGATAGTCAATGATCAGCTCATAATCCTTTAACAACTCGAGCCAACGTCTTTGTCGCAGATTTAAGTCTCTTTGGGTCATCAAATACTTGAGACTTTTGTGATCCGAGTATACATGGCACCTTTCACCAAATAAGTAATGTCGCCAAATCTTTAAAGCGAATACGATGGCGCCAATTCGAGATCATGAGTCGGATAATTTTTCTCATGTGGCTTTAATTGCCTCGACGCGCAGGCCACAACTCGACCTTCTTGCATTAATCGCAACCTAACCCAAGTAGAGAGGCGTCGCTATAGATGACAAACTCTTTGCGGGCTCGGGTTGCACTAGAATTGGGGCTTCGGTCAAATAAGTTTTCGATTGATCGAAACTTTTTGGCATTTCTCCGTCCATTCGAACTTAACGTCCTTTTGGAGTAAGCCGTCATCGGCGTGGCTATCGTTGAGAAGCCTTTACAAATCGTCGGTAATAACCGCAAGCCCCAAAAGCTTGAACCTCGGTAATATTTCTTGGAGGCTTCCAATTTAGTATGGCTGAAATTTTATTCTGCCCGACTCGAATACCCGTCTGAGATACCACATGACCCAAGAAGCTAACCTCTCTTAACCGTAACTCACACTTGCTGAACTTAGCATATAATTGCTTGTCCCGTAAAATTTGCAGCACTAACCGCAGGTGTTCAGCATGTTCGGTCTCATTTCTTGAATAGACCAAGATGTCATCAATGAACACGACTACAAATCGATCCAAATATGGTCTAAAGATCCGATTCATTAAATCCATAAATACCGCAGGGGCATTAGTGAGCCCAAACGGCATCACTAGGAACTCATAGTGACCATATCTCGTTCTGAAGGCAGTCTTGGGCACGTCTGAATCTCGGATTCGTAATTGATAGTAGCCCGATCTCAAATCTATTTTCGAGAACACCGAGGCTCCTTCATTGATCAAACAAGTCATCAATACGTGGCAACGGATATTTGTTCTTTATCGTCGCTTTATTAAGTCGACGATAGTCGATGCACGATCGCATGGTTCCATCCTTCTTCTTCACGAACAACACCGCGCACCCAAAGGCGAAAAACTCGGGCGAGCAAAACCTCTATCCACCAATTCTTGCAACCGAGCTTTCAACTCCTTTAATTCCGTTGGTGCCATACGACACGGAGCTATCGAAATTGGAGTGGTACGGTACCAATTCGATGCCAAATTCTATTTCCGAGCAGTGGTAAACCCGGCAATTCTTGGGAAAACATCCGGTATTCACAAACCACGGGCACAGATTCGGTTTCTTCTTTGATTCCTTGTCATCGAGCACGTCGCAAGGTACGCCGCACCCTTTTCTTACATATTTACGGGCCAACATCGGCGATATTACGGTGGCAACCCCTTTAAGTCCGTGGACTCAACCCGAACTATTTTATTATTCGCGCACCTCAAATCGATAGTCTTGCTCTTGCAATTTACAACCGCATCGTGCATGGTCAACCAATCCAAACCAAGAATAACATCGAACTCATCGAACGGCAAAAGCATTAAGTCCGCGGAAAACAAGAACCTCGGAACACTAGGGGACTTTTCTTGCACACTTTGTTAACAAGCACGTAATGACCCAAGGGTTTGACACCGAATTACAAACTCGAGAGACTCAATAGGCAAAGTCTTCTTTGGATGCTAAGGTTTCACATATATATGAATGAGTAGAACCGGGGTCAATCAAAGCAATCACATTTGTATTGAAAAGAGTGAAAGTACCGGTAATAACATCGGAGAGGCGGCATCCTCGGCGTGCGCGTATGGCATAAGTCCTAGCAGAGCACGAGCCTCGGATCGATGGTAGCATCTCTAGATCCTCTCGACCGCCATCGACATTGCCCATATTTCTAGGTGGCCTACCTCGGCGATGGTAGCACCGGGTTTGCACTCGACTTACATTCATTCATGCATCCTCGGGCAATCCTTCATAAAGTGGTCGGCCGATCCACACTTATAGCAGGAGCGATCACGAAACCAACAGCTCCCGAATTCCATTTGCCACAATGTGGACACTCCGCCTCTCTCGTGATCATTTCCACCATCAGCGATCGAAGTGACTCGTGTGGTCACAGGGGTCGATCGCGTCCTCGTCTAGAAAAGCCGAAACGCCTCTAGACCGGCTCGCATCATCTCGAAATCTCTTGATGCTTGTTGAAGAGACTTTCCGAGGACCTCTTCGAATTCTCCAATCCCCACATCAGCTTTTTGTTTCTCCTTTCTAAGCTCTTGACTTTACAAGCTCGCTCAACAAGTACTACGAACTCTCGTATCTCGAGAATGCCAACAAACATCCTTATATCATCATTCAGCCCATCCTCGAAGCGTTTTACATAATAGCTTCGGACGAAATGCATGCTTTCACAGCGTCTGGCTAAGCCTCACAAACTTTCGTTCGTGAGTCGATAGCGGACATAGAACCTTGCTTAAGATCAAGAAATTCCCTCCGCTTTTGGTCGATGAATCTCGATCGATATACTTTTTTGAACTCGGTTTGAAAGAATTCCCAAGTCACTTGCTCTATAGGCACCACAGAAGTCAGAGTACTCCACCAATAGTAGGCGGACTCGCGTAGCAAGGAGATGGTACACTTTAAGCACTCATCGGGTGTACAGGATAGCTCATCAAGCACCGGATAGTGTTATCTAACCAAAATTCAGCTCGCTCGGCATCATCATCATCCGTAGCCTTAAATTCAGTGGCCCCATGTTTTGAATCCTATCGATTGGGGCTTACTTGACCTTATTTGGTCAGTCACGGAGGTATTGTAGGTCTTGGGGTTGCATTTGTCGGGAATGGAGGTTGTGGAGCAGTAGTGTTGGTTCGAATGTATTGATTAAACCATTCGTTCATCACACTATAAAAGGCTTGCCTAGCCTCGTCATTAGGATTGCTGGCCATAGGTTGAGAGTCATGGCGCTGTCCCTTGCGCGGAGCAGGCGCCACACTCTCCACATCATCAGCTATCGCTTTCGGTTGGGATCGGGATCCATTGCTACAACAAACACAAAGTCAATTGTCGAATCATCACACTATCGATTCATCATTTAATGGCATGTATAGCTAGACCCCAAACACATCACGGTAGTCCTAGAATCGACTAAACCGTGGCTCTGATACCAATAAAATTGTAACACCCCAAACCCGAGACCATCGCCGGTGTCGGACCCGAGGGGTTAACAAGCCAAGTTCACATGTTTTGCCCACCAATTTGACATTTCCAGTCAGGCTGGAAAACTGCGTCACTGTCGCCTTAAAAATCATATCTCGAGTTACAAAACTCGGAAACTGGTTTCGTAAATTTTCCCTGAATTTATACTCATATATCCATCCATAGATTTATTTCTAGGATTTTTGGTCGGGCCAATTGGTACAGTTTATTAGTTAAAGTTACCCATGTTACAGGGATCGACTGCTCTGACCTTCGCGCGGTATAACTTGAATATCACTCTGTACAGGGCTTTAATGTTGGTTTCGTTTGTTTCTAATGAAACTAGACTCAAAATGTAATCTGTACATATAAGGTATGTCTCCTAATTATTTTTGGATAATTTATAGTGAATTTTTAAAGTTGCGACAGGGAACCCAGAAACCATTCTGGCCCTGTCTCACAATAGCTTTATTATCTCTTAACCTGTAACTCCTATGACCATTTCGTTTCTTCCATATGAAAATAGACTCATCAAGGTTCATTTACATAGCTTATTCACTATTTAATTCCATTCCTATGAATTTTGGTGATTTTTCACATTCACGCCACTGCAGCTGGCAGCATCTGTTTTTAAGGTAGGACTTACCTATTTGGTAGTCTCCATGATTCGACTAGTCTTGCCATACATAGTTTCATATATGATCATTTTAACCATGCCAATGGCTGATCATATGACCAACATTCCCATTTCCAAGCCATAGCCACATCATGACACCAAATATATACATACAACCCACAATTAGTCTAAGTTCATGCTTCCCTTTTCGAGCCATTTTCGCATGGCCGTACATACTTACATTACAACATATTTAACAAACAAGGGTAGTCCTATACATGCCATCTCAAGTTCAACCAAAATTTATACCAAAATGGAGGCTTGATAGTGTGGATGACTTGACTTCAACGATCCCAAATCCGATTGCCTCGGCGAAATCTAGAAAAGCGAGAGCCAAAGCAACGGGTAAGCATTTTTATGCTTAGTAAGTCTCAAGGAATATAATCAACTCTAATTACAGCAATACATTCACATAGCCATATGCATCATTTCATTTATACACATTCTTACTTCACACTTCATCATTATATAATTTCACAAAGTATCAATCAATTCAATAACTGAAATTCATTAGTCGATTGAGCGAATGTTGCTCAAACATGTCGACTTTCCGATGCACATATAACGTACCTTATCCTTTGGGCTTTTCGAGTGTACTAATTGAATTCATTACAGCAACCAACACTCACCTCCAGCCCAAGATTCTTGAATATAACCGGATATAATCACGTGCACAAATGCCTTGGTCTTAGCCGGATAGAATGTCTCGCACGAATGCCTTGGTCTTAGCCGGATGTAGCCACTAAGCGCAATTGCCTTGGTCTTAACCGGATATAATTTCCACATAATTGTCTTGGATTTAGCCGGATATCATTCAATTTCCATGAACACATACATCAATTATCATTGGACATACATAATTCATTTTCGTTACTAAGGCTCAAACGCAATTATAGTCACAAGCATATTCGCCTTGGGACTTAGCCGGGTAGAATTCAAATACTCATGCATACACAATCAATAATCAATACACATCCATACTTTATTTCACACAATTCAAGTAGGGTCACTTCTTGAGGACTTACCTCGGATGTTGTCGAACGGCTTTTTCGGCTATTCGATCACCTTTTCCTTCCCTTGTCCAATTGTGGTCTTCTAAGCTCTTGAGCTAATTCAAACAAATTCAATTTATTAAAACCTCATTGTGCTAGCTTTTGGCGAATATGACAAGGAGTTTAAATGGTCATATGGCCACCCTTTAGCTTGAATACACAATGGTCATGCACATTTTATACTACATCAAGCAATTCAATACAATTTATTCGAGCATCAAGGAAATGCTAAGGCCTTCAATAGGCTACCCAAGGCGAATATTCATGTACATGTTGAGGTTAATTTTGCACTTAATACCTCACAAAAACAGCATGCAATTTACTAATTAATGCTTTGCACATTGTGGCCCAAAACTTATAATATAGCATCAAGCACCTACATGTGTGCTAGGCGAATTGTGCTTGCAATTTCACAAGCATTCTTCCACATCTTCTTCTTTAAACCAATATATTCATCACTTAGTTCATAACCAAAACATAATGTGCAATCATATATATGCATATATGAGCATGGCAATTTCAAGGTGTCCATAGCCATCCAAAACACAAATTTTAACTAACATGCAAGAAGCATGAATCATGCTCAAGAATGCATCATGGCGAATATGACAATCATGCTTCTTTTCAACTTCAATCATGATAAAACAAAAAGAAAGCTCAAAATCTTACTCATAGGTAGACAATCCATCATTGCATGCATCATCATCAAGTTTCACACTTAGCATGCAATGGCTTTATCACCATAACAACTTTGGCCAAATGCCATTTCCATGGCATAACAAAGATTTGAGCCATGGCTAACATGCACATCAAATTAGCAACCAAAACATGCATGAAACTCCCAACACAACCTCATACATACCTTACTCTTGATGCAAATTTAGCCAAATCACCTTCTAGATCTCTTCTAAACAAAGGGAATGAAGCAAAAATCCCTTCTTCCTCTTAGTATTTTTGGCCAAAAAGGAGAGAACAAGGATGAACAAATTTTTTTGTTTTTTTCTTCTTCGTTGCACGGCAATGGGGGGGGGGATGCTACTCTCCCACACACATTTTTTTTCATTCTTTTCTTACCCATGCTTATTTGTTTATTATTTCTCCCTAATGCCCAACAAAACATGTTTCATGACATGTTTAGCCCATATCTCTTTGTCATGGCCGCCATCACTTGTAAAAGGGAATTTGACATGCAAGTCCATTATTTTGCATGCATGCTTTAATTAGTCATCACACATTTCCTATCGTACTTTCAAAGTTCACTACTAAGTCCTTTCTAGTGGAATTCACCTTTATAACACTAAATCAATCATCATAAAATGTCATACATGAGCACACACATATTATAGGCATCAAAATAAATTTTAATTATTTTTATGCCTCGGTTTTATGGTCCCAAACCACATTCCGACTAGGGTCAATTTTGGGCTGTCACATTTTTCATTTTACCCTTAGGCCATATTATAACCATATACTATTATATGCTATGTCCACTCCCAAATTATTAGGTTCCATTTCAATCATCCTTCCATGATAATCCTCATCATCATATCTCATGAAGCATTTAAACATAAACATGCATCATTAGTAGGTTAACAACCTACATAAATATGAACCATATCTCATGGCCATATAAAAAAGAATAAGTATACTATCTAAGCCTTTACATTGGCTAGTCAAATGGCAAATATAAAAAAATAACCAAAAGCCCTATACGTGCCATTAAACAAAATAAAAGTATCTATTTACCAAAGCGGGACAAGTCGATATTATGTTGATTCTCCAACCGTCTTCCAATTTTCATGAGTCCACAGGCTCTGTAAGATAGGGAAAAGAGAAGGGGCTAAGCATTTATATGCTTAGTAAGTCCGAATAACTGGAAAGTAAACTTACCGGTTAATTAACATACAACCATATTTAGGCAATAATTCCAACAAGCATAAAATAGTTTCCCTATCACATGCACTCAATCATCAACTTAGTCTCATAACAATACATCATGTCATTAGTCTTAGATGAGCTCATCAACTCATTATTCCATCTCTATTTCTCATGTTAATCACGTTGAATTTATTGGAAATCTCGATGGATAGCCCAAATTACTGTCAAGTCACACAAGTGATCATCTCAAGTATGCACTCCCGCGAACCATACATCTTACTACGGGATTACCAGTCCAAGCTAAATCCCCCGTAGTAATAGCCCATAGAGCAATGTCGGGATTACCAGTTCGGGCTAAATCCCTTTTAATGACAATTGCTCTCATAAACTCGGATCTGAATTGCTAGTCCAGGCTAAATTCAGTCCTCTATCGGATTACCAGTCTGGGCTAAATCCTTAATGCACCCATATTCTTCGGGAGGCTCAATCACTTAAGGAACTCCCGTCTGGGCTAGATCCTTTCTATTTTGAGATCATCAGATTACCCGTCAGGGCTAAATCCTTTTCTACAGCACATGCAGGATCTCATGTCACGTAAGCCATAATTTATCCATCGGATTTCCCTTTCTATTTCAATCGGGACATTTATCATCTTTCATTTACACTAGCACATTTCATGGATTATCATGCAATGAATATCTAAATTTTCATGCATTCAAGAACATGTATATTTAAGTATATTAAGAGTTCACTTCGGGTTATACAAACTTACTTGGTAGTCATTTCGGATTCGTGTCTCGGTTATTTTGAAACCTTTCGTTTTCCACTGTCAACCTCCAGAATTGGTTCCTTGGGGTCTATATCAGTAAAAATAAATTATTAATACCTCCCATTGCTCAATTTCGGCTTAAGACTCACCCCGAGCAAAATGACCAATTTGCCCCTAACGTTTCACACTTTTACAATTTAGTCCTAAGACTCGTAAAATGAAATGCATGAATTTCTAAGTTACCCAAGTCTAGCTGAATATTTTTCTTGCCTATAGCGGCCCACATTTTCTTTCATTTCACATTTTTCTACCCATTTTCACAACTTTTACAAAATGGTCACTTAAGCCATTTCCATGAAAAACTACTTAGTAAAAGTTGTTTACTATCCTTTAAATTCTCATAATCCTCCATAAATCATCAAAACACAAACACCTCATGAATGGGTAAATTTTTGAACATGAACCCTAGCTTGAAATATGGGTAGAAAAAGAAAGAGCATGTTACGAGGATCTCAAAAATACGAAGAACGTTAAAATGGGGCTAGGGAACACTTACTATTGAGCTTGAAAATGTTGAAAACCCTAGCTATGGAGACCCTTTAATTTTTGTCAGCAATGGAGAAGAAATGGCTGAATTTTGCTTCCTTTTTCCCTTTTATTAATTTTATTACCAAATGACCAAAATGCCCTTCCTTACTAAAACTTCAAATTTTTCCACGTATGCCCATTTTTGTCCAAAAACATAGAAATTGGGAGAATTACTCTTTAAGGACCTCTAATTAACATTCCAAAGAAATTTCGTACAAATTGCTTCTAGAACCCAAGTTTTGCTATTTATTCAATTTGGTTCTTAATTTCCAATTGGACACCTTACACATAGAATTTCTTCATGAAACTTTAACACATGCTTATTTTCATATCCTAGACCTCATAATGATCATGAAATAATTGTTTTAACATCAGATTTTTGGTCTCAAAACCACTATTCTGACTAGACCCTATTTCGGGATGTTACATTTCTCCCTCTTAAGGACTTTCGTCCTCGAAAGTCTTACCAGTAAACAGGTTTGGATATTGGCTTCTCATGGTTTCTTCGGGCTCCCCTGTAGCCTCTTCCACCTGGTGTCGATGCCATAAAACTTTCACCATGGCTATATTTTTGCTCCTCAACTGTCTGACTTTCCGAGCCAAAATCTTAACCGATTTTTCACCATAAGTCATATCTGGTCTGATCTCAATTTTTGTCAATGAAATAAAATGAGAGGGGTCTGACCTATATCTACACAACATGGACACATGGAATACATCGTGAATGTTTTCCAATTCGGAAGGTAACGCTAAACAGTAGGCTAGTGGTCCAACTCTTTTGGTGACCTCATATGGTCCGATAAATCGTGGACTCAATTTGCCTTTTCGGCCAAATCTCAATACCTTTTTTCATGGAGACACTTTCAAGAACACTTTATCTCCAACTTGAATTTGATCTCTTTTCTTTTCAAATCAGCATATGACTTCTGTCTATCCGACTCTGCTTTCAAACAGTCGCGTATCACTTTAACCTTTTCTTCAGTTTCCCTGACTAAATCAACTCTGTGAATCTAGCCTTCCTTGAGCTTTGCCCAATACAGTGGAGTCCGACACTTCCGACCATACAATGCCTCGTAAGGGGCCATCTTTAAACTTGTCTAGAAACTGTTGTTGTAGGCGAATTCCACCAATGGTAAATATTTTTCCCAAGTGCCTTGAAATTCAATGACATAACACCTTAACATGTCCTCGAGAGTCTGAATCATCCGCTCAGACTGACCATCAGTCTGTGGGTGGAATGCCGTATTAAAACTCAACTTTGTACCCAAGGCTTCTTGCAACTTCTTCTAAAATCTCGAAGTGAATCTTGGATCCCTATATGAAATGATCAACAATGGTGCCCCCGTGTAGTCTCACAATCTCGGATATGTACAAGTCGCCAATCTGTCAAGAGAGAAATCTGTCCGTATAGGAATAAAATGAGCCGACTTCATTAGTCTATCAACTATAACCCAAATGGCATTTTTCTTCTTCTGTGATAACGGCAATCCTGTCACAAAATCCATAGTAATCCTGTCGCATTTCCATTCGGGGACCATCATGGGCTGTAATAAATCTGAAGGCACTTGATGTTCAGCTTTGACTTGCTGACATATCAACCATTTAGATACAAATTCAGAAATATCTCTTTTCATACCATTCTACCAGTACATGTTCCTTAAGTTATTATACATCTTAGTACTTCCTAGGTGAATAGACAGACGACTATCATGTGCCTCTTGCAAAATTTTCTGAATAAACTCATCATTTTTGGGTACACAAACCCTATCTCGAAACATCAAGCAACCATTAGAGTCAACCTAGAAATCTGATTCAACGCCCATCTCACATTGTGCTCTCTTGGCCTGCAAGTCACTATCATTGATCTGAGCTGTGAAAACTTCTTGGAGCAATCTCGGTCTGGCTCTTAACTCAGCCAAAACTAAACCATCATCAGATAACACCAAATGCGTGTTCATAGCCCTCAATGAAAACAAGGACTTCCTACTCAAGGCATCGATGACTACGTTCGCCCTTCCCGAGTGGTAATCAATTATCAGCTCATAATCTTTAATCAATTCTAACCATCTACGTTGTCTTAGATTTAATTCCTTTTGAATTAGCAAATACTTTAAACTTTTGTGATCTGTGAATATACGGCAAGTTTCACCATACAAATGGTGTCTCCAAATCTTCAAGGCAAATACAATAGCCGCTAGCTCCAAGTCATGTGTTGGATAATTTTTCTCGTGCGGATTTAGTTACCTTGAAGGATATGCTATTACTTTGCCCTCTTACATAAGCACGCAACCCAGTCCATTTAAGGACGCGTCACTGTAGACCACAATTTCTTTTCTCGGTTCGGGTTGCACTAAAACTGGAGCTTTGTCAGTAATGTCTTCAATTTCTCAAAACTCTGTTGACAATTTTTTGACCACTCAAACTTAACATCTTTTTGTAACAATCTCGTCAAAGGAGTTGTAATCATTGAAAACCCTTTTACGAAGCGTCGATAGTAACCTAAGGTGTTAAATGACTATTTTGTCCCTATGGCTAAGTGACTAACTTGGACTGTGTGGTTGACGAATTTGATTGTGAATATATGTTGGTATATGAATGACTTGACTGTGATTGTTTGATTCAAATATGGGTATGACATTCTGCATACATGACATGTTGCATGGGCTGGGATTTTGTACGGAGGATGTGACAGCCCAAAATTGACCCTAGTCAGAATGTGGTTTCGGGACCACAAAACCGAGGCATAAAAATAATTTAAAATTTATTTTGATGCCTATGATATGTGTTAATTTGTGTGTGACATTTTTTATGATTGATTTAGTGTTATAAAGGTGAATTTCACTAGAAAGGACTTAGTAGTGAACTTTGAAAGTATGAAGGGGAAATGTGTGATGACTAATTAAAGCATGCATGCAAAAAAATGGACTTGCATGTCAAATTCCCCTTTTATAGGTGGTGGCGGCCATGACAAAGAAATATGGGCTAAACATGTCATGAAACATGTTTTGTTGGGCATTAGGGAGAAATAATAAACAAATAAGCATGGGTAAGAAAAGAATGAAAAAAAATGTGTGTGAGTGTGGTATCTCCCCATTGCCGTGAGTTGTAAAGGAAGAAAGAAAAAATTTGTTCATCCTTTCTTTGAGCCAAAACTAAGGAAGAAGGAGGATTTTTGCTCCATTTTTGGTTTAGAAGAGATCTAGAAGGAGATTTGGCTATACTTGCATCAAGATTAAGGTATGTTGAGGTTGTGTCATGAGATTCATGCTTGTTTTGGTTGCTAACTTGATGTGCATGTTAGCCATGGTTCAAATCCTTGCTATGCCATGAAAAATGGTATTTGGCCAAGGTTGATATTGTGTTAAAGCCATTGCATGCTAAATGTGAAGCTTGTTGATGATGCATGCAATAATGGATTGACTACTCTTGAAATTTCTTTTTAGTGTTCTTGAGTAGGACATTGAATTCTTTGTTTAACCATGACCGAAGTTGAAAGGGTATGGTTGTGATGTATTCGACCATGGTGCATTCATGAGCATGATTTATGCTTGTTACTTGATTGGTAAAAAAAAAAATTTGTGTTTGGATGGGTATGAACCCCTTGAGATTGACCTTGCACCTATATGTGTATACATGTTTGCACATGATGTATTGGCATGACATATATACTATTTCAAGGTATATATTTGCTTGTGATGATGTTTCGGTTATGAAGTACATGAGAGATGTGTATTGAGCTACAATATGTAATCGTTAGTTAGTAAAATGCATGCTGTTTTTGTGTGGTATTAAGTGCATAATTGGCCTCAACATGGACATGCATATTCGCCACATGAGGGGAAATTGGTGTGCATGCATTCGGTTAGAGGCAAGCATATTGATGCCTATTCTTGGCTTAGAAAATTCGCTAAGAGGAATATTAACTAATGTGTTGAGTTCGATTCATGATTTCGTACATATGCGACTTTGATGCCTAATGAGTATATATATTGGCTAGGTATCTTGAATTCCCCTTCGATGCTCAAATGATAAAACCAATTTATTTGTTAAATTAAGCTCAAGAGCAAAGAGGAGCTAAATCCGATAAGGGAAGGAAAAGTCGTCGAATAGCCATCGAAATCGTTCGACCACGTCCGAGGTAAGTTTTGAGTATCGAAACTTAGATTTTGATTCGATTGAATGAAGTAATAAGCAATCGAAATTGTGCCTTTGTATGTGGCCATTGAGTAGAAATGATATTTTGCTAAGTGAATTGTGCATAAAAGTTGTGTTATGAAGTTGAAACAAAGATGTGTATAAATGTTCGAGTGATATCTGGGCTAAGCCGAAGGCAATTGTGCCAATTGTGACATCGGGCTAAGCCGAAGGCAATGTGCGAGTTATGATATCGGGCTAAGCCCAAGGCAATTGTGCGAGTTGTGATATCCGGGTTAAGTCCGAAGGCATTTGTGCGGGTTACCATAACGGGCTATGTCCGAAGGTGTTTGAACAGTAGCTATATCCGGATAAACTCGAAGGTATGTTATTCGAGAACTTTGAACTTGCTGTAAAAATTTTCAGTTAATACGCTTGTGAAATTCCCAACAACAAGGGCGTTTAGTGTGTGCTTTGCACACTATGAGTAAGTGTATATGCGTATTCGCTCCGATGATAAATGAGTTATCGACCTTGACTAAGCCGTTATTAGTGTATGAATATAAGAGTTGGGATTGTGAAGTAAGCATGTCTTTGAGAAATTGTGCATATGAATTATTGTTTAGCTACTTGAATGCTATGCTTGGTTGTGTGTATGTTATGGCTCGAAACTTACTAAGCATAAATTGCTTACTCCGTTTCTTTGTTTCTCTGTTTATAGATTTTGCTCGTTAGCGATCGGATTCGGGATCATAGAAGTTGAAGTCAACCACACTATCAAAGCCCTTTTTGGTACTCCTTTAGTTGAGTTTTGGATATGGCATGTATAGGACTACCCTCGGTTGTTTTTAAGTACTTTGTGATGTATATGTGTGCGGCCATGCGAAAATGGTTCGTAAAAGTGGAGTATGGAATTTGACCATATGTGGTTTGTAATTATATTTGGTTTCATGATGTGATTATGGTTTGGAATGAGAGAGTTGGTCACATGATCAGCCATTGGAATGGCTAAATATGATCATATGTGGACCTAAGTATGACTAGACTATACTTGGTCCATGGGAACTACAATATAGGTAAATCCTACCTTAAAAACAGATGCTGCCAGCTGCAGTGACGTAGATGTGAAAAATCACCAAAATTTTAAGGAATGGTGTTAAATAGTGAATAAATTATGCGATCGAACCTTGACGAGTCTATTTTCATATGAAAGTAACGAAATGATCATATGAACAGTATACTGAGAGATATTAAAGTTCTCGTGAGACAGGACCAGAACGGTTTCTGGGTCCCCTGTCGCGACTTTGAAAATTTACCATAAATTATCCAGAATGAATTAGAAGTCATGCCTTATATGTACAGATTCCTTTTTGAGTCTAGTTTCATAAGAAATAAACGGCATCAGTATTGAAACCCTGTACAGAGAGATATTCAAGTTGTAACGCGCTAAGGTCAGTGTAGTCGACCCCTGTAACATGGGTGACTTTAACTAATAAAATGTACCAATTGGCCCGACAAAAAATTCTAGAAATAAATCCATGGATGGATATATGAGTCTAAATTCAGGGAAAATTTACGGAATCAGTTTCCGAGTTGTGAAACTCGAGATATGCTTTTTAAGGCGACAGTGATGCAGTTTTCCAGCTTGCCTGGGAATGTCAAATTGGTCGGTGCCATAAGTGGTTTTGGCTTGTTACCCCTCGTGTCTGACACCGGCAACGGTCTCGAGTTCGGGGTGTTACAGAGGAAGATCTGATCTGTTAGGATCGCATGGTTGCTTGACGACTGTGGATCCACCGAAGGCTTAAGAGCCGTATATTTGTATTGATTTGATAAGGTCGAACGGGTCGCCCAAGACGACTATGGACCGATCAATGGCTGAGTGCCGATCATATTTACCCGAGGCTGTGTGCCGATTATATTACCGTCACTGATGACTATGTGCCTAACATGATATAGCTACCGATAGCTTAAAGCCTTCTGATTATGACTTTGTGTCAACCTACATATGGCTCTGTGCCAACCTGATTATGGCTGTGTGCCAAACGTATTTGCCTAAGGCTATGTGCCAATACATGGTTATTGACGACTCTATGTCGATCACATTTACCTAGGGCTGTGTGCCGATTATGTTACTCTAGTTGATGGCTATGTGCCTAACATAATGCAGTTATCGATGGCTTTGTGCCACGTATTCTGTTAAGTGGCTTTGCCACATTATCTGTTTCTGGTGGCTATGCCACAAATATCTGTTCTGGTGGCTCTGCCACAATATCTGTATCTGGTGACTCTGTCACAATATCTGATAACTGAGCAGCAATGCTGCAACTGTGGAGTGTAGGGCTGGGTGGGTTGAGCTATTCCCCACATGGAGTGTAGGGCTGGTACGGGTGGAGTGTAGCGGTTGGTTATAGGCTGGATTGGGTTGGGATTGCATTCACATTCTGATTTTGATTACATTACACGATCGATTCGATTTTGATTCATTACTTGATACTAATTCTGATTCTGATTCTGTCACCTAATTCTGATTCTTATTCTGATTCTAGTTCTGATAATGTTTCTTATTCTGGAATGGGTTAAAGCCCATCTGGTACTGTCTGTTAAAATGGGCTAAGGCCCAATTGATACTAAAACTGTAAGTAGGGCTGGGGCCAACTTTTAATTCTTTTATATGACTGACTGTTCCTTTTATATAGTAGGGGATTTCACACTAAGTTTTCGTAAACTCACCCCGTTTATTAACCTTTCAGGTAATTTCTAGCCTTAGACGGATCGGGGCTACGAGGGGCTCGGAGGAAGCCACACACACTGTTTATGTTATAGTTTTGATTATTGCTTTTAAATGTTTTATGTGGGTTGTAGTAAAGCCGTTGTAATTTTCTGGATTTCAAATTTGGAATTTTATTTATTGTTTATATAATTGCTAGTATTAGAACACGGTTTTCCAAAGCAATTACTGTTGTTCAAAACATCACATAACCGCAATTGTTTTTTAAATTAAGCTTCCGCAACTGCCAGGATTTTTTACAAAGTTGTTAAGAATGTTATTCAGCTGAGGTTTTCTAACAAGTTTTAAGTAGGGTACAAGTTTTTAATTATTAAGAAGGGTTTTTAATGGAAACATGGTTTCTGAAAAACACTTCAATGTGACACGCCAGATTCGAGCCAAACTTCCAGGCCGGGTTTAGTGTGTTACAGGCTAGGCCTAAAAAGCTTCTAACCTCAATTACGTTCTTTGGCGGCTTCCACTCAACAATAGCAGATATTTTATTTGGATCAAGTTAGATGCCATCACCCGACACAATGTGACAGAGGAATCCAACCTCTCGGGGCCAAAACTCACTCTTGCTAAATTCAACAGACAACTATTTGTCCCGTAAGATCTGTAAAACCGTTCTCAGATGTTCTACATGCTTAGTTTCATCCTTGGAATAAATCAAGATTTCGTCGATAAACACAACAACAAACTTGTCTAAGTATGGCCAAAATATCCTATTCATCAAGTCCATAAATACAGCCGGTGCATTTGTCAACCCAAAAGGCATCACAAGAGATTCATAATGGTCATACCTCGTTCTGAAAGCAGTCTTAGGTACATCTGACTCTTTTACTCGCAACTGGTAGTAGCTGGATCTTCGATCTATCTTAGAAAACACAGTGGCTCCCCTCAATTGATCAAACAAGTCATCAATCTTAGGAAACAGATACTTGTTCTTGATGGTTACCTTGTTAAGTTGTTAGTAGTCTATACATAGCCTCATCGAACCATCTTTCTTCTTTACAAATAATACTGGAGCACCCCAAGATGAAAAGCTCGGTCTTGCAAAACATTTATCCGTCAGTTCTTGAACTGTGCTTTTAACTCTTTCAGTTCAGTCGATGCCATCCTATACAGAGCAATAGAGATAAGAGCTGTCCCTGGCTCCAGCTCAATATCAAATTCAACTTCTCTAACGGGAGGTAATCTGGGTAGCTCTTCTGGAAACACATCCGGATACTCGCATACTATCGGTACCAATTCCAACTTCAACTTAGATTCTTTAGTATTCAACACAAAAGCAAGGCAGGCTTCATATCCTTTTCTTATATACCTTTGAGCCATCACTGAGGTAATCACAACCGGCAGAGTATCCAACTTGAACCAATCCAGAGAATCTCACCATCTGAGCATTTCAGTTCACTATACTTGCTACCACAATTTACAATCACATCATGTACAACTAACCAATCCATGCCCAGTATCACATCAAACTCATCAAATGGAAATAACATAAGGTTAGCTGGAAAACAATGACCTTGAATCTTCAAAGGACAATTCTTACAAACTTTATCAACTAGGACTGACTTGCCTAGAATGTTTGACACCTTAATCACAATTTCCGCAGGCTCTACAGACATATCCATTCTAGACACCAATTTCATGCAAATGTACGAATAGGTTGACCCTGGATCAATTATGGCAATGACACGAGTATTACAGATAGAAAATGTACCTGTGATGACATTGGGAGCAGAAGCTTCCTCTCGAGCGTGTATTGCATAAGTTCTTGCTGAGGGTCGAGCCTCTAATTTTGTAGTAGCATCGTTAGCAACAGTTCAACTGCCACTTGCACTTTCGGGATGTCTCAGAGGTCTACCTCGAGAAATAGGAGCATTCAGCTACGGAGCTAATTCAACCTCTTTATTAGCTCGCTTCGGGTAGTCTTTGAGAAAATGGTCAAGAGACCCACATCTGAAACACACACCACTCTTCATTCAACACTCTCCAAAGTGAAATTTTTTATAGCTTTTACACTTTGGATTTTGATCATCTTCGCTTCCCACACTAGTTACCATAGGGGAAGAAGACTTCAGGTTATGTTGCTTAGAGCTTCTTGCTCTATTCGAATATCCTGCTGATGAAGTGGAGCATTCTTGATGATTTATCAATTTCTTTGTTGGGAAAAAGTGTGCTCTGTCGCTAGATCTCTTACTCGAAACTCGAGCTTCTCTCTTAGCTTGCTTTCTTTCATCATTTAGCTCTTCGGCCTTCTTAGCCCAGTCAGCTAATGCGGGAAATTCTCATATATCAAGGATCCCAATTAGCAATTTAATTTCCTCATTCAAGCCTTCCTCGAAGCGCTTACACATTTCTATCTCTGATTGGGCCCACTCCGTTGCATACTGACTTAACCTTACGAATTCCCTTTCGTACTCTGACGCAGTATTATTTCTTTGTTTGAGTTCCAGGAACTCCTTTCACTTCGAGTCTAAAAACCTTTGACTGATGTATTTCTTTTTAAATTCAGCTTGGAAGAACTCTCATGTAATGTCTTCCTTCAATACCACTGAGGATATCGTCTTCCACCAATGGTATGTTGTATCTTTCAGAAGAGATACAGCACACTTCAAGCATTCCTTGGGTGTACATGACAATTCATCCAAAACTCGCACAGTGTTCTCGAGCCAGAACTCAGCTCATTTCGCATCATCCTCAACCCTAGCCCTAAACTCTTCAGCCCTGTATTTCCTAAGTTTATCCATTGGGGCCTTACCAATTCTCACGAGTGCCATACCTTGTGGTACTTCTCCCTTAGGCCGAGTAGGGGCGGAGGAGGTCGTGGTATATTGGGGCGGTTTCTCAAGTAATCCCTAAACCATTCGTCCATCATCTTGAAGAAGGTAGCTCTTGTCTCTTCCCAGCCTTCAAACATAGGCCCTCTACTACTGCTAGCAGTAGCTCACTGAACGGAAGCTGGAGCATGGCTTTCGACTCCCTCGGACTCATCTTAAGTTTGATTGGAAGATATTTACTATATTCAAATACAATTAAAAATGGTTAGGAGATATCACACTATCATAACTTGTGTATTGGCATGTATAGCTATACTCAATACATACTACGTTAGTTCTAGAACCGACTAAATCGTAGCTCTGATACTACTAAATGTAACACCCCTTACCTGTACCAGAGACTAGGACAAAGTACGAGGTGTTACCGGACACATGCTCAAACATTTTGAAAAATACGGGTTATAAAATTACATTCTAATTTAAAACCAATCAAACAACATCATAGTGTCCCTATTATAGACCTACAAGGTCCAAAACATACATTAAAATTGATTCGGGACTAAACCGAGAAATATTGAAAATTTTAGTAAAATTCTTAGGGTTATGCTTCACACGCCTGTATCCCTCACCCGTGTTGAATTATTTGAATTTATTTTCATTTCAAACCTACAGGGGTTTTCACACGGCCAAGCACACGCCTGTGTGCCTGGCCCATGCCCCTGACATGGCTTAGACACGGTTGTGTCCAAAAACCCGGACATTCTGTTTATGACATCATCATTCATTTTGAGGCACACGGCCAAGCCACACGCCCATGTGCTTAGGACGTGTCCACCACACGATGGAGACACATGGCCATGTCTCTGTCCGTATGTTTACTACCATGCAAACTGACTTAAAATTTTCGTTGCAGGGGACACACGGCCAGGCAACACTCCCATGGGGGTTGACCGTGTGTCACACACAGCCTAGACACATGTCCGTGTGTCTACCCATGTGGACCTTTTTAAGGCTATTTTCCAAGCCTTTGGTCACCCTCTATCATCCATACACACTTATAGACTTCAATGGTATTTAACATGGCCTAATTATACTCTTAAACAATCTTGGTATAATTCATTGCATGTTAACCTCATCTCATCGGTTTAGTACATGCTAAATTATCCTTTTCGTATTAGGGATTATCATAGCACATTTTACATTTTACCCTTAGGCCATATTATAACCATATACTATTATATGCTATGTCCACTCTCAAATTATTATAACAGCCCGAATTTGGGCCTAGAAGTATTGGGCCTTGAGTGTGGGTCCGTAAGGAGGTTGTATATAGGTATTTAATTGTACAATGAAATGACACAATTAAATGTCTGCTTTGGTGGTTAATGGCCCTGAGAAGTGTTAGAGAAATCTTGGGTTCAAACTTGGGCTTTAGCAAAAATTTTGGTATTAAAAGAAAAAAAAACCTGGATGCTTGGATGAGGGCTTTTAAATTATTATGTTAAATAAATGACACAAGGAAGCTTGTAGTCTAGTGGTTGTGGCGTCATTAACGTTGTATGGGAGCCTGGGTTCAAGCCTTAGCTCTTGTAATTTATTTTGGTTTTTTTAAGGGAACCTGGACTTTGGCCTTTAGACCTTATAATTAATTGGGGATAAAATATAACACAAAAAGCCTTGTGGCTTAGTGGCAATTAGCGTGTGGAGCATCTAAGGGAAGGCATGGGTTCGAATCCTATGGCAAGCAAGGAGCATTTATTTTGCTAACAGGGGGCGGCAAAAGTTGGTGTTGAATTTAAACTCTGATGTTGGAAGGATCCCACATCGAAAGCTAACATAAGAGTGGATCTGGGCGGCTTTAAATAGAGGAACCATGAGGAGAGTAAAGGTACCTTTCTTGGCGAGATCCCTTCATTGTATGGCGTGCTCGTTTGGGTTGGGCGTCGGCTAAGAGTGCTCGGGCGTGGATTAACTCCGATATCCTATCGGTGTGTATTTCTCACTACTCTAGCTGTCGGATGGCTACTTGGACGCGATGGGCGAAAAAGGGCTATGTGGGCCCAATGGGCCTCTGGGCCCAATTGGATAAGTTGTTTGATTGTGCGATAAATATTGGACTAGGCTAGGTGAATCTCATATTTGTGGCTAGATTTGGGCTAAAAGGGCCACACGAGTGTGGGCCCATTTAAGTGAGAATGGGCTTTAGGGCCATTCGTATTGTTATCCTGTTTAGAATACTTTAGTTTACCAAATTACGAAATGCCTCGACTTGTAAAATTACCAAAGTACCCTCGATTTATAAATTCTTGTTTTATCCTTGATTCTACAGAATTATTGTTTTACCCTCGATTGTGAAATTACTGAAATACCCCTATAGGGTAGAATTACCAAAATACCCTTAGTTTGTAAAATTACCAAAATACCACTAGTTTGCGAAATTACCGAAATACCCTCAATTTGTAAAATTACCAAAATACCCTAATTTACAAAATTATAGAAATACCCTTGACTTTCTAAAATTATGGAAATACCATTGGTTTACAAAATTCTTGAAATACCCTTGGTTTGTAGATTTACCAAAACACCCTTGTAGGATGAAATGACTAAAATACCCTATTAGGTAAAAAAGATAGTAAAGCCCACAGTAGGGTAAAGTGATTGTAAAGCCCTATAGGGTAAAGTGACCGTAATACCCTTGTATGGTAAAATAGCGAATATGCCCTTATGTTTCGTATGGTGATGTGCTTAGGATTTACATATATTGATATTGGATTAGTTAAGTTTGAGTGAAAGGTGGTGGTTATCGTGGGTGATTGATTATGGAAACGTTTCAACTTCAACCCATAACGGTGTGTACTAACCTCGTAATAGCTTAGATTAATATTTACGAGAAGAAATGCTAAAATCTGGGTATTTGGGAACTTGTAATGTTGCGTTTGTTTTTGGATTTTAAAAAAAAAAAAAAAACCCCCTTTTTTTTAAAAGGGAAAGGGGGCCTTTTTTTTCCAACCCCCGGGGTTTTTAAATTTTTTTTTTTCCCCCGGGAAATTGGGGGGGAAAAAAAAATTTTTTTTTTTTTGAAAAATCCCGGGAAAAAATTTTTTTTTAAAATTTTTTTTTTTTTTTTGGGGTTTTTGGGGTTTTGGTTTTTAAAATTTAATTTAAAAAAATGGAAATTTTAAAAGGTTTTTTTTTAAAAATTTTTTTGGAAAGGGAAAAAGGTTTAAAAAAAAGGGGGTTTTTTAAATTTAAATTTAAAATTTTTAAAAAATTTTTTTTTTTTTTAAAAAAAGGTTTTAGGGGGGAAAAAAAAAAAAAAGGGGGGGAAAATTTTTTGGAAAAAACCCGGGCTTTTTTGTTTTTCCCCAAAAAAAATTGGGGATTTTAAAAAGGGAAAAAACCCCCTTTTGGAAATTTTTTTTTTGGGATTTCCCCAAAAAAATTTTTTTTTTTTAAAAATTTTTTTTAAAAAAAGGGTTGTTTTTTTTTTCCAAAATTTTTAAAATTTCCCTTTTCCGGGGGTTTTTAAAAAAAAAACCCCAAAAAAAAAAAAAAAAAAATTTTGGGGAAAAAAATTTAAATTTTAAAAAATTTTTTATATGGAAAAAGGGGGAAAAAGGAAAAAAGTTTTAAAAAAAAAAATTTTTGGTTGGGGAAATTAAAAAAGGGGGTTTTAAAAAAATTTTTAATTAAACCCCAAAATTTTTTTTTTAAAATTAAAAATTTTTTTAATTTAAAGGATTTTGGTTGAATAAATTGGGGTTTTTTTAAAAAAAAATTTTTTTTTGGGGTTTTTTTTAAAAAAAAAAAGGGTTTTGGGAAAAAAAATTTTTTTAAAAAAAAAGGGGGGAAAAAAATTTGAAAAAATTTTTGGAAGTTTTGGGGAAAACCCCCCAAATTTTTGGGGGGGTTTTTTTTTGGGGCCCCGGGGCTTTGGGGTTTAAAACCCTTTTGATTTTTGAAAGGGGGATTTTTTTTTTTTAAAAAAAGAAAATTTTTTCCCCAAAAAATTTTTTTTTTAAAAAAAAATTAAAATTTGGGGAATGTTTTTAATTTTTAAATAAATTTTAATTTTTTTTTGGGGTTTTAATTAAAGGGTTTTTTTTTTTAAAAAAAAAATTTTTTCAAAATTAAAAATTAAAATTTTTTTTTAAATTTGGGTTTTTTGTTTTTAAAAAAAAAAAAAGTTGATTTGGCTTAAAAAAGAAAAATTTTAAATTTTAAAAAAAATTTTTTTAAAAATTTTTAAAAAGGGGGGGTTTTTTTGGAAAAATTTTTAATTTCCCAAAAAAAATTTTTTTTTCCAAAAAAAACCCTTTTTTTTTTAAAAAAAATTTTAAGGGAAGGGTTTAAAAAGGTTTCCTTTTGGTTCCCAAAAAAGGGGGTTTTTTTTTTTTAAAAAGGGGTTTTGGGTTTTTTAAAAAAAAAATTGTGTTTTTTTTTAAATTTTAAAATTTGGGTTAATTTTGGGGGGGAAAAAAAGGGGGGATTATTTTTTGGGGGGAAAAAATTTTTTTAAAATTTTCCCTTTAAAATTTGGGTTTTTTTTTAAAAATTTTTTAAAATTTTTAAAAAAAAAATTTTAAAATTAAAAATTTAAATTTTTGGGGAAACCAATTTTTTAAAATTTTTTAAAGGAAAAGGTTAAATTTAAAAAATTTTGGGTTCCCCCGGGGGAAAATTTTTTTTGGGTTTTTTTGGGGGGGTTTTTTTAATAATTTTTTTTTAAAAAAAGGGGGGGCCCTTTTTTTTTTTTTTGGGAAACCCAAAAAAAAAAGGGTTTAAAAAATTTTTGGAAAATTTTTTTTTTTTTTTTAAAGGGGGTTTTTGGGAATTTTTTTTAAAAATTTTTTAAAAAAAGGGAACTTGGGTTTTTTTAAAAAAAAATTTTTTTTTAAAAAAAGGGGTTTTTTTTTTAAAAATTTTTTAAATTGGGAAAAAATTTTTTAATTTAATTTTTTTGGGTTTTTTTGGAAAAAAAGGGTTTTGGGTTTTGAAAAAAAAAATTTTTTAAAAAAAATTTAAAAAAAAAAATTAAAAATTTTTTGTTGGTTTTTTTTAAAAATTTTTTTTTAAAAAAAAATTGGAAAAAAAAACCCAAAAAAAAGGGGGGTTTTAAATTTCCAAAGGGGGAAACCCGGCGGGAATTTTAAAAATTTTTTTTTTAAAAAAAAAAATTTTGGTTTGTATATTTTTTTAAATTGGGGTTTTTTTGGGAAAATTTTTAATTTGGAAAAGGGGGCCTTTTTTAAAAAAAAATTTTAAAAAATTTAAAAGGGAAAAAAAAGGGTTTTTAAAAATTTTAAATTTTAAAAAAAAAAAATTTAAAAAAAATTTTTTTTTGGGAAATGTATAAATTTTTTTTTTTTTAAAAATTTTTAAATTTTTTGGAATTTTAAAAATTTTGGGAAAATTTTTTTTTAAATTTGGGGAAAAAAAAAAAAAATTTTTAAAAAAGGAAAATTTTTTTTTTTTTTAAAACTTAAAAAAAAAAAATTTGGTTTTAATTTTTTTTTTAAAAAAATGGGGGAATTTTTTTTAATTTTAAATTTTTTTTTAAAAAGGGTTTTGGAAATTTTAAATTTAAAAAATTTTTTTTAAAAATTTTTTGGGGAAAAAAAAATTTTTTTAATTAAAATTTTGGTTTGGGAATTTTTAATTTAATTTAAAAATTAAAAAAAAATTAAGGGAAAATTTTTTAAAAAAGGGGTTTTAAAAAAACCTTTTTAAAGTTTTTTTTTTTTTTGGTTTTTTAAAAATTTAAAATTTTTTTGGGTTTAAATTTAAAAATTTTAATTTTTTCCCCTTTGAAAATTTTTTTTAAAAAAAAAAATTTAAATTTTTAAAAAAATTTTTTTTTGGGGGGGGTTTTGGGTTTTTTAAAAAAATTTAAAAAGGAAAAATTTGGTTTGTTTGGCCCCCAAAAAAAAAAAATTTTTTTGGAAAGAAAATTTTCCTTTTTTTTTTAAAAAAATTAAATTTTTTTTTTTAAAAATTTTTTTAAAAAAAAAAAAAGGGGAATTTAAAGGGAAAAATTGTTAAAATTTTTTTTTCAAATTTTTTAAAAAAAAGGAAAATTAAATTTTTAAAAAAATTTTTTAAAATTTTAAAATAAAAAATTTTTTTTAAAAAAAAAAGGTTTTTTGGGAAAGGATTTTTTTTAAAAAAAATTTTTTTTTTTTAAAAATTTTAAAATTTTTAAACTTATTTTATTTTTAAAAAAAAGGGGAAAAAAAAAATTTTAAATTGTTTTTGGGTTGGGTTGGTTTGTTTAAAAAATTTTTAATTTAAAAAATTTTTAAAAAAAAATTTTTTTTTTTTTTAAAAAGGGAAAAAAAAATTTTGAAAAAAAATTTTTATTAAAGGGGGTTTTGGGAAAAGGGTTTAAAAAAGGTTTATTGGGAAAAAATTTTTTAAAAAATGGGAAAAAAGGGATTTTTGGGGAAATTTAAAAATTTTTTTTTTGGAAAAATTTTTTTTTTAAATTTTTTTTTAAAAAAAAAAAAAAAATTTTTTTTTTTAAAAATTTAAAAATTTTTTTTTCAAATTTTTAAAAAAAAAAAAAAAAAAAAAAAATTTTAAAAAATTTATTTTTAAAAAAGGGTTTTTTTTTTTTGGGAAACCCAAAAAAATTTTTTTTTTTTTTTTTTTAAAAAAAAAATTTTGGGAAAAAAAATTTTTTTTGGGTTTTAAAAAATTTTGGGGGGGGTTTTTTAAGGGGGAAAATTTGGGAAAAAAATTTGGGGAAAAATTTTAAATTCCTTTTGGGAAAATTTTTAAAAAAATTTTTAAGTTAAAAAAAAAAAAAGGAAATTTTAAAGGGTTTTTTAAAAAAAACCGGAAAAGGGAATTTTTTTTTTAAAAATTAAAAAAAGGGGAAATTTTTTTTAAAAAAGGAATTTAAAAAAATTTTTAACTTTCCTTAAAAAACCCCCAAAGGGGGAAAAATTTTTTTGGGGCCTTTTAAAATTTAAAAAAATTTTTTTGGGTTTCTTTTTTTTTTAAATTTTGGCCCCCCGGGGGTTTTTTTAAAGGTTTCCCCCCAAAACCCTTTTTTTTTTTTTTAAAAAGGGATTTTTTTTTTTTTTTTTTGGTTTTTTTTGGGGGTTTTTGGAAAAAATTTTTTTTGGAAAAAATTTTTGTTTTTCTTTGGAAAGGGAAAATTTTTTTAAACAAAAAGGGCCCAAGGGGGTTTTTTAAAAAAAAAAAAAAAAATTTTTGGAAATAAAATTAAAAATTTTTTTTTTTAAAAAAAAAAAAAATTTTTTTTTTTTTTTTTTGGGAACAAATTTTAAAAAATTTTAAAAAATTTTTTTTAAAATTTTTTTTAAAAAAAAAATTTTTTTTTGTTTGGGTTTTGGGTTTTTTTGGGGGGAAAAAAATTTTTGGACCCTTTTTCCCTTTGGAAATTTTTTTAAAAAATTTTTGGAAAGTTAAAATTTTTTTTAAAAATTAAAAAAAAAAAAAAATTTTTCCGGGGAACCCAAAAGCCGGGGGTTGTGGGTTTCCCCAAAAAAATTTTTTAAAAAAAAAATTTTTTAAAAATTTAAAAAAAGGGGAAAAAGGTTTAAATTTTAAATTTAAAAATTTTTAAAAAAAAGGGGTTTTAAACCCCCTTTTTTTTTTTGGGAAAAAAAAATTTTTTCCCCCTTTTTTTTTATTAAAAAAATGTAAAAAAACCCCCTTGGTTTGGGGAAGGGGGGGAAAAAATTTTTTTAAAAAAAAAAAAAAACCCCTAAAAAATTTGGAAAATTTTGGTTTAAAACCAAAAATTTTTTTAAGGGGGCCCTTTTTAAAAAAAAATTTTGGGAAAAATTTTTTTTCCAAAAAAATTTTTAAAAAAATTTTAAAAAAACCGAACCAAAAAAAAAAACCAAAATTTTAAAATTTTTTTTTTTTTCCTTTTTTTGGCTTTTTTTTTCCCCCCAAAATTTTTTTTTATTAACTTAGCAAAGACTATCTTTTAAAACACTAAGAAGGACATTGAAAGAGGCATGGGTTTTCTTAAAAACTTCAATGTGACACGTCGGATCCGGCCATAACGTCTGGGCCGGGTTTGGGGTGTTACAATTATTAAGTCTCATTTCAATCATCTATCCATGATAAACCTCATCATCATATCTCATAAAGCAATTAAACATAAACATGCATCATTAGTAGGTTAACAACCTATATCAATATGAGCCATATCTTATGGCCATATACAAAAGAATAAGTATACCATTTAAGCCTTTACATTGGCTAGCCAAATGACTCATATAACAAAATAACCAAAAGCCCTATACATGCCATTAAACAAAATAAAAGTATCTATATACCAAAGGGGGACAAGTCGATAGTGTGTTGATTCTCTACCCGTCTTCCAATTTTCACGAGTCCACGGGCTCTGTAAGATAGGGAAAAGAGAAGGTGTAAGCATTTATATGCTTAGTAAGTCTGAATAACTGGAAAGTAAACTTACAGGTTAATTAGCATACAGCCATATTTAGGCAATAATTCCAACAAGCATGAAATAGTTTCCCTATCACATACACTCAATCATCAACTTAGTCTCATAACAATACATCATGTCATTAGTCTTAGATGAGCTCATCAACTCATTATTGCATCTCTATTTCTCATGTTAATCCCGTTGAATTTATCAAAAATCTCAATCGATAGCCCAAATTATCGTCAAGTCATACAAGTGATCATCTCAAGTACGCACTCCCGCCAACCGTACATCTTACAACGGGATTACCAGTCCAGGCTAAATCCCCCATACTAATAGCCCATAGAGCAATGTCGGGATTACCAGTCCAGACTAAATCCCATTTAATGACATTTGCTCTCATAAACTCGGATCTGAATTGCCAGTCCAGGCTAAATTCAGTCCTCTATCAGATTACCCGTTCAGGCTAAATCCTTAATGGACCCATATTCTTCTGGAGGCTCGACCACTCAAGGAACACCCTTCCGGGCTAGATCCTTTCTATTTTGAGATCATCAGATTACTCGCCATGACTAAATCCTTTTTTGCAACACATGTAGGATCTCTTGTCACGTAAGACATAATTTATCCATCGGATTTCCCTTTCTATTTCAATCAGGACATTTATCGTCTTTCATTTACACTAGGACATTTCATGGATTATCATGCAATGAATATCTAAATTTTCATACATTTAAGTACATGTATATTTAAGTATATTAAGTGTTTACTTCGAGTTATACGAACTTACTTGGTAGTCGTTTCAAATTTGTGTCTCGGTTATTCTGAAACCTTTCGTTTTCCACGGTCAACCTCCAAAATTCGTTCCTCGGGGTCTATAAATAAATTATTAATACCTCCCATTGTTCAATTTCGGCTTAAGACTCACCCTCGGGCAAAATGACCAATTTTCCACTAACCTTTCACACTTTTACAATTTAGTCCTACGGCTCGTAAAATGAAATGCATGAAATTTCCAAGTTACCCAAGCCTAGCCGAATATTTTTCTTGCCTATAACAGCCCACATTTTCTTTCATTTCACATTTTTCTACCCATTTTCACAACTTTTACAAAATGGTCCCTTAAGTCATTTCCATGAAAAACTACTTAGTAAAAGTCGTTTACTATCCTTTAAATTATCATATTCCTCCATAAATCATCAAAACACAAACATCTTATGCATGGGTAAATTTTTGAACATGAACCTTAGCTTGAAATATGGGTAGAAATAGAGAGAGCATGTTCTAAGGATCTCAAAAATACGAAAAACGTTAAAACGGGGCTAGAGAGCACTTACTATTGAGCTTGAAAATGTTGAAAACCCTAGCTACAGAGACCCTCTAATTTTAGGCAGCCATGGAGAAGAAATGGCTGAATTTTGCTTCCTTTTTCCCTTTTTATTAATTTTATTACCAAACGACCAAAATGCCCTTCCTTACTAAACCTTCAAATTTTTCCATGCATGCCCATTTTTGTCCAATAACTTAGAAATTGGGAAAATTACTCTTTAAGGACCTCTAATTAACATTCCATAGCAATTTCATACAAATTACTTCTAGAACCCAAGTTTTGCAATTTATTCAATTTGGTCCTTAGTTTCCAATTGGACACCTTACACATAGAATTTCTTCATGAAACTTTAACACATGTTTATATTCATATCCTAGACCTCATAGTGATCATGAAAAAATTATTTTAATGTCAGATTTGTGGTCCCAAAACAACTATTCTGACAAGGCCTTATTTTGGGATGTTACAAGAAGGTTTCTCTAGCCTCTCCTCATTGACTAACCATTACTGGTCTACTTTTAGTTGGCGCTATCCCTTGGGACGGGAACTGCTGCATTACTTTCACCATCATCAGCTACATCTCGGTCGGGATCTATTTACTATATGAAAATACTATTTAAATTGTCAGGAGTCATCACACTATCATCAATTATATATGGCATGTATAGCTAGACTATAAGACACGCTAGGTTAGTCTGAGAATCGACTAAACCGTAGCTCTAATACCACTAAATGTATCACCCCTTACTCTTATTCAACACTAGAACAGAATACGAGGAATTACTGAACTTACATCATAAGCAAACATACAATTCCGAGTCATAAATTTTCATCCAAATTAAAACCATTTGTATTCAATCATAAAGTCCCTAATACGAGCCTATGAGTGCTTTGGAAGTGGTTCGGGACTAAATCGATAACTCAGGGAATTTTTACAAAACTTAGAAAATTTTTGCTATGTACAGGGGTCACATCCCCATGTGGTTTGGGACACGCCCGTATGGTTACACACGCCCGTGTCCCTAACCCGTGTAACTCTCTGTTTTGCAAAGCATGAACAAATTGAGGTCACACGGCCGAGTCACATGCCCATGTGCTAGGCCATGCGATTAATTTAATTTTCACAAAATAGGTGCAGACTTCACACGGCCAGGACAAACGTTCATTTCCGAGGACGTGTCCCTCACACAACTAAGACACACGCCTGTGTCTTTGCCCGTGTGCTCAATTTTGAGCATTCTATTTCTCAAAATTTAGATGCCAAGGACACACGGCCAAAACATATGCCCATGGGATACACGGCCTAGACACACGCCCATGTGTCTACCCGTGGACAAAATAAAGGCTATTTACCAAGTCATTTGCCACCCTTATTTACACATACAAAAACACAAATTAAATGACATTAACCATGGTATGCTTAGGCAACCAAAACATCTAAAACCATGGCCAACATCTATCATGCTCATGACATTCCATTATGCAAAATCAAATATACTAATTTCACATTCAAAACACCACAAAGACTTCTTTTAATTTGCATTAACTTATCAAGTTAATCTATCATACAAATAAACCAAACTCATCCAATTCATAACAAGTCAATAAGCCATAATCAACATTTAGCAAATCAATATAAACCACATCATCAAGGGCATTGGCACATACATGCATATAGGTATAAATATATATAAACTTACAATCAATTTAACAAAAACGAGACAATTTACATGGCCAAATACCAAATGAAACCATTGACTATTGCAAGCTAATACATTTGGCCAAAATCATGATGACACATATAACAAAATGACCAAGTCCCTATACATGCCATATACTCAAAATATTAAGGTCATCGATACCCAAAATGACAGTTTGATAGCGTGATGCAATCTCCGATGATCTCTAATCCAAGCTAGCTTGGTGACATTATAAAACATGGAAAGTAAAACGGAGTAAGCTATATAGCTTAGTAAGCTCGTATAAAAGAAATAAGCAAATCTTACCATACATTTAACTTTCAAGTAATATGATATAAGATAATGTAATTTACCATAATCTCATAACCATAATTCATTTCATCACAAACTTACTTGAAATCATCATTTCACGAATTTAATTATCATAAGTTTTATGTACATACCTGTACCATCTTGTAATGATTTCATACTTATTCTCATCGTCGACATACCTAATAAACCACTTAGAATAATAATATCAGATACTCAGAAATTCTCATACACAAGGTATCATATATGTAGCCATTGCTACCTATATCTCGTAACACATATATGCTCGCTCTCGAGCCATCAACGGGCCTGCTCACACAAGCTATCAGTCAAGACATAGCTACGCGGTGCTGCTCACACAAGCTGTCAAGTAACCACCACATATGCCGGTATACTCAACCATCGGTAGGACTGTAACAGCCCGTTTTTAGGATTAACTGGAACAGTGGTTTCGGGGTCACCAAACCCGACGAGTAGGTTTGTAAATATTATATTTAATATTTACGAGTTAATTGTGATTTTTAAAAATATTTTTGATATTGTGATATTTGTTTTATAAGTGATTTATTAAGTTCAAGTGGTATGACCCTAAGGTCAAGTGGGTTTAGGAAATGAGGTATCGGGACCTCATTTCTATAAATTGAGTCATAAATATTTTTATAAATATTTACAAAGTGGCAAAAGATAGTATTAAAGTTTCGTTTAAAAATTTTAGTGTTTGGAGGTCAATTGATAAAAAAATGGTTTAATCGCGTAAAATGGAAAATTTAAGGGTTAATGTATAAGGGCCAATTTATGATTGTTTTTATATTATGGAATATTAAGGTTGCAATTTGGCCATAAATAGGAATTGGTGGTCGACCAATATGCATGGATTAATGACTTGAATTGTTTGTTATATTTTATGGCATTATGGTATACCTTAATATATGTTAATATATTATATTTAATAAAAGATGAAAGTGTTCATCTTTCATTTATTTTATTTGGCGAAACTAAGAGAAAGAAAAGAAAGTTTCAGCTTTGATATTTTCGGTCCTTGCATGTTCAATTAGGTAAGTGATTTGAGTTTGGTTTTTGTTAATTTTTACACTTTTGAGATAGTTGCTTTGAATACTATAAAGCCCATGCTTGAAATTTTGAAATTGATGATATATTCATGAAGTGTCATTGTTAATAGTTTGATAAAATTTACGTTTGATGTGAGAAAATAAAATAAATGTGTTAGATTGACATTTTGGTATTGGGATTTTTGGTAATTTTGAGCATTTAGGGTTAAATTGAAAAAAAATACTAAATTGAAGGACTAGATTGTGAAATTAGTGAAATGGGAGGATTTATATAAGCTTAGTGAACATTCGGCCCTAGCATTGTATATGCAAATTCTTCATATTTTGTGTTTTGAGAAAATTGGATTAAATTGTAAAAGTGCATAATATTAGGGGTAAATTGGTAAATTGCTCAATTATGTGTATTCGCCAGGAAGTTTGACATGAAACTTTGATAGGTTTGAGAGATGAATGACTGAATGAGCTATAGGTTATGTATGGATGAATTTTATGCGCATGTGTGTGTGTGGCATTGGTATTTAATGGCATTCGGCATTGTTTAATTAAAATTAGAAATGAATGCTTGAAAGTTAAATAGGTCGCTCTAATGATCAAATATGCTAAAAGCTACTATATGGACAAATGATACGAATGAATTGGTTTTTGAAATGTATATGGTTGCCGTATGTATGTGTTTGATTGAGAAGTAAATTTGTTTGATTTAGCTCAAGAGCCTAGAGGATCAAAGTTGGATAAGGGAAGGGAAAAAGTGATCGAATAGCCGCCAAAATCGTTCGACCACATCCGAGGTAAGTTTTAAGCGATTAATCATTGAGTAAATTCAATCATAACAGGACATAATGAGTTGATTTAATAAGATATGATGTGGCGGGATATGTCTTGAACTCAAATGGTAAGTTCATAAGTGTTTGGACTTGGAAATTTAAGAGCAAATTGTAATAAATTGCTTGGACAGCAGCAGTAATGTGATTTTAGAAAATCACTATAAATTGTTGGTGTGGAATTATAGGCTGAATAAAATATGTAATCAAAGCTTAGTTGGTCTAGTTTCTTATAAAAGAGACCTTGGAAGCAAAGATATTTCCTATAAAGAGATATTTAAAGTTGTGCGGGACAGTGTCGGAATGACTCGAAATCCCTGTTCTGTTTTCGAAAAATCATTATAATTTGTACAAAATGTTTATGAGATAATATTTATATGCTTAGACTCCTTAATGAGTCTAGTTTCAAATGGAATCAAATAGAACACATTATGAATTTTGTACAATGAAAAATTTGATTCGTAGTGAAGAGTGGTCAGATTAGTCAAACAGTGAAACAGGGGAAACTTTAAGAAAAATCTGGTATTGATTGGCCACACCTAAAATTCTGGAAATTTTATGGACGAAATATACATGAGTCTACATTCAGGGAAATTTAACGGCAATTGATTTGGAGTTTTGTAGCTCCAGTTATAAATAATTTATTGACTACTGCTCAGGAAAAACAGCTTGTGCTGAATTTGAGATTATGTTGCAAACCTTGATAAAACTTGTTTTAGTTGCTCATAAGCTCTTGATTAAACCCATACGTGAATTGAAATTGTGAAATTGTAAGTTTATAAGTATTGAATATGAAAATGATAGATGTAGATTCAGCCAAGACAAGGTGTATACGTGAAAGTATATGTGGTATGTGAAGTATATTTGGATAATTGTGATGTGAATACATGAAAATTTATATTTTGATTTAGGATTTTATGTGATGAATGTGAACTGTATATATATGCGTGATAAGGCCGAATGGCCAATGTGATGAATGTGAACATGTGTATGTGTGATAAGGCCGAATGGCCAATGTGATGAATGTGAACATGCATATGTGTGATAAGGTAGAATGGCCAATGTGATGAATGTGAACATGCGTATGTGTGATAAGGCCGAATGGCCAATGTGATGAATGTGAACATGTATATATGTGGTAAGGTCGAATGGCTAATGCGAAATGTGTATGAGATAGATATGTGGTAAAGCCAAATGGCTAATGTGAGATATGTATGAGATGTATATATATATATATATATATATTGTGGCCAAATGACAAACGGCGGAAGGTGTGTTTTATTAGATATTTGATGAGATAAATAAATTACAAATATGATAGTCGATGTGAATGCTGTAACGATGTGAATAAATATGCATGTAACTCTGTGATGTAAATCCGGATTTAAGGCCGATGACTATATGTGGTGACTATATCCGGTTAAAACCCCGCAGCTTTATGCGAGAATATTATCTGATTAATGTCCGTAGGCTTCGTGCTCGTACTATATCCGAGCTTTAAAGACCCGACGGCTAAATGCTAGGATTCAAGTAAGACTTTGATATTGAGTATCGCATTAAGTTACCATCAAATAAGTATTATGTATTTAAGATGTTCAGTGCGTATCACTTACTCATCGGTGGAGTGATTTGAGGTGAATTATCGGTATCAAAGAGGTAGGTAAATGTGATTAATATTATAACTCCAAATATGAGAATGATCTAATTGGTAAGGATTATGATTTGTAAGCTTAAGTATGGATGTGATTATGAACAAGTGGAAAGGATTATTGAAAGCTGATAATCGATGAAGAATGTGCTTTGGAAATATTTGACCATCTAGGTCATTATTATTGAAAGTATATATGTGGCAGCCAAGTGTTGCGTTTAATGACATTATAGATCGAGATGAAGCTCTAGATTAACTTCATCGAACAGTTGAAATGAATGACCAATGATAGTGATTGAGAACACTTTGTTTTGCTTAAAACTTACTAAGCATAAATTGCTTACTCTGTTTCTTTGTTCTCTGTTTTATAGATTTTGGCTCGTCAGCTATCGGACTCGGGATTTTAGGAAGTCGAAGTCTCCCACACTATCAAAGCCCCCTTTTTTGGTACAATTTTGGTTGAACTTTGAAATGGCATGTATAGGACTACCCTTTTGTTGTAGGTCATGTACCTTTCGGTTTTGTGTAAACTTGGATAGCCATGCGAAAATGGCTTATATACGTTTTTAGCATAGTACTATAATCGTTTGTATGTTGATCATTATGAGGTACGGAATTGTTTTGAAACGATTAGCCATTGGAATGGTTAATCATGATCACACTTTGTGCTATGTATGCAAAAAGGGCCAATTGAATCATGGAAATCATGAAATAGGTAAAGCCTACCTTAAAGGCAGATGCTGACAGCAGCAGTGATGTGGATGTGAAAATCACTAAAAATAGTAGGAACTGTATTAAATAGTAAATAAATTATTTAAATGAACCTTGATGAATCTACTTTCATATGGAAGAAATGAAACGGTCATATGAGTTATATGTTAAGAGATATTAAAGTTCTCGTGAAACAGGACCAGAATGATTTCTGGATCCCCTGTTCCGACTTTGGAAATTCATTGTAAATTAACCAGAGATAATTAGGAGTCATGCCATATATGTATAGATTCCTCTCTGAGTCTAGTTTCTATGGAAACAAATGGCATCAGTATTGAAGCCCTGTACAGGGAGATATCCAATTCGTAATGCGTGAAGGTCAGTGTAGTTGAACCCTGGATTAGGGGAGACTTTAACTAATAAACTCTACTAATTGGCTTGACCAAAAATTCTAGAAAAAAATATGTTGATGGACTTATGAATCTAGTTTCAGGGAAAATTTACGAAACTGATTTTCGAGCTTTAAAACTCAAGATATGATTTTTAAGGCGACAGTGACGCAGTAACCAGCTAGTCTGGAAAATTTTTATGGACTGTGAAAATAAATGTATTATGTCTGTTAGCACCTCGTGTTCGACTCCGGAAACGGTCTCGGGTACGGGGTGTTACAATTTTATTGGTATCAGAGCTACGGTTTAGTCGATTCTAGGACTACCGTACTACGTTTGGGTCTAGCTATACATGCCATTATGTGATTATTTGATAGTGTGGTGATTTCGACAATTGAAAATGTGTTTGTTGTATTGTAATGAATTCGATCCCGATCGATTTGTAGCAAGCTTCGACTATGAGAATTTGCGATATAACTTCACTTGGATATGCTTAAACCATTAAGTTGATCAGTGCACGTATCATGTACCCGTATTTGGATTTTGATTTGGATTGAATTATAAGGGTATAAGTGATGCAATTTTGAAAGAGTGTTACGACTGTAAATGTGATCTTTGTATGTGGCTATGGAACTAAAAGTTGAATAGCCGATAAGCATGTTGTGTTTGTATTCAAGTAATGTAAATGATATACTAATGTGTATTGTTATATATGTATATGCACATGAGAATAGAGAGTTGTATAGCCGGGCTAAGTCCCGAAGAGCATTTGTGCTAGTGATATATCCGGACTAAATCCCGAAGAGCATTCGTGCTAGTGATGTATCCGGACTAAATCCCGAAGAGCATTCGTGCTAGTGATGTATCCGGACTAAATCCCGAAGAGCATTTGTGCTAGTGATATATCCGGGCTAAATCCCGAAGAGCATTCGTGCTAGTGATGTATCCGGACTAAATCCCGAAGAGCATTTGTGCTAGTGATGTATCCGGGCTAAATCCCGAAGAGCATTCGTGCTAGTGATGTATCCGGACTAAATCTCGAAGAGCATTCGTGCTAGTGATGTATCCGGACTAAATCTCGAAGAGCATTTGTGCTAGTGATGTATCCGGACTAAATCCCGGAGAGCATTCGTGCTAGTGATGTATCCGGACTAAATCCCGAAGAGCATTCGTGCTAGTGATATATCCGGGCTAAATCCCGAAGAGCATTCGTGCTAGTGATGTATCTGGGCTAAATCCCGAAGAGCATTCGTGCTAGTGATGTATCCGAGCTGGGTCCCGAAGAGCAATCATGCTGGTGACGTGTATTCGGGCCTTCGTACCTAGTAGGCTTCGTGCCGGTAATTTGAGCAAAGTTTAAGTGTTCATTACTATACGAATTCAAATTTAAATGAGATGATATGTTTAAAAGAGTACATACATGATGTTTATCGACTTGGATAAGCCATTTCAATGTGTAATAACGAATGAATAAGAGCACTATGTGTGTGAATGATTAGAGGCCTTTGTGTGTGTGCGAGTTCTTTTAACCGAGCACTATGAGTGCGAGATCGGTCGATGGGCACTAAGTGTGTGAAGTGGAATTCATGTAAGACCTCGTGCAGGGACGAAGGCATTGATTTGACATAGTGTGTAAGACCATGTGCGGGACATGGCATCGACTCGATATGTGAGAATATGTAAGACCATATCTAGGATATGGCATTGTAAGGGCTATATGTGCTTAATGAGTACCCGTAATGATTTCGAATGATTCAACGGGTATGTACGGAAGGTATGTGAAAATCAAATGAAAGTAAAAATTTTGTGAGTTCATATTATATTATGTTATGTATACTAAGGAAGTGAATACGTAAAAAGATGGCGGATATGTTGTTAAGAAATGAATTCATGTTATAAATGTGTTCTGGATTTAGTCTATGGGATGTTTGAGTATATGTGTACTTTCGGTCAGATTCTGACTTATACATGAATGAAAATGTGGGTTACAAATATGTGGGATTGATGATGTGAATTATACATGTTAATATGTGCTTGATATGTGTTTGAAATGCAATTGTGAATTAAATTAAGTGATTATTGCTTATGAAATCAAGAAAATGAGATATATGTGCATACTTGTAGAAATGTTTATAGATTTGTTTTAAGATAAGAAAGTGATTTTATAGATCGATGTGAAAGCGATAATGAATTACAATTGTTATTGATGAGCTAATATTTATACGGACATAATTCAATAAGAGGACATTATCCTAACTTAGTCGCTACTAAGATTTTCGGGACGAAAATCCCTAAGGGGAAGAGTTGTAACAGCCCGTTTTAGGATTAATCGGAGCAGTGGTTTGGGGTCACCAAACCCGACGAGTAGGTTTGTAAATATTATATTTAATATTTACGAGTTAATTGTGATTTTAAAAATATTTTGATATTGTGATATTTGTTTTATAAGTGATTTATTAAGTTCAAGTGGTATGACCCTAAGGTCAAGTGGGTTTAGGAAATGAGGTATCGGGACCTCATTTCTATAAATTGAGTCATAAATATTTTATAAATATTTACAAAGTGGCAAAAAGATAGTATTAAAGTTTCGTTTAAAAATTTTAGTGTTTGGAGGTCAATTGATAAAAAAATGGTTTAATCGTAAAATGGAAAATTTAAGGGTTAATGTATAAGGGCCAATTTATGATTGTTTTTATATTATGGAATATTAAGGTTGCAATTTGGCCATAAATAGGAATTGGTGGCCGACCAATATGCATGGATTAATGACTTGAATTGTTTGTTATATTTTATGGCATTATGGTATACCTTAATATATGTTAATATATTATATTTAATAAAAGATGAAAGTGTTCATCTTTCATTTATTTTATTTGGCGAAACTAAGAGAAAGAAAAGAAAGTTTCAGCTTTGATATTTTCGGTCCTTGCATGTTCAATTAGGTAAGTGATTTGAGTTTGGTTTTGTTAATTTTACACTTTTGAGATAGTTGCTTTGAATACTATAAAGCCCATGCTTGAAATTTTGAAATTGATGATATATTCATGAAGTGTCATTGTTAATAGTTTGATAAAATTTACGTTTGATGTGAGAAAATAAAATAAATGTGTTAGATTGACATTTTGGTATTGGGATTTTGGTAATTTTGAGCATTTAGGGTTAAATTGAAAAAAAATACTAAATTGAAGGACTAGATTGTGAAATTAGTGAAATGGGAGGATTTATATAAGCTTAGTGAACATTCGGCCCTAGCATTGTATATGCAAATTCTTCATATTTTGTGTTTTGAGAAAATTGGATTAAATTGTAAAAGTGCATAATATTAGGGGTAAATTGGTAAATTGCTCAATTATGTGTATTCGGCCAGGGAAGTTTGACATGAAACTTTGATAGGTTTGAGAGATGAATGACTGAATGAGCTATAGGTTATGTATGGATGAATTTTATGCGCATGTGTGTGTGTGGCATTGGTATTTAATGGCATTCGGCATTGTTTAATTAAAATTAGAAATGAATGCTTGAAAGTTAAATAGGTCGCTCTAATGATCAAATATGCTAAAAGCTACTATATGGACAAATGATATGAATGAATTGGTTTTTGAAATGTATATGGTTGCCGTATGTATGTGTTTGATTGAGAAGTAAATTTGTTTGATTTAGCTCAAGAGCCTAGAGGATCAAAGTTGGATAAGGGAAGGGAAAAAGTGATCGAATAGCCGCCAAAATCGTTCGACCACATCCGAGGTAAGTTTTAAGCGATTAATCATTGAGTAAATTCAATCATAACAGGACAAAATGAGTTGATTTAATAAGATATGATGTGGCCAGGATATGTCTTGAACTCAAATGGTAAGTTCATAAGTGTTTGGACTTGGAAATTTAAGAGCAAATTGTAATAAATTGCTTGGACAGCAGCAGTAATGTGATTTTAGAAAATCACTATAAATTGTTGGTGTGGAATTATAGGCTGAATAAAATATGTAATCAAAGCTTAGTTGGTCTAGTTTCTTATAAAAGAGACCTTGGAAGCAAAGATATTTCCTATAAAGAGATATTTAAAGTTGTGCGGGACAGTGTCGGAATGACTCGAAATCCCTGTTCTGTTTTGAAAAATCATTATAATTTGTACAAAAATGTTTATGAGATAATATTTATATGCTTAGACTCCTTAATGAGTCTAGTTTCAAATGGAATCAAATAGAACACATTATGAATTTTGTACAATGAAAAATTTGATTCGTAGTGAAGAGTGGTCAGATTAGTCAAACAGTGAAACAGGGGAAACTTTAAGAAAAATCTGGTATTGATTGGCCACACCTAAAATTCTGGAAATTTTATGGACGAAATATACATGAGTCTACATTCAGGGAAATTTAACGGCAATTGATTTGGAGTTTTGTAGCTCCAGTTATAAATAATTTATTGACTACTGCTCAGGAAAAACAGCTTGTGCTGAATTTGAGATTATGTTGCAAACCTTGATAAAACTTGTTTTAGTTGCTCATAAGCTCTTGATTAAACCCATACGTGAATTGAAATTGTGAAATTGTAAGTTTATAAGTATTGAATATGAAAATGATAG
This sequence comes from Gossypium arboreum, assembly GCF_025698485.1. Taxonomy (NCBI): domain Eukaryota; kingdom Viridiplantae; phylum Streptophyta; class Magnoliopsida; order Malvales; family Malvaceae; genus Gossypium; species Gossypium arboreum. The sequence goes on along the minus strand of NC_069075.1, from coordinate 87,891,761 downwards.
ATGTAGATTCAGCCAAGACAAGGTGTATACGTGAAAGTATATGTGGTATGTGAAGTATATTTGGATAATTGTGATGTGAATACATGAAAATTTATATTTTGATTTAGGATTTTATGTGATGAATGTGAACCTGTATATATATGCGTGATAAGGCCGAATGGCCAATGTGATGAATGTGAACATGTGTATGTGTGATAAGGCCGAATGGCCAATGTGATGAATGTGAACATGCGTATGTGTGATAAGGCCGAATGGCCAATGTGATGAATGTGAACATGCGTATGTGTGATAAGGCCGAATGGCCAATGTGATGAATGTGAACATGTATATATGTGGTAAGGTCGAATGGCTAATGCGAAATGTGTATGAGATAGATATGTGGTAAAGCCAAATGGCTAATGTGAGATATGTATGAGATGTATATATATATATATATATATATATTGTGGCCAAATGACAAACGGCGGAAGGTGTGTTTTATTAGATATTTGATGAGATAAATAAATTACAAATATGATAGTCGATGTGAATGCTGTAACGTGTGAATAAATATGCATGTAACTCTGTGATGTAAATCCGGATTTAAGGCCGATGACTATATGTGGTGACTATATCCGGGTTAAAACCCCGAGGCTTTATGCGAGAATATTATCTGATTAATGTCCGTGAGGCTTCGTTGCTCGTACTATATCCGAGCTTTAAAGACCCGACGGCTAAATGCTAGGATTCAAGTAAGACTTTGATATTGAGTATCGCATTAAGTTACCATCAAATAAGTATTATGTATTTAAGATGTTCAGTGCGTATCACTTACTCATCGGTGGAGTGATTTGAGGTGAATTATCGGTATCAAAGAGGTAGGTAAATGTGATTAATATTATAACTCCAAATATGAGAATGATCTAATTGGTAAGGATTATGATTTGTAAGCTTAAGTATGGATGTGATTATGAACAAGTGGAAAGGATTATTGAAAGCTGATAATCGATGAAGAATGTGCTTTGGAAATATTTGACCATCTAGGTCATTATTATTGAAAGTATATATGTGGCAGCCAAGTGTTGCGTTTAATGACATTATAGATCGAGATGAAGCTCTAGATTAACTTCATCGAACAGTTGAAATGAATGACCAATGATAGTGATTGAGAACACTTTGTTTTGCTTAAAACTTACTAAGCATAAATTGCTTACTCTGTTTCTTTGTTCTCTGTTTTATAGATTTTGGCTCGTCACCATCGGACTCGGGATTTTAGGAAGTCGAAGTCTCCCACACTATCAAAGCCCCCTTTTTTGGTACAATTTTGGTTGAACTTTGAAATGGCATGTATAGGACTACCCTTTTGTTGTAGGTCATGTACCTTTCGGTTTTGTGTAAACTTGGATAGCCATGCGAAAATGGCTTATATCGTTTTAGCATAGTACTATAATCGTTTGTATGTTGATCATTATGAGGTACGGAATTGTTTTGAAACGATTAGCCATTGGAATGGTTAATCATGATCACACTTTGTGCTATGTATGCAAAAAGGGCCAATTGAATCATGGAAATCATGAAATAGGTAAAGCCTACCTTAAAGGCAGATGCTGACAGCAGCAGTGATGTGGATGTGAAAAATCACTAAAAATAGTAGGAACTGTATTAAATAGTAAATAAATTATTTAAATGAACCTTGATGAATCTACTTTCATATGGAAGAAATGAAACGGTCATATGAGTTATATGTTAAGAGATATTAAAGTTTTCGTGAAACAGGACCAGAATGATTTCTGGATCCCCTGTTCCGACTTTGGAAATTCATTGTAAATTAACCAGAGATAATTAGGAGTCATGCCATATATGTATAGATTCCTCTCTGAGTCTAGTTTCTATGGAAACAAATGGCATCAGTATTGAAGCCCTGTACAGGGAGATATCCAATTCGTAATGCGTGAAGGTCAGTGTAGTTGAACCCCGGATTAGGGGAGACTTTAACTAATAAACTCTACTAATTGGCTTGACCAAAAATTCTAGAAAAAAATATGTTGATGGACTTATGAATCTAGTTTCAGGGAAAATTTACGAAACTGATTTTCGAGCTTTAAAACTCAAGATATGATTTTTAAGGCGACAGTGACGCAGTAACCAGCTAGTCTGGAAAATTTTTATGGACTGTGAAAATAAATGTATTATGTCTGTTAGCACCTCGTGTTCGACTCCGGAAACGGTCTCGGGTACGGGGTGTTACAAGGACGTACAGGACCAGCACTCGGATCACATAACCTAATACCTTAGTGACATGTCACTTGTATCCTAATCTATTCCTAAGGTTCAATTGGGATTTCTCGCTTGTTAAAACGTCGTAGAACATGTCCATAGAGTCGTTTACACAATTCATACAAAATTAAAGCATTTAAAATACAATTATAATGAAGCATATTTACATACGAACTTAACTCAAATGTAAAAACAGCAAAAGGGATCTACTCGTCAATTAATTTGTTTTTCCTTCGATCTATACCCGAACTTTGTCTTTCTTGATCTATAATACCACATTTAACTTATTTAATCATCACATTATTCAATATAGTCCAAAACACATTATGGTAAAATTACATTTTTTGCCCCAACATTTCACCATTTTACAATTTAGTCCCTAGGCTCGTAAAATGAATTTCTTTCAATTTCATCACAACCCAAGCTTAGCCGAATAATACTTGTACTGATAACAGCCCACATTTTTTATTTATTAACACTTTTCTACACATTTCATAATCTTTTATAAATAAGTCCCTATTTGACGTTTGTATCGAAAATTACTATACAAATGTTGTTTAACTAACAACAAACATACATTTTCTACCATCAAACATCAAAATAAAAACATATTCAACTTGGGTAAAATTTTAGACTTTAACTTTCTTTCAAATTAGTCCTTGAAATAGCTAGATCAAGCTACAACGATCTCAAAAATATAAAAATTATTAAAAACGAGACAAGAACGGACGTACAATCAAGCTTGAAAGCTTGGCCAAAAACCCTAGCTATGGCTTCTTGAGAATTTCGGCAATGGGGTACTAAATTGAAGAAGATGGACACTTTTATTTTGTTAATTTTTCTTTTTTTACCAATTTACTAAAATACCCTTAATGCACAACTTTAAAATTTCGCCTAATCATGTCCATTTTTGTCCATCCTAGTATAATGGTCTAATTACCATTTAAATACTTCCAATTTAAAATTTCATAGCAATTAGACACCTTCAATTTATAGAAGTCAAATTTTGCACCTATTGCAATTTAGTCCTTCTAGTCAAATTGAGCACTCAATTGATAAAATTTCTTAACGAAATTTTCACATAATTATTCTATCATGCTGTAGACCTTAAAGAAATAATAAAATAAATATTTCTATTTTGGATTTTTGGTCTCGAAACCACTGTTTTGATTTGACCCAAAAACGGGCTATTACAGTTCCTACCCGTGTCCTTACCCGTGTAACTCTCTAACTTGGGTCACACAGCCAGCCACACACCCGTATGCTAGATTGTGTGAACAATTTAATTTTCAAAAATTAGGAGAAGAGGTTACACGGCCAGTACACACGCTCATGTGCTAGGTCGTGTGTCTCACATGGTTGAGACACACTCCCGTGTCTCTGCCCATGTGTTCAATTCTAAGAATTGTATTTCTCTAATTTTAAGATTTAGGGGACACACTGCCAAATCACACGCCCGTGCGCATGGCCGTGTGTCTCACATTGGTTGAGATACATGCCTGTGTATACAGAATAAGGCCATTTTCCAAGCCCAGAATAAGGCTATTTTCCAAGCCATATTTCTCACCCATTTTACCTTGCACCTACATCAACACTTCAATGTACTCACCAATCAATCCAAGGCATATAAATCAATATAATGATCAAGTTTTATGCATGACACATTTACTCATGCTTTCAAGTATCATTTTCACATTAAAATTTTATACTTACCTAAACTTAGTTGCATCTAATATATTAAACAATACATGTTCATATACTAAATATAATAAACCTTATGCATACTTGTATGCATTAAATTTACTATCCCTAGCCAGTCCAATGGCTAGCTACAGCCAAAACATTTAAATGCTTCATTTATTATCATTAGCCTATACATGCAATTACACCAAGGTAAGATTCTTATTTATACCAAAACGAGCTGGAGAATAGTGTGATGATACTTCAACCGATTCCAACCTTTACAAGCTTCCAAGCACTATAAAACAGAGAAAAGAAAATCGAGTAAGCATTTCAAATGCTTAGTAAGTTTGTTTAACAGGAATTTAACTTACCAATTATGTTCAATTTAAGTAATCATGCAAATAACATGGAACCCAACACATTGACCAATTGCCTAATCACATACACTCGATCAAGCAAGTTAGTCATAAATTTTTAAATACTTTTCAAGTAATAAAGATGAGCTCATCATATAATTACTTTCATACACACATACTTTTCTTATCATATTCCATATAACATATACATTTCTATGATAAATCATCTCAATTTTAGATCAGTCATAACAGAACTTTGCTTGTTGAATTTATTTGAAATATCGATGGATACGCTCATGTAGTACACTTAAAGTGGAGAAAACTTAAATCTGTCAATTCATATCTAGGGGTACCCAATAAGGGCACTTAATTAGGAAGCACTCTCTCGAGCCATGTAACAGGATGCTCCTATGAGCCATGTATCAAGAAGCTTATTCGGGCTAAATAGGAAACTCATAAGAGTTTCATTCAGGAAGCTCATTGAGCTTAACAGGTAACTTCGAAGAGTTATTATCAGAGAGATCCGGATAGCATAACAGGGAGCTCAATCGAGCTATGTCAGGAAGCTCATAAGAGCCTATATCAGGACACTAACGAAGAGCTGCATTTGTGTCCGCAATAAACTCTGGACCACAATCAATCGAATCATGTAACAAGACACTCACAAAGAGCTGCGGTTGTGCGCAACACATGCAAGATCACTACCGATCAGGATGCTCACAAGAACCATGTAACAAGAATGCTCGAGAAGGCTTTTCACAGGATGTTCGTTCGAGCTATAATGTCTGCAACAAATGCAGGACTATAATCAATACGGAAAAATATTGTATTCATCGCATTTCATTATTCAAACGGAACTTATCATTTATCGAGCAATATCGGGCATGTGATTAACTTCATACATTAAACATTTATGCAATTCACACAAATACATCATTCAATTCAAACATATTAATACACATAATTAAGTTACACAAACTTACCTCGACACTTGTTCGTGTATGGAAATCTACTAATCCAACACCTTTTATTTTCCTCAATCAACTCTTTATTTGATCTTTCCGGATCTATATAAATGAACTTAGCATCAATTTAATTCACTTTATACTTAATTGAATTCAATTCACATCTTAGGCAAAATTACCATTTTTCCCCTGTTCATTTCATAAATGAGAATTTCGTCCCTAGGCTCGGAAAATAAAATTCATGCAATTTAATCATTATTCTAAGTCTAATCGATTTTTACATGTCTTAATAATAGCCCATGAATTTCACAAAAATTATAATTTTCCATGGGTTTTATAATTTTTCAATTTAGTCTCTAAATTATATTTTCATTAAAAATCTCTTTGTAAAAGTTGTTTATCTACCAACAACCTTTCATTTTCTATCATAAATTTCAAAATTTCAGCATTTACATCCATGAAAAAATTTTTGTACTTTGATATCTTTACAAATAAATCCCCAAAATAGATAGATTAAGCTATTCCGATCTTAGAAATATAAAAATTACTAAAAACAGGACAAGAAAACATACCTAATTAAGCCATGAATGTTTGCTTGAGCATTTTTTTCTTTCCTAGGGTTTCCATGTTTTAGTTTAGGGAAGATGATGAAAATAAGATGATATTTCCTATTTAATTTAATTATCATCTTTTAATTTTTCCACTTTCTAATTTAGTCCTTTTCTTTTTCTAATTTTCTATCGATGATTCACCAAAAATATCTACTTGATTCACTAAAAATATCTACTAACTTTTCTTAATGGTCTAATTACTATATAAGGACCAAGTTTTGAATTTCATAGCTATTTGATACTTATAGCTTTTAGAACTCAACTTTTTCATTTTATGCAATTTCGTCCTTTCCATAATTAAACATGAAATCGATAAAATTTTCTTATCAAAATTTTCATACGTCTTTCCTATCATAATGCAATTCATGCAATAATATTAAAATAAATTTTCTTTCTGGCTTGGATTTTTGGTCCCAAAGGCACTGTTTTGATTTCACTGAAAATGGGCTGGTACAACTCTTCCCCATTAAAGAATTTTTATCTTAAAAAATCTTACCAGTAAAGAGGTTCAAGTATTGCTTTCTCATCATATCCTCCAGTTCCTAGGTAGCTTCTTCATACCTTTTTATTTCTTAACTCTTGTTTCACGTGGCAGTATTTTAATCGGTTCTTCACTTTAAGTCATGTCAAGTTTAATTTCTACTTCTGTCGGAGATATAACATGTGAAGGATCTGACTGATACCGTTGTAACATGGACACATAAAAAATATTATAAATTTTGTCAAGATCTGGTGGTAATGCTAATCTGTATGCAATAGGTCCAATTCTTTCAATGATTTCATATGGCCCGATGAACCGTGGACTCAGTTTTCCTTTACAGTCAAACTGAAGAACTTTCTTCCAAGGTGATACTTTCAAGAATACCTTGTCGCCAGTCAAAAATTCTATCCCTTTCCGTTTAAGATTGGCATAAGACTTTTGATAATCAAAGGCTGCTTTTAAACTATCTCAAATCACCTTCACCTTTTCTTCAGTTTCATAGATTAAAGTCAATTACGTGTATCTTTTTCTCATTGAATTCTATCCAGTACAATAGAGTTCTACATTTATGACCATATAGAGCCTCGTATGGTGCCATTTTAATGCTCAACTGATAACTATTATTATATGTAAATTCAACCAAAGGTAGGTATTTTTCCCAAATACCTTTGAATTCCAAAACATAAAACCAGAGCATATCCTCTAAAATCTATATTACACGTTCAGATTGACCATCAGTTTAAGGATTAAATGCAATACTGAAATGTAACTGTGTACCCAAAGCTTCTTGCAATTTACTCTAGAATCAAGATGTAAACTAGGGACCTCTATCTGAAATAATAGAAACTAGCACTCCATGTAGTCTGACAATCTCGAAATCATATAATTCAGCCAATATATCTAGGGAGAAATTTATACGTACCAGAATAAAATGTGCGGACTTCGTTAAATGGTCGACTATTGCCCAAATGGAATCTTTCCTTTTCGGGGATAAGGTTAATCTCGATACAAAATCCATAGTAACTCTTTCCCATTTCCACTCCAGTATAATAACTGGTTGTAATAATCCCGAAGGCACCTAATGTTCAGCTTTTACTTGTTGACATATCAAACATTTAGATATAAATTTAGAAATAACTTGTTTCATTCCCAGCCACCAGTATATCTTTTTCAAATTATTGTACATTTTGTTACTCTCGGATGCACAGACATAATACCATTATGAGCTTCGTACAATATCCTCTGTAAAAGTTCTGAATTCTTCGGTACAAATATTCTGCCTCTGAACAATAAGTAGTCCTCATACCCAATCTGAATTTTTGAATTAGAATTCAACTCACACTACAACTTTGAGCTAATGTTTTAAGTACAGGGGACACGCGGCCATAGCACACGCCCATGGGAGGGAACCGTGTGTCACACACGGCCTAGACACACGCTCATGTGTCCAACCATGCAGACTTTATTAGGCTATTTTCCAAGACTTTAGTCACCCTTTTATACTACTTGTGCCTAATGGTTACCAAGTTTGAGAAGAAGCATGATTATATACTTGTAAATAATCTTAATGAAAATAGTTGTATGGAAACCTCATATCATTGGTTTCATACATAAATGGTTATTTCCTATTTAGTGTCATGGGTTCCCATATTACTTTAATCCATCTGAAATTGGCTCATTCATGTGATTCATTGCCAATTGATAGCAACCCATCCTTCGTAATTAAAACCATGCATAAAATTGTAGGTCATAGCCTACTTAAATTAAGCTAATTTTTATGGCCATATGCAAAGAGATAAACATATTTTTACATGCCTTTACTGGGCAAAACAAATGATACATATAACAAAATACTCAAAAATACTATACATGCCATTGAACAAAATAAACTGAGTCTTTATGCCAAAGCTTGTTTAGTTGATAGTGTGTTCACTCCCCAATTGTTTTCCAATCCTTATGAGTCCTTGAGCTCTGTGAGACAGGGAAAAAGAGAGGGGTAAGCATTTTCATGCTTAGTAAGCTCGAATAATAGAAAAGTAAACTTACCGAGTAATTAGCAAACATCCACACTTATTTCATGAAATCATCCATTATGAAATGATTTCCAATCACATGCACTCAATCAATGACTAAGTCATATAATCATGTATTATGTAATTTAGCTAGATGAGCTCATCATTCAACATTTCATTCATATATGTATATCCCATGTTAATCTCGTTAAGTTTCTAGGAAACCTCAATGGAATACCCAATATCCGTCAATTCATACGAATGATTATTCCATCTATGCACTCCCGCAAACCTCACATCATATGGCAGGATTACCAGTCCAGGCTAAATCCCTTATAGCAACAAACACCCTTAATGAGCTCGGATCTGAATTACCAGTCCAGGATAAATTTAGACCCTAATTAGATTACCCGTTCGGGCTGAATCCATCATGCACACATATTCTTCGGGAGGCGTGATCATTCAAGGAACACCCATCCGGGCTAGATTCCTTTTCATACCTGAGATCTTGGATTACCCGTCCGGGCTAAATACTTACTGCAACACATGCATGATCTCAGTTTACCTTTTCAATGAGGGTTTATCCATCGAATTCCCTTTGTCAACCTCAACCGAGATATTTTTCACATGTTATCATCAATATGCATTTCTATGATATTTCATACCAATAACAAATACAATCATCAAGCATTCATAATTCATATATGCATATCAAGGGTTTATTTTAAGTTATTCGAACTTACCTGGTACTCTTTTCGGAGTTGTGTTTCGGTTATTCTGAAACCTTGCGTTTACCATGATTAACCTCTGAAATTTGTTCCTCGGGGTCTATAACAGCATAATTAATTAATTAATACTCCACATTATATATTTCAAGTTTAATACCTACCCCTGGTCCAAATGACATTTTGCCCCTAACGTTTCACATCTTTACGATTTAGTCTCTCGGTTCGTATAATGAAACACATGCAATTTCTATCTTACCCAAGCCTAACCGAACATTTTTCTCTCTTATGGAAACCCACATTTTTCATTATTTTCTTCATTTCTACCACACATTTACATATTTTGCAAAATAGTCCCTATAAGGGTTTCTCATGAAAACCAACTTAGAAAAGATGTTTAACACACATTTATCTTTCATATCCTTCCATAATCCATCAAAATACCAATAACTCATGCATGGGTAATTTTTTGAACATGAACCTTAGCATGAAATATGGGTAGAAATGGAGAGAGCAAATCCTTCCATAATCCATCAAAATACCAATAACTCATGCATGGGTAATTTTTTGAACATGAACCCTAGCATGAAATATGGATAGAAATGGAGAGAGCAAACTACTGGGATTTCGAAAATGCAAAGAACATGAAAAACGGGGCTTAGGAGCACTTACTATTGAGCTTGAAAATTGAAGAAACCCTAGCTATGGCGTCCTCCAAATTTCGGCAGCTATGGGAAGAAGATGAGCATATTTTTACTTTATTTTTCCCTTTTTATTTCATTAAAATACCTAATGACCAAAATGCCCTCATGCCCTTTCTTTAAAATTTCATCCATGCAAGCCCATTTTTGTCCAAAAATTAAGAATTTGGGAAAATTATCTCCAAGACCTTATAATTCATAATCTAAAGCAATTTCATACAAATTGCTTCTAGAATCCAAGTTTTGCAATTTATTCAATTTAGTCCTTAATTCCAATTGGACATCTTATACTTAGAATTTCTTCATGAAACTTTAACACATGCATATATTCATATTCTAGGCCTCATAATAACCATAAAATAAATATTTTAATGTCAGATTTGTGGTCCCGAAACCACTATTCTGACTAGGTCCTATTTCAAGATGTTATATTTTTCCCCCTTTAGGGACTTTCGTCTTTGAAAGTCTTACCAGAAAATAGATTCGAATATTGGCTTCACATGGTTTCTTCCGGCTCCCATGTAGCTTCTTCAACACCATGTCGAGGCCATAAAACTTTTACAAAAGCCACATCTTTATTTCTCAACTGTTTAACTTTGCGAGCTAATATCTTAATCCGTTCTTCTCCATAGGTCATGTCCGGTCGAATTTCGATCTCAGTCGGTGAAATCACATGAGAGGGGTTTGATCAGTATCTCCTTAACATGGATACATGAAACACGTCATGAATCTTTTCAAATTCGGGTGGAAACGCCAAACGATAGGCTAACGGTCCAACTCTTTCAGTGACCTCGTATGGTCCGATAAATCGTAAACTCAATTTACCTTTCCGACCAAATCTCAATACCTTTTTCCATGGAGATACTTCTAAAAATACTCTATCTCAAACATGAAACTCAATCTCCTTTCTTTTCAAACCATAATAAGACTTTTTCCTATTTGATGTTGCTTTTAAACAATCTGAATCACTTTAACTTTTTCTTCGGATTCTTTAATCAGATCAACTCCATGAATCTGATATTCCTTGAGTTTTGTCCAGTACAATAGAGTTTGACATTTCCTACCATACAAGGCCTCATAAGGCGCCATCTTCAAACTTGTTTGGAAACTATTATTGTAGGCAAATTCTACCAATGGCAGCAGGTATTTTTCCCAACTACCCTGAAATTCAAGGATGCAACATCGCAACATGTCCTCGAGAACTTGAATCATCCGCTCAGACTGACCATGGGTTTGAGGGTGAAATGCTGTACTAAAGCTCAACTTTGTACCCAAGGCTTCTTGTAACTTCTTCCAGAATCTCGAAGTGAACCTTGGGTCTCTGTCCGAAATAATCGACAGTGGTACTCTGTGCAATCTTACTATCTCAGAAATGTACAAATCAGCCAATCTATCAAGAGAATAATCCATCCTTACTGGAATGAAATGAGCCGAATTTGTCAATTTATCCACTATAACCCATATGGTATCTTTCTTTTTTGGAGTCATAGGTAGTCCTGTCACAAAGCCCATGGTTGTTCTGTCCCACTTCCATTCGGGGACCATTACAGGCTGTAACAAACCTGAAGGCACCTGATGTTCAGCTTTAACTTGCTGACATACTAGGCATTTTGATACAAATTCAGAAACATCTCTTTTCATGCCACTCCACCAGTACATCTTGGTACTTCCCAAGTGAACAGACAAACGACTGTTATGTGCTTCTTGCAAAATCTTCCAAATAAGTTCATTGTCCTTGGGTACACAAACCCTATCTCTGAACATCAAACATCCATCAGGACTAACTCAGAAATCTGACTTAACACCAAACTCACATTGAACTCTTTTTGCTTGCAAATCATCATTATTAAGCTGAGCATCAAGAATTTCCTGCATAAATGTCAGCCTAGCCTCCAGCTCGGCCAAATCTGAACCATCATCAAGCAATGTCAAACGAGTACCCATGGCTCTCAAAGCATACAGAGATTTTCTACTCAATGCATTGGCAACCACATTCGCCTTTCCCGGGTGATAGTCAATAATCAAATCATAATCTTTAATTAATTCTAACCATCTCCGCTGTCTCAAATTTAATTCTTTCTGAGTCATCAAGTATTTCAAACTCTTGTGGTCTGTGAATATACGACAAGTCTCGCCATACAAATAATGCCTCTAAATTTTCAAGGCAAAAACAATGGCAACAAGCTCTAGGTCATGGGTTGGGTAATTCTTCTTGTGAGGCTTTAATTGTCGTGAAGCATAGGCTATCACCTTGCCATCTTGCATAAGTACACAACCCAATCCATTTATGGATGCATCATTGTAGACCACAAACTCTTTTCTCGGTTCAGGTAGCATAAAAACAGGAGCTTCGATCAGCAATGTCTTTAACTTTTCAAAACTTTGCTGACACTTCTCTATCCATTCAAACTTAACGTCTTTCTGTAGCAGCTTCGTCATCGGAGTCGCTATTATGGAAAATCCTTTTAAAAATCTTCGATAGTAACCGGCTAAGCCCAAAAAGCTTCTAACCTCGGTTACATTCTTGGGCGATTTCCATTCAACAATTGCAGAAATCTTACTTGGATCAACTCGGATGCCTTCACCCAAAACTATATGACCTAAAAATCCAACTTCTAGGAGCCAAAACTCACTCTTGCTGAACTTAGCATACAGTTGCTTTTCCTGCAAGGTCTGCAACACAATTCTCAGATGCTTCGCATGCTCTGTCTCATCTTTAGAGTAGATCAAAATGTCATCAATAAACACAACGACAAATTTATCCAAATATGGCTGAAAGATCCTGTTCAATAGATCCATAAACATGGACGGTGCATTCGTCAGCCCAAACGGCATGACAAGAAATTCATAATGGCCATACCTCATTCTGAAAGTTGTCTTGGGTACATCCGAGTCTTTAACTCGCAGCTGATAATAGCCAGACTTCAAGTCTATCTTGGAGAATACGATGGCTCCCCTCAATTGGTCAAACAAATCATCGATCCTTGGCAAAGGAAACTTATTCTTGATAGTCACCTTGTTCAGTTGCCGATAATCGATACATAACCTCATTGACCCATCTTTCTTCTTCACGAACAACACGGGGGCACCCCAAGGTGAAAAACTTAGCCTTGCGAATCCTTTATTTGCAACTGTGCTTTTAACTCCTTCAGCTCAGTAGGTGCCATTCTGTACGGGGCAATGGAAATGGGAGTCGTCCCTGGCACCAATTCAATACCAAACTCTATCTCCCTTTCAGGAGGTAATCTGGGTAACTCCTCCGGAAACACATCTAGATACTCACATACTATCGACACGTCAGCTCTGTTTCCTTAGTGTTCAATACAAATGCAAGGTAGGCTTCATATCCTTTCCTCATATATCTCGAGGCAACCATTTCGTGATTACAATCGGCGACGAACCCAATTCTCTTGATTTAACCCATAGAATCTTATCATTCGGGCATTTCAACTTAATATACTTACTACCACAATTCACAATTACATCATGAAGGGCTAACCAATCCATACGAAGTATTACATCAAATTCATCAAATGGAAACAACATAAGGTTAGCCGGGAAACAACAACCTTGAATCGTCAAAGGAGATTCTTACAGACTTTATCAACTAGAATCGACTTAGCTAGTGGGTTCGACACTCTAATAATGAATTCCGTAGGTTCCATAGGTATGTTCATACTAGACGCCAATCTCATGCAGATATATGAATGCGTTGACCCTAGGTCAAGTAAAGCAACAACACTTATATTAAAAAGAAAGAAAGTTCCTATAATAACATCAGGAGCAGAAGCTTCCTCTCGAGCATGTATCGCGTGCATTCTTACCGGGGCTCGAACCTCTGATTTTGTAGTGTCTTTCATCACAACTCGACTGCCACTAGCATTCTTGGGGTATCTCAGAGGCTTGCCTTGTGAAACGGGAGCATTCGACTTCAGAGCTAATTCCTCATCTTTTTCAGCTCGTTTCGGGCAGTCTCTGAGAAAATGATCAAGGGAACCACATCTGAAACATGCACCGCTTTTCATTCGGCACTCTTCGAAGTGAAATTTGTTGCAGCTCTTATACTTCTGTTTTTGATCATCTACACTCCCCACACTAGTCACCATCGGGGAGGAAGACTTTTGACCTCGTCGTTTAGAGCTTCTTGATCTACCTGAGTATCCCATTGACGAAGTGGAGCATTCATGCAGGCTCCTGGCTTTCTTCATGGAGAACGAGAGAGTTTTACCGCTAGACCTCTTACTCGCAACTCGATCCTCTCTTTTAGCCTGTTTTCTTTTATTATTAAGTTCATCGACCTTCTTGGCTCGATCGGATAATGCGACAAACTCCCGTATTTCCAAGATACCAATCAACAACTTGATGTCCTCATTCAGACCTTCTTCGAAGCGTTTACACATTTTCGATTCAGTTTGGACCCATTCAATTGCGTACTGACTTAGTCGTACGAACTCTCTCTCGTATTTTGCTACAGTCTTGTTACCTTGTTCGAGTTCCAGGAACTCCTTTCGCTTCGAGTCCACAAACCATTGGCTAATGTATTTCTTTCTAAACTCTGATTGGAAGAAATCCCAAGTAATATTCTCTTTCGACACTATCGAGGATACGGTTTTCCACCAATTGTATGCAGTGTCCTTCAAAAGGGACACAGCAAACTTCAAACATTCCTCGGGTGTGCATGACAAATCATCTAGCACTCTCGTAGTATTTTCGAGTCAGAACTCAGCTCTTTCAGCATCATCATCAACTTTCACTCTGAATTCCTTAACCCATACTTTCTAAGCTTATCTACCGGGGCTTTACCAATTCTTATCGGTGCCATACCTCGTGGCACATCGTCATCAGTTTGGTTAGGGGCGGGGGAGGCCTTGGTATATTGGGGCGATTTCTTAGATAATCCCCAAACCATTCATCCATCATATCGAATAAGGCAGCTCGGGCCTCTTCTCAACCTTCTGACAACAGCCTTCTACTACTACTAGATACAGCTTATTGTACGGAAGCTAGAGCATGGCTCTCGACTCCCTAGGACTCATCTTGTGCTCGATTGGAAGACATTTACTAAATTTAAAAACAATTTAAACAATTAGGAGATGTCACACTATCAATATTCAAATAATGGCATGTATAGTGAACCTTAACATCCTCTACGGTAGTCCTAGAACCGACTAAACTGTAGCTCTAATACCAATAAATGTAACACCCCTAACCTGTATCCAACACAGGGACAGGGCTCGAGGCATTACCAAAACTTTACACTTTCAGTGTACTAACTCAAGTCACAAAATTTCACTTGAATTTAAAACTTTTCAATCATGAACATCTCGTCCCTTGTATAGGCCTTCGAGACTTATAACATATCGGAAGGCAATGCGGGACAAATACGAGCACGTTCGATTAGTCTTGGGCTCCTCAGAAAATTTTCCTTAACTAAAAGGGACACACGCCCGTGTAGGTGGATCGTGTGAACACGCGCATGCCCTTCAACCGTGGGCAACATTGACTTATCAACACGGCCATGAAACACGCCCGTGCTACCTGCCCACGGACGAAACTGTCATTTTAACACGACCATGGCGCACGCCCGTTTGGCCTATCCGTGTACAAATTTGAGCTAAGGTTTTAACTGTAGGGGACACACGGCCATAGCACATGCCCATGGGAGGGAACCATGTGTCACACACGGCTTAGACACATGCCCTTGTGTCCAGCCATGCAGACTTTATTAGGCTATTTTCCAAGCCTTTAGTCACCCCTTTATACTACTTGTGCCTAATGGTTACCAAGTTTGAGAAAAAGCATGATTATATACTTGTAAATAATCTTAATGAAAATAGTTGTATGGAAACCTCATATCATTGGTTTCATACATAAATGGTTATCTCCTATTTAGTGTCATGGGTTCCCATATTACTTTAATCCATCTGAAATTGGCTCATTCATGTGATTTACTGCCAATTGATAGCAACCCATCCTTCGTAATTAAAACCATGCATAAAATCATAGGTCATAGCCTACTTAAATTAAGCCAATTTTCATGGCCATATACAAAGAGATAAACATATTTTTACATGCCTTTACTGGGCAAAACAAATGACACATATAACAAAATACTCAAAAATACTATACATGCCATTGAACAAAATAAATTGAGTCTTTATACCAAAGCTTGTTTAGTTGATAGTGTGTTCACTCCCCAATTGTCTTCTAATCCTTATGAGTCCTTTAGCTCTGTGAGACAGGGAAAAAGAGAGGGGTAAGCATTTTCATGCTTAGTAAGCTCGAATAACCGGAAAGTAAACTTATCGAGTAATTAGCAAACATCTATACTTATTTCATGAAATCATCCATTATGAAATGATTTCCTATCACATGCACTCAATCAATGAGTTAGCCATATAATCATGTATTATGTAATTTAGCTAGATGAGCTCATCATTCAACATTTCATTCATATATGTATATCCCATGTTAATCTCGTTGAGTTTCTATGAAACCTCGATGGAATACCCAATATCCGTCAATTCATACGAATGATTTTTCCATCTATGTACTCCTACGAACCTCACATCATATGACAGGATTACCAGTCTAGGCTAAATCCCCCATTATATAAACTCAGAAGGTGATGTTAGGATTACCAGTCCAAGCAATCCCTTATAGCAACAAACACCCTTAATGAGCTTGGATCTGAATTATCAGTCCAGGCTAAATTCAAACCCTAATCAGATTACCCGTTCGGGCTGAATCCATCATGCACACATATTCTTCGGGAGGCTTGATCATTCAAGGAACACCCATCTGGACTAGATTCCTTTTCATACCTGAGATCTTGGATTACCCGTCTGGGCTAAATCCTTACTGCAACATATGCGGGATCTCTGTTTACCTTTTCAATGAGGGTTTATCCATCGAATTCCCTTTGTCAACCTCAACCGAGATATTTTTCCCAAGTTATCATCAATATGCATTTCTATGATATTTCATACCAATAACAAATACAAACATCAAGCATTCATAATTCATACAATTATGCATATCAAGGGTTTACTTTAAGTTATCCGAACTTACCTGGTACTCTTTTCGGAGTTGTGTTTCGGTTATTCTGAAACCTTGCGTTTACCACGATTGACCTCTGGAATTTGTTCCTCGGGGTCTATAACAGCAAAATGAATTCAACGTCGAAATAGGGTACGAGGCATTATCGGACTTACATCGCAAACAAATATACAATTCTGAGTCATAAATTTGCATCCAAATTAAAACCATTTGTATTCAATCATAAAGTCCTTAATACGAGCCTAAGAGGCCCAAAACATGCTTTGGAAGTGGTTTGGGACTAAACCGAGCACTTAAAAAATTTTTACAAAACTTAGAAAATTTTTGCCATGCATAGGGGTCACACGCCCGTGTGGTTTGGGACACGCCCGTGTGGGTAGGCTGTCTGGCCACACACGCCCGTGTCTCTAACCCATGTAACTCTCTGTTTTGCAAATCATGAACAAATTGAGGTCACACGGCCAAGTCACACGCCCGTGTGCTAGGCTGTGTGGTTAATTTAATTTTCATAAAATAGGTGCAAACTTCACACGGTCGAGACACATGCCTGTGCTTGAGGCCGTGTCCCTCACAGGGCTGAGACACATGCTCGCTCTACCCATGTGCTCAATTCTGAGCATTTTGTTTCTTAAAATTAAGGTGCAGGGGACACACAATTGGAACACATGCCCATGGGGTGGTCCGTATGTCACACACGGCCTAGACACACGCCTATATGTCTACCTGTGTGGAAAAAATAAAGGCTATTTACCAAGCCATTTGTCACCCTCATTTCCACATACATACACACAATTTCAATGGCATAAATCATGATATACTTAGGCAACCAAACATTCACAAAACAAGGTCAAATCATGTCATTTCATTATCCAAACTCAAACATTTACAACACCATACTTCATCAAACCAAATCATACCAATCACATTCTTCAAGTCTCAATATGACTACCAATAACATGCATAATTTTACTTTGTTTTCCTAGCACACCAATGAGCCAATCTTAACTATTCAACAACCAAAACCATTAAGCCACATTCAACCATTTACCAAGAATTTATAAACCACATCACACAAGAGGTAATTGTACATGCATGCATGTATATATAGATATATATATATATATATATATATATATATATATATATAAGCTTACATCCAATTCAACCAAATTACATGGCCAAATACCATATCAAACCTTTGACAATTACAAGCCAATACATTTGGCCAAATTCATAATGACACATATAACAAAATGACCAAGTCCTTATACATGACATATTCTCAAAATGTTTAAAATCATCGGTACCCAAAATAACGATTTGATAGTGTGATGCAAACTTTGATAATCTTCATCCCGAGCTATCTTGGTGACAATATAAAACATGGAAAATAAAATGGAGTAAGCTATATAGTTTAGTAAGCTTGTATGAAAGAAATAGGCTAACATTACCATACGTAATTATCCAAGTAATATAACATAAGATAATGTGTTTTACCATACTCTCATGATCATAATTCATTCCATCACAACTTACCTTGAGTTCATCGTTTTGCGAATTTAACAATCATAAGTTTTGTGCACATACCTGTACCACTCATAATGGTTTCATACTCATTCTTATCTTTGTCATACCCAATGAACCACTCAGAATAATAATGTCGGATACTAGGGAAATCTTGCACACAGGGTGCCACATGTGTAGCCATTGATACCTCTATCTCATATCATATATATGCTTGCTCTGGAGCCATTAACAGGCCTGCTCACACAAGCTGTCGGTTATGACATAGCTACTCGGTGCTGCTCACAGAATTTGTCAAGTAACCGCAACATATGTCAGTATACTTAGCCACTGGCAGGATGTACAGGACCAGCACTCGTATCACATAACATAAAACCCTAGTGACATGTCACTTGTATCCTAATCTATTCCTATGGTTCGATTGGGATTTCTCGCTTGTCAAAACATTGTCAAATGTGTGCATCAGGTCAATTGCACAACTCATGCATAAATTAAAGTATTTAAAATACATTTAAAGTAAAGCTTATTTAACATACGAACTTACTTCGATCACAAAACTAGCCAAAAGGATCTATTCATCAGTTACGTTGTTTTTCCCTCGATCTAGACCCAAACTTTGTTTTTCTTGATCTATAATACCACATTTAATTTATTTAATCATCACATGATTCAATTCAACCCAAAAACATATTATGGCAAAATTTACATTTTGCCCTTAATTTTTTAACATTTTACAATTTAGTCCCTAGGCTCGTAAAATGAATTTCATTCAATTTCATCACAACCCAAGCCTAGCCGATTGTTATTTGTACTCATAACAGCCCATATTTTTCAGTCATTAACACTTTTCTACACATTTTATAGACTTTAAAAAAGAGTCCCTATTTAACATTTTTTTTTATCAAAAATCACTTTTAAATTAGACCTTGAAATAGCTAAATCAAGTTAACGATCTCAAAAATATAAAAATAATTAAAAACGAGACAAGAATGGACTTACAATATGTAACATCCCAAATCAGGGCCTAGACGGAATAGTGGTTTCGGAACCACAAATCTGAAGTAGAAATATTTATATTAATAAATTTTTAAGGTCTACTCTTTATTAAATAACTGTGAGAAAATATCGATGAGAAATTTTATCGATAAGGTGTTTAATTGAATCATTAGGACTAAATTGAAATAAGTGAAAAATATATGTTCCAATTGATTTAAGGACTTAAATGTGATGGGATTTGAAATTTGAAGTCCTTATTTAGTAAATAGACCATTATATGTCATTATGGACAAAAATGGACATAAGAGGGATAATATATGTAACACCCCACACCAGTGCCCTACACTGGGACAGAATACGAGGCATTACTAAACTTAAACACATGCATTTTCAACGTTTTCAAAATCATCAAGGCTTGATCAAATTTAAAACTTTTTTGAACTTTGTCTAAACTCCTTAATATGGATCTACGAGGTCCCAAACCTCCATTGGAAACCATTCGGGACCACCTTGGGTCCCGTAACTAACTTTAGAAAAATAACTCTTGAAACAGGGCACATGCCCGTGTGGAAGGGCAGCACGGCCGTGTGGTCATTATAACATGGCCGTGCTAATGGCCCGTGAGACACACACGGCCTAAGCATCTAGGGACACGCCCATGTCCCATACCCATGTGAATTAATTTTAAATTCGAACCTATAGGGGTTTTCACATGGCCTGACACACGCCCGTGTCTTTGGCCCGTGTCCCTCACACGGCCATGACATGCCCATGTCCTGGCCCGTATCTAAGAACCTTGACATTTTGTTTCTAACGTCAGCAACCCTTAAGGGTCACACGGCCAAGAAACACGCCTGTATGCTAGGCCGTGCCCTTCACACGGCTGAGACACACGGTCATGTCTCTGCCCGTGTGTTTAGTACCATGCATATTGACTTGTAAAGTTTACGTGCAGGGGACACACGGCCATATAACACACCCATGGGGCTTACCGTGTGTCATGCATGGCCTAAACACACGTCTGTGTGTCTACCCATGTGGACAATATAAGGCTATTTACCAAGCCCTATGCCACCCTGAAACAAAATTTTATACCAACCAATAAAAGTCTATGTAACACCCCAAACCCGTGACCGTCACCGGATTTGACCACGAGGTGTTACCGGGCTTACTTTACTTATTCCTCTCTTGGAAATTTTTTTTTTGTTTTCCTTTTTCTGTTCCAGGCAGGCTAGTTAACTGCATCACTGTCACCTTAAAATCATATCTCGAGTTCCAGAACTCGAAAATGAGTTTCGTCAATTTTCCTGAAACTTAAAATTTTTTAAATAAAAATGGCCCAAAAAAAAAACCTTAAAAACCATATTTTCCCTTTCCTTTTAAAATTTTAAATTTTAAAAATTTTTTAAGGGAATGAAAAAGGCTTTTAATTTAATTTAAAAAAATTTAAAATTTTAAAAATTTAAAATTAAAAACTTCAAATTTATTTAAAAAAACCCCCAAAAAAAACCCCCGGCCGGGAAAAACCCCAAATTTAAAAAATTTTTGGGTTAAAAGGAAAAAAAAGGAAAAACCCAAAAGGAAAAAACCAAAAAAAAGGGGGAAAAAGGGGGAAAAAAAAGGGGGGAAAATGTTCCCAAAAAAGGCCAAAAACCCCAAAAAAAGGAAAATTTTTTTTTCCCCAAAAAATTTTTCAAAAAAAGGGGAAAAAAAAAACCTTTAACAAAAAAAATTAAAAATTTAAAAACCAAAAAAAAAAAATTTTTTTTTGGGGTTTTTTAAAATTTATTTTTTTTAAAAAAATTTGGGCCCCAAATAAATTAAAAAAAATTTTTTCAAAATTTTTTTAATTAAAAAAAATTTTTTTTTAAATTTTAAATGGAATTTTCCCCAAAATAAAATTTTTAAAAATTTTTAAATTAAAAAAAAAATTCCCTTTTCCAAAAAAATTTTTTTTTTTAATTTAATTTAAAAAATTTTTAAAATTTTAAAATTTTTTCCCAAAAATTTTTTAAAAAAATTTTTTTTTTCCCCAAAAAATTTTTTTTTTTTTTAAAAAAAAAATTAAAATTAATTTAATTTTTTAAAAAAAATTTTAATTAAAAAAAAAAAAATTTAAAAAGGGTTTTTAAAATTTTTTTTCCCTTTTCCGGAAATTTTTAAAAAAAAAAAAATTTTTTAAAAAAATTTTTTTTTTTTTTTTTAAACCTTTTAAAAAATTTTTTTTTTTTAATTTTTTTTTAAAAAAAAAATTTTTTTAAAAAATTTTTTTTGGTTTAATTTTAAAAAAAATTTTTTTTTAAAAAATTTTTTAAAATTTAATTTTTTTTTTTTTTAAATTTAAAAAAAAAATTTTTAAAAAAAAAAAATTTTTTTTTTAAAAAAAAAATTTAAAAATTTTTTTAAAAAAAAACCCCTCCTTTTTTAAAAATTTAAATTTTTTAAAATTTTTTTTTTTAAAATTTTTAAAAAGGGAAAAAAAAAAACCCCCCTTATTTTTTTTTTTTTTTTTTTTTTTCCCTTTTTTAATTTTTTTTTTTAAAATTTTTTAAATTTCCCAAAAATTCCTTTAAAACCAAAAAAATTTATAAATTTTTTAAATTTTTTTTAAAAATTCCCTTTTTTTTTTTAAAAGGGAACTTTTTTTTTAAAAAAAAATTTTTTTTTTTAAAAAACCCCCCAAAAAAAAAATTTTAAATTTTTTTAAAAATTTTAAATTTTTTTTTTAAAAAAAATTTCCCCCCCAAAAATTTAAAAATTAAATTTTTTTTCCTTTTTTTGGCCCAAAACCTTTTTTTTTTGGGGGGCCCCCCAAAAAAAATTTTTTTTAAAAATTCCCTTTTTTAAAACCTTTTTTCCCAAAACCCCCTCCTTTTTCCGGTTTTTTTAAAAATTTTTTTTTTTTTTTTTAAATTTTTAAAGGTTTTTTTATTAAAATTTAAAAAACCCCCAAAAAAAAGGGGGGAAAAAAATTTTTTAAAAAAACCAAAAAAAAAATTTTTTAAACCCTTTTTCCTTTTTGGGTTTTAAATAAAAATTTTTTAAATTTTTTTCCCCCCCCAAAATTTTTCCCAAAAAAAACCCCCCAAAATTTTTTAAATTTTTTTTGGAAAAATTTAAATTTCCTTTTTTTCCCCCCAAAAAATTTTTTTTTTAAATTTTTTAAATCCCTTTTTTTTTTTTTAAACCCTTTTTCTTTTTTTTTTTTTTCCCCCCCCCAAAAAAAAAATTTTTTGGGTTTTTTTAAAACAAATTTTTTTTTAAAATTAAAAAAGGGGAAAAAAAAATTTTTAAAAATTAAACCCCGGCCCCAAAAAAATTTTTGGGAAAACCAACCCTTTTTAAATTTTTTTTTTAAAAAAACGGTTTTACCCAAAAACTTTTTTTTCCCAAATTTTTTAAACCCTTTTTTTAAATTTTTGGGCCCCTTTTTAAAAAAAAATTTTCCCTTTTTCTTAAAAAAACCCAAAAATTTTTTAAAATTTGGTCCCTTATTAAAAAAATCCTTTTTTTTTGGGAAAGGGAAAAAAAAACAAAAAAAAAAATTTTTTTTTTTAAAAATTTTTTTTTTTCCCCAAAAATTTTTTCCTTTTTTGGTTTTCCAAAAAAATTTAAAATTTTTTTAACCAAAAAATTCCCCCCCCAAAAAAAATTTTTTAAAAATTTTTAAAATTTTTTTTAAAAAAACATAAAATTTTTTTTAATAAACCCAAAAAAATTTTTTAAAAAAAACCCCTCCTTTTTTAAAAAAAAAAAAAATTTAAAATTTTAAAACCCAAAACCCCTTTTAATGGGTTTTAAAAAAAAAAACCCCTTTGGGGCCCGGGAAACCGGGGAAAAAAAAAACCCCCAAAAATTTTTTTAAAGGCCTTTTTAAAACCCCCTTTTTCCCCCCCCTTTTTTTCCCCGGGTTAAAAATTTTTAAAAAGGGTTTTTTTCGGGTTTTTTTTTTTTAAAACCCAAAAAAAATTTTTTTTTTAATTAAATTTTTTTAAAAATTTTTTTTCCCAAAATTTAAATTTTTTTTTTAAAAATTTTAATTCTTTTTTGTTTTTCCCCCCTTTTTAAAAAAAATTTTTTTTCCCCAAAAAAAAAAAAATTTTTTTTTAAAAAGGGAAAAAAAAAATTTTTTAACCTTTCCTTCAAAAAAACCTTTAAAAAAAACCCAAAATTTCTATTTCCCCCAAAAAAAAAAAAATTTTTTTTTTTTTTTTTTAAAAAAAAATTTTTTTTGGGGGTTTTTTTTTTTTTTCCCCCCTTTTTTTTTTTTTGGGGCAAAAAAAAGGGGAAAAAAAAAAAAAAAAAAAAAAATTAAAAATTTAAAAAAAACTTTTCCCTAAATAAAAAAAAAGGGAAAAAAGGGAAAAAAAAAAAAACCTTGGAATTTTAATTTTAAGGGGAAAAAAAAATTTCCCCAAAATTTTTAACCCAAAAAAGGGAATTTTTTTTTTTTTACCCAATTTTTAAAAAAAAAAATTTTTCCCTTTTTAAACCCCATCCCCATTTTTTTTAAAAAAAATTTTTTTAAAAAATTTAATTAAAAAAAAATTGTTTAAAAAATTTTTTTTTAAAAAAAATTTTTTTTTTTAAAATTTAAACCCTTTTTCTAATTTTAAAAAAAAAAATTTTAATTTTTTTCCCAAAATTTTTTAAAAATTTTTTTCCCTTTTTTCCCTTTTCTTTTTTTTTTTTTCAATTTTTTCCCTTAAAATTTTCCTTTTAAACCAAAAAAAATTTTTAAAACCCAATTTAAAATTTCCAAATTTTAAATTTCAAAAAATTCCTTTTTAAAGGGTTTTTTAAATTTTTTTTTTTAAGGGGTTTTTTTTTTTGGTTTTTTTTTTTTTTTAAAAAAATTTAAAAAAACCTCCTTTTTTTTTAATTTACCTTTCCCCCCAAAAAAATTTTTTTGGGAAATTTTAAAATTTTTTTAAAAAACCCCCTTTTTTTTTCAAACCAATTTTTAAAACCCCCTTTTTTTTTTAAAAATTTTTTTCCCTTTTTTAAACCCCCCAAATTTTTTCCTTTTTTCCCAAAAAATTTTTTTTCCAAAAACCCCCCTTTTTTTTTAAAAAATTTTTAAAAGGTTTTAAACCATTTTTTTTTCCCCCCCCTTTTCCCCAAAAAAAATTTAAACCCTTTTTTTCCCCCGGGGGGGGAAAAAAAAATTTTTTCCCCAAAAAAAACCCCCCCTTAAAAAAGGGGGGCCCCCCAAAAAAAATTTAAAGGAAAAATTTGGGGAAAACCCTTTTCAAAAAAAAAATTTTTTTTTTTAAGGAAATTGGCCCCCTTTTTTCCCCCCCAAATTTGGGGACCTTAAAAAAAATTTTTTCCCCTTTTTTTTTTATTTTTTAAAAACCAAAACCCCAAAACCCCCAAATTTCCCTTTCCCAAAAAAAACCCCAAAATTTTTTGTTTCCAAAAAATTTTTTGGGTTTTTTTGGGGCCTTTTTAAAAAAAAAAATTTTTTTTAAAAATTCCTTTTAAAAATTTTAAAAATTTTTAAAATTTAGCCCCCCAAAACCCCAAAAATTTTAAACAAAATTTTTTTTTTAAAATGTTAACCCAATTTCCCTTTCCCAAAAAATTTAAAAATAAAAATTTTTTTAATTTCCCCAATTTTTTTTTCCCCCCTTTTTTCCCCTTTTTTTAAAAAAATTTTTTTTTTTTCCCCCCCCCCAAAAAAAATTTTTTAAAAATTTTTTTTTTTCCCTTTTTGGCCCCCCCCTTTTTTTCCCCAAATTTTGGGAAAAAAAAAACCCCCTTTTTTCCCTTTTAAAGGGTTTTTTTAAAATTTTCCCTTCTCCCTTTTCATTTAAAACTTACCGACTCAACTCCGAGCATGAACATAGTATCTATTAGCCACGAACTCAAGGTACTTACTCTTTCCGCTGTCCATACTCAACTCGATGAAGACACACCCTCCATATAATTGTTCGATTGGAGATATATATATATAGAGTACGCACACACGTTGCTTAATACTCGATTTCGCACACTTAGTGCCATGTGATTTAAGCCCGCACACATAGTGCCATACCCTTTGAGCTCGCACACCCAAAGGTCAGATATTTCCAGCATGCACACTTAGTGCCATATATTTCCAGCATGCACACTTAGTGCCAATCTAGTCACCGACGCACGTATTGCCCGACACTTAGTGCTGAAAGCAAACTTTCTACACATTTCACTATTTCTTTTACATTCAACAATGTCATCATTCCATACACATACATTTTCATTTACATATCATCTCATTAAACACAATTGCATAGATATTATGATCATTTAAAACAATGCCAAATATATGCTTAATGACTTACCTTGTGTTGGGTAAAATGGTTCCAACTCGGCTATTCGATGTTCTTTCCTTTGCTTTTGCTTAATTCTCCCCCTCTAGCTTCTTGAGCTAATCAATAAATTAACTAGTTTAACCGTCTTGCCAAATATTTATACATATATACATGACATCAACAATACTATCATCATTAATTCATCAATTCACAAAGTTTTATTTCACGAACATTTGACCCATTTTACCCCATATGGCCGAATGCTACATTCATTACCCAACTAGCCATTCAACAATTTTCAGCCTCATTACCACCCTTTTTATGTCTAATCGTCTAAATGAGATCATAAACATGCCTAACTATAGCCGAATGTGCAACATTAATCTAGCATTTCCATTGCATTTAACACTTAACATTTACCCCATCTAGGCCAAATTTTGCTAGCACACAAGCCTTTGGCGAATGTCCTTGGCCTCTAGTCACCCAAAATTTCTTTGTTCTTTAAAATTCATCCAAGACTACATTCGGCACTTCCAACTAATAATTTAGGTGCTCTCAAGCTCATTCACAAGTACTATTATATATCACATTAAGCATTAAATCATTTTGCAACATAAATTTTATAGCATGGCCGAATACTCATGCACATACACACATAACAACAAGAACTCAATGGCACAAAATCTCCTTTTGTTAAACATTCGAACTCACTCATCTCCATGCTTTCATCACAACAACATCAAAACACTAATTAGGAAATACAACATTCTTGGCCGAAATTTAACTCACCTAACAACTTAGTTTCGATCCAAGATTCAAGGAAAAATTTGAACCAATCTTCCAAACTATGCATGCATTTTCAAGAGTGGCATAAAACATACCTTCTTGTATCAAAACACCTTAGTCTAGTAAGCTCCCATGGCTGATTTTCTCAAGCTTCCCCCCTTTCTTCTTAGTACATTCGGCCATGCAAAGAAAAATGAGAGAATGGACACTTTTTTCTTCTTCTCAAGTCATGGCAATTGTAACAAAATGAGAAAGGATGAACAACAAAATTTTTCTCCTTTCTTTTCCTCAACTCACGGCAACAAGGGGGCATCCACACTCTTTTTTTCATCATTTTCCTTTTTTTCATTTCTTTATTTACCTTCCATAATGCACTAGGCCAACATGTCTAGGACATGTTTTCTTTGCCCATCATCATGTCATGGCCAGCCACTAACCTTAGGAAATAGGTTATTTGACATGCAACTCCACCCTTGTGTTAACATGCACTAATAAGCCATTTAAAATTAGCCTATCATATTTCACCATGGTTCACATTGATCCCTATTTAATAATTTCTCATAAAATTGGTAAAATTAGAGAATGAAACTTCCACATATGCATGCACACACATAGTAAGCATAGAATATAACAATTAATTATTTTTATGACTCGGTTTAGTGGTCCCGAAACCACTTTCCGACTAGGGTCAATTTAGGGCTGTCACAGTCTAACTTAATATGATTTCTCAACCAACAACCATGCTAAGACCTATATACATTTCATATATTCAACCATGCAAACAATTTCATATTCATCTTGCATTCATATAATGACTTTCAAACTTAGCCATTTTCATGGCCTTATACAAAATGAGTCAAATACTAAAACAACCAACACATTTGGCCTAAAACAATGTGACACCAAAATAAAATCAAAGTTCCTATACATGCCATAATCTAAATTATAAAACTAGCTATACCAAGTGATTCAAGGATAGTGTTGTTGCCTTCCCCGATGTAGGCATCTACAGGCTACTTTGGCGACACTATAAGAAAATAGAAAGGAAAGAAGATAAGCATGGGAGCTTAGTAAGTACATATATGCAAATAAGTGTAATAAAAAAAACATTCATCAGACAATGGCTTATCATACTTAAATGATATATTATTTTAAGCTCACTATGTTACTATTCACTTCATTTATACATACTTACTACATTTTATCTCACATTACGGTCTTGTTCATGGGTTTAGTATACATACCTGTAATCATCTGTAAAATATCTCAATTTCATTCTCTCTAATAACATACCTCATGGGAATTTTCTCCAACTTGTTCTTCAAACTACCTATTGAACACTCGAAATACCAATGGATACACGGAAGTTTACACTTAAGTACCATATAAGTAGTCAGAGCTACCTCGTATTTTTGTAATGCTCATATTTTGAGTTACTCGTGGGACTTTTTTCCATGTCAGTACCCGGACCTCATAACCCTATCATGTAATGCCCGCTCATTGAGCTACTCATTGGTTTGCACTCAAGGTCTATCATGTAATGTTCGCTCATTGAGCTACTCACAGATCTGCACTCAAGGTCAGTACCTGGACCCACATTACATATAACATTTATCTCATGAACTCAGACATAACTCATGAGTTCAGACCATATAGTTCCTCATGACATACCTTTTGTATCCTATACTATTTCTGAGGTTCAACTGGATTTCATATTTAACCTGATGTCGTCGTACTTATTCATCACGTAGATTACTCTTATATCATAATGTTGATGCATCTATTGTAACAAGTAAGATTATAATACATGATAACGATAAAACATTTAAAAATAAGCTACAATTACACATTATTTACATATATACTTGCCTCAGCACAAAATGATGGGAACGAGCCTAATCCTCGTAAACTTTGTTGTTCCCTCGATCAAGACTCGAATCACATTTCTCTTGATTTGCAAGGATGAGAAGTTGCTGAAATTTTAATCTTCTAAAACCCCTAGAATGGCTGAAAATTTCAGTGGAGAGGTGAGGAACATGATAGCCCTTTTTCTTTTGTTTTATTTTAATCAATTAAGTCACCAAATGTCACCTAACTATGACATTTTGACCAATCTTGTCCCCTATGGCCGGTCACCTCTATTTAAAAGAATCTAATTGCCCTTTAAATGTCTTAAATTTTGATTCTCTAGCTACTTAACACATTTGGGTAGTAAAACAGAACTTTTGCCTTTTATGCGATTTAGTCCTTTTTCGCAATTAACCATGAAATCACTAAAATTATCTCACCAAAATTTTCATGCATTCATATAATCATGCCATAACACATAAAATAAAATTAAAATAATTTCTCCAACTTCAAAATAGTGGTTTTCAAAACCATTTTTGTAACACCCGTGCACTGAGGCTATTCTTTGAGTCGGACACGAGGGTTCGCAGACTTAAATCACTTATTGCAAATCCATTTTAAATTTCAGACAGTGGCTAACTGCATCACTGTTTCCTTAAAATCATATCTCGAGTTCCAAAAGTCGAAAACCAGTTCCGTAAATTTTTCCTAAAACTAGACTCATATATCCATCTAAAAAATTTTTTCTAGAATTTTTGGTTGAGCCAATTAGTACAGTTTATTAGTTAAAGTCTCCCTATTTCAGGGTTCAACCACATCGACCTTCAGGCATTACGACTTGGATATCTCCTGTACAGGGCCTCAATACTGATGTCGTTTGTTTCTATAGAAACTATACTCGAAAAGGAATCTGTACATATATGGAAAAAATTCTAATTATCTCTGGTTAATCTATAATGAATTTCGAGTCGTAATAGGAATCCAGAAACCGCCCTGGCCCTGTTTGCAAAAAACTTAAATATCTCCTAAAATATTGTTCATATGATCATTTCGTTACTTTCCTATGAAAATAGATTCGTCAAGGTTCGATTACATAATTTATTCACTATTTAATTCCATTCCTATTATTTTTAGTGATTTTCACATCCACATCACTCTGCTATCAGCATCCATTTTAAGGTAGACTTTACCTATTACATAGTTTCCATGCCTCTTAATGAACATATACATTCAAGATGACTATAACATTATGCTCAAACGTATATAAGCCATTTTCGCATGGCTATCCAAAGTTTTACATACCAAATTTCAACAAAACATAATAGCCTATACATGCCGAAATGTTCTCCTAGACCAACTAAGAAGAAAATACCAAAAGTTGCTAGTCGATGTGATGACTTGATGACGGTCCCGAATACGCAAAAAGTCGAGTCCAAGAAACCTAAAATAGGTGACAAGCAAACACCGAATGAGTATATAACTCAAGAAGTCATAAGCGTTACACTACCATCCATTAATAAAATTTTCACAAGAGGAAACAACGAAATGAGGCTAAGTACTCCATCCATACCGAACTATGCCATAGTTTCTTAGACCTTACGATTCAATCTCATTCCAAGTCCTACATTGACAATTCATACGCTATTCAATAGAATAATTGAGGCATTTCCATACATCATTTTATTTTCGTTACAATCATACAACTAAGCGAACTTTCACCTATTCCACGATGAACCTTATGTACGTGACTTCAATTATAATCATCACATAGGTTCAAAACTTACCACGCTCAACTCCAAATATAAACATAGCACCTATTAGCCATGAACTCAAGGTACTTACCCTTTTCGCTGTCCGAAATCGACTCGGTAAGGTCGCACCCTTAATATAAATAATTGATAGAAAATATATATATATAGTGGGTTCGCACACATAGTGCTTAATAATCAACCACGCACACTTAGTGCCATGTACTTTAAACTCGCACACTTAGTGCCATGCATTTCAAGCCCGCACACTTAGTGCCAATCTCACAACCGTGAACACTTATTGCCCGCACACTTAGTGCCAAAAACCAGCCACTCTATACGCTTCACTTCCTTTTTACATTCGACAATTTCATCTCTACATACATATACATTTGTATACATTTCATCTCATTAACCACAATTGCATAGGTATTACGATCATTTAAATCAATACCAACTATATGTTTAATGACTTACCTTGTGTTGGGTAAAATAATTCCAAGTCGGCTACTTGATGACCTTCGATTTCCCTTGTTGGACGCTCTCCTTTAGGATCTTGAGCTTAAACAAATAAATTAACTCATTCAACCGCTTTGCTACATATATTGGTATTCACATTTTAATGATTTTATGACATACGGAACGGCATGGTAAAATTTTTATCTTGCTACCTTATGTTCTTAGCTATTCGGCTAATAACCATATGCTATCGCCCTACTATCAATAATTCAATCACACATGCATATATATATATATGTCCGAATGTGCAAACCTTAGACTCAACATCACCTATGCTCTTAATTTGATGGCCGAATATGCATACATATATACATGATATCAACTATACTATCATCTTTAATTCACCTAAACACAAAATTTCATCTCATGAACACTTGACCGAATTCTTCCTAATCTAGCATGGCTTCACATATATTTATAACATCCTAAAAATCCACATATACCACATTTCTACATAAATTTTCTTTTACTTTTCCACTACTTCCATTCACAACATCAAAAGCACCATACACGTGTATCATTACAAAGCTTCACACTTAGCATGCAAATGACATCAACACAAATCCACCTTAGCCGAAACTTAACTTATCTTCATGCCTCATCACCACAACATCAAACATCAACCAAGAAGACAACACCCATGGTGAATATCATCTCCATCCCATAGCAAAGATTTAAACCATGGGCTAGGTAGAACTCAAACTAACAACTAAAACATGCATGAATCTCATGGACAACATCAAACATACCTTAGTCTAGCAAACTACCATAGCTGATTTTCTCAAGCTCTCCCCCTTCTTCTTAGAACATTCGCCAAGGAAGAAAAATGTGAAAGGATGGACACTTTTTTTTCCTTTGTTTTCATCATATTCCTTTTCTTTCATTATTTTATTCTTTCTAACATAACCACTAACCCAACATGTTTGCAACATGTTTCCACTCATAGCATGGCGGCCACCATGCTTAAATTTTGGGTAAATTGACATGCAAACCCATCATTTTCACAACATGCATTAATAGACCACTTTACATTTGCCTAGCACATTTCTAAATTTTCTCACACAAGTCCTATTTGATAAAATTCACTTACAATTAACAAAATCCAAACATGAAAATTTCACACATGCATATGTACATATAATGAGCATCAACTATGACGGTTAATTATTTTTATGACTCGGTTTAGCGGTCCGAAACCACTTTCCGACTAGGGTCAATTTAGGGTGTCACAACTCTCCCCACTTAAGAAATTTTCGTCCCGAAAATCTTACGGTAAATAGGTTTGGGTATCGTTCTTTCATGGAGTTCTCGGGTTCCCAAGTAGCTTCTTCCATTCCGTGTTTGAGCCATAACACTTTCACTAACGGAACCCTTTTGTTTCGCAACTCTTTCACTTGTGAGCTAGGATACGGATCGGTTCTTCTTCATAACTCATATCGGCTTGAATTTCAATCTCGGAGGGTTTATTACATGCGAAGGATCGGATCGGTAACGTCAAAGCATCGAAACATGAAAACGTTATGAATCCTTTCAAGTTCGGGGCAAGATCAATCTATACAATCTGGACCAATTCGTTCGGAGATTTCGATGCCCAATGAACCTCGGACTTAGTTTGCCCTTACGGCCAAATCGAGTATCTTTTTCCAAGGTGAGACCTTAAGAAACACTTTGTCTCCCACGATACTCGATATCCTTTCGTTTTAAATCCGCATACGATTTCGACGATATTCTGTGGTCGCCTTGAGACTTTCACGAATTATTTTTACTTTCATTCAAGCATCTTTAATCAAATCCACCACGACACCGATCACGGACACCACGTGCCCCAAAAGCTAACCTCTCTCAACTAAAATTCACATTTTGAATTTTGCGTATAATCGCTTGTCTCGTAAAATTTGTAATACTAATCTCAAATGCTCGGCATGTTCGGTTCACCTTGTGAATAAACTAAAATATCATCAATAAACACAACCACAAAATGATCCAAGTATGGTCTGAACACTCGATTCATTAAATCCATAAATACCGCAGGGGCATTAGTGAGCCCAAACGGCATCACTAAGAATTCGTAGTGACCGTATCTCGTTCTGAAAGCAGTTTTGGGTATATCTGAATCTCGAATCCAAGAATCGATAATAACCCGATCTCAAATCTATCTTTGAAAACACCGAGGCTCCTTTAGTTGATCAAACAAATCATCAATACGTGATAACGGATATTTATTCTTTATTGTCACTTTATTCGGTGACGATAGTCGATGCACAACCTCATGGTTCCGTCCTTCTTTTTCA
Source organism: Gossypium arboreum (assembly GCF_025698485.1). Taxonomy (NCBI): domain Eukaryota; kingdom Viridiplantae; phylum Streptophyta; class Magnoliopsida; order Malvales; family Malvaceae; genus Gossypium; species Gossypium arboreum. The sequence continues at coordinate 87,858,907 of NC_069075.1, read as the reverse complement.
CAAACAATACTGGTGCACCCCAAGGTGAGAAACTTGGTCGAGCAAAACCTCTATCCGTCAATTCTTGCAACTGAGCTTTCAACTCTTTCAACTCAGTTGGTGCCATACGATACGGAGCTATCGAAATCGGCGTAGTCCCAGGTGCAAGCTCAATGCCAAACTCTACCTCTCGAATAGGTGGTAAACCCGGTAATTCTTCGGGAAAAACGTCCGGGTATTCACAAACCACCGACACAGATTCGGGTTTCCTTTCTAACTCTTTGTCATCAATTACATACGCAAGGTATGTTTCACACCCCTTTTTCACATATCTCTGAGCGGTCATTGAAGATATTATCGCTGGCACCCCCTTTAAATCAGTAGACTCAACTTGGACTACTTCATTATTTGTACTCCTCAAATCAATGGTTTTCCTTTTACAGTTCACCACTGCATCATGTACGGTCAACCAATCCATACCCAGAATAACATCAAATTCGTCAAATGGTAAAAGCATCAAATCAGCCGGAAAACAGGATTCTCGGATTATTAGAAGGCATTTCTTACACACTTTATCAACAAGTACGTATTGACTCAAAGGGTTTGACACTCGAATTACGAACTCAGTAGACTCGACAGATAGAGTCTTACTAGATGCTAAGGTTTCACATACGTATGAATGAGTAGATCCAGGGTCAATCAATGCAATCACACTAGTATCAAAGAGAGTGAAAGTACCAGTGATAACATCAGGGGAGGATGCCTCCTCTTGTGCGCGAATGGCATATGCTCTAGCAAGAGTACGAGTCTCGGTTCGAACAGTCGTATCAGAGGCCCCTCTCTGACTACCACCCCTACCTCCTGAAATTCTCGGTGGTCTACCTCTAGCTTTCATTCCACTAGGTCTTGCACCTTGCATCCTATTCTTCTCATCAAGCTTCGTGCAATCTCTAATGAAGTGGTCCTTCGAACCGCATCCGTAACAGGCCCTGTTAGTAGACTTACCCCAACATTCACCTATGTGTCATCTTCCACATTGGGGGCATTCAGGTTTCTCTTGGCGATTATTGCCCACACTAGCTACCGAAGTAGCTCGGGAGTTCGTCGATGGTCGTGCTCTAATGGAAGTTCCCGCAGTCGTCCTTGATTTATTAGTGTCCTCCCTGAACTTCTTTACAGCCGAGAATGGAGCTTTACCCATCGATCTTTTACGATAGTCTCTAGCTTCAAATTCAGCCTTCTTCTTCTCTTTTCCAAGTTCTTCCGCCTTGCAGACTCGTTCAACTAGTGTTACGAATTCTTTTATCTCCAAAATACCCACTAGTAGCTTTAAATCTTCATTCAATCCTTCTTCAAATCTCTTGCACATAGCAACCTTATCAGCCACATACTCCCGGGCATACCGACTGAGTCTTACGAACTCATGTTCAGATTCGAGATCTTGTCATACGGCCTTGCTTGAGTTCCAAGAATTCCTTACGCTTTTGATTGATGAACCGTTGACTAATATATTTCTTTCGAAATTTTGCTTGGAAGAAATCCCAAGTAACTCGTTCGTTTGGGATTATGGAAATCAAGGTCCTCCACCAATAGTAGGCTGAGTCTCGCAACAAGGATATAGCACACTTTAGACATTTATCGGGTGTGCATGACAGTTCATCGAACACCCGAATGATGTTATCAAGCCAGAACTCGGCCCTTTCGGCATCATCAGTAACTATGGCCTTGAACTCCTCGGCTCCGCGCTTCCTAATCAAGTCTACAGGTGGTTTACTCAGCCTCACAGGATCAGTAACTGATGGCATTACGGGCTCTTGGGGTGGATTATTCAAATTCGGGAATGGTTGGACAATAGGAATGGTTGGGCATATTGCGCGACCCACTCATTCATCATGGTGAAGAAGGCTTGTTTTGCCCCCTCATCCTGATTATTTGCAGATGACTGAGGTTCAACAGGCGGTGTCCCTTGCGCAGGAGCAGCCGCTACACTTTCAACGTCATCCGCTAAGGGTCTCTCTACACCGGGTTCCATTTGCTAATCAAAACAAAAATTTTAACCGTCAGAAGTCATCACATTATTAAGCACTAACATTAAGGCATGTATAGCTAGACCATAGCTCTGATACCAACTTTATTGTAACACCCCGTACCCGAGACCATTGCCGGAGTCAGACACGAGGGGTTCGTAGACTTAAATCACTTATTGCACAGTCCATTTTAAATTTCCAGACGAGCTGGCTAACTGCGTCACTATTTCCTTAAAAATCATATCTCGAGTTCCAAAAGTCGAAAACCAGTTCCGTAAATTTTTCCTGAAACTAGACTCATATATCCATCTAAAAATTTTTTCTAGAATTTTTGGTTGAGCCAATTAGTATAGTTTATTAGTTAAATTCTCCCCTGTTTCAAGGTTCGACCACACTGACCTTCAGGCATTACGACTTGGATATCTCCCTGTACAGGGCCTCAATACTAATGCCGTTTGTTTCTATAGAAACTAGACTCGAAAACAAATCTGTACATATATTGAACAACTTCTAATTATCTCTGGTTAATTTATAATGAATTTCCAAAGTCGGAACAGGGAATCCAGAAACCGTCCTGGCCCTGTTTCCCGAAAACTTAAATATCTCCTAATATATTGTTCATATGATCATTTCGTTACTTTCCTATGAAAATAGATTCATCAAGGTTCGATTACATAATTTATTCACTATTTAATTCCATTCCTACTATTTTTAGTGATTTTCACATCCATGTCACTCTCTGCTATCAGCATCCATTTTAAGGTAGACTTTACCTATTACATAGTTTCCATACCTCTTAATGAACATATACATTCAAGATGACTATAACATTATGCTCAAAACGTATATAAGCCATTTTCGCATGGCTATCCAAAGTTTTACATACCAAATTTCAACAAAACATAATAGCCTATACATGCCGAAATGTTCTCCTAGACCAACTAAGAAGAAAATACCAAAAGTTGCTAGTCGGTGTGATGACTTGATGACGGTCCCGAATACGCAAAAAGTCGAGTCCAAGAAACCTAAAATAGGTGACAAGCAAACACCGAATGAGTATATAACTCAGTAAGTCATAAGCATTACACTACCATCCATTAATAAAATTTTCACAAGAGGAAACAACGAAATGAGGCTAAGTACTCCATCCATACCGAACTATGCCATAGTTTCTTAGACCTACGATTCAATCTCATTCCAAGTCCCACGTTGACAATTCATACGCTATTCAATAGAATAATTGAGGCATTTCCATACATCATTTTATTTTCGTTACAATCATACAACTAAGCGAACTTTCACCTATTCCACGATGAACCTTATGTACGTGACTTCAATTATAATCATCACATAGGTTCAAAACTTACCACGCTCAACTCCAAATATAAACATAGCACCTATTAGCCATGAACTCAAGGTACTTACCCTTTCCGCTGTCCGAAATCGACTCGGTAAGGTCGCACCTTTAATATAAATAATTGATAGAAAATATATATATAGTGGGTTCGCACATAGTGCTTAATAATCAACCACGCACACTTAGTGCCATGTACTTTAAACTCGCACACTTAGTGCCATGCATTTCAAGCCCGCACACTTAGTGCCAATCTCACAACTGTGAACACTTATTGCCCGCACACTTAGTGCTGAAAACCAGCCACTCTATACGCTTCACTTCCTTTTTACATTCGACAATTTCATCTCTACATACATATACATTTGTATACATTTCATCTCATTAACCACAATTGCATAGGTATTACGATCATTTAAATCAATACCAGCTATATGCTTAATGACTTACCTTCATTGGGTAAAATAATTCCAAGTCGGCTACTCGATGACCTTCGATTTCCCTTGTTGGACGCTCTCCTTTGGGATCTTGAGCTTAAACAAATAAATTAACTCATTCAACCGCTTTGCTACATATATTGGTATTCACATTTTAATGATTTTATGACATACTGAACGGCATGGTAAAATTTTTATCTTGCTACCTTATGTTCTTAGCTATTCACTAATAACCATATGCTATCGCCCTACTATCAATAATTCAATCACACATGCATATATATATATATGTCCGAATGTGCAAACCTTAGACTCAACATCACCTATGCTCTTAATTTGATGGCGAATATGCATACATATATACATGATATCAACTATACTATCATCTTTAATTCACCTAAACACAAAATTTCATCTCATGAACACTTGACCGAATTCTTCCTAATCTAGCATGGCTTCACATATATTTATAACATCCTACAAATCCACATATACCACATTTCTACATAAATTTTCTTTTACTTTTCCACTACTTCCATTCGCAACATCAAAAGCACCATACACATGTATCATTACAAAGCTTCACACTTAGCACGCAAATGACATCAACACAAATCCACCTTAGTCGAAACTTAACTCATCTTCATGCCTCATCACCACAACATCAAACATCAACCAAGAAGACAACACCCAGGGCCGAATATCATCTCCATCCCATAGCAAAGATTTAAACCATGAGCTAGGTAGAACTCAAACTAACAACTAAAAACATGCATGAATCTCATGGACAACATCAAACATACCTTAGTCTAGCAAACTACCATAGCTGATTTTCTCAAGCTCTCCCTCCCCCCTTCTTCTTAGAACATTCGGCCAAGGAAGAAAAATGTGAAAGGATGGACACTTTTTTTTTTCCTTTGTTTTCATCATATTCATTTTTTTCATTATTTTATTCTTTCTAACATAACCACTAACCCAACATGTTTGCAACATGTTTCCACTCATAGCATGGCCGCCACCATGCTTAAATTTTGGGTAAATTGACATGCAAACCCATCATTTTCACAACATGCATTAATAGACCACTTTACATTTGCCTAGCACATTTCTAAATTTTCTCACACAAGTCCTATTTGATAAAATTCACTTACAATTAACAAAATCCAAACATGAAATTTTCATACATGCATATGTACATATAATGAGCATCAACTATGACGGTTAATTATTTTTATGACTCGGTTTAGCGGTCCCGAAACCACTTTCCGACTAGGGTCAATTTAGGGCTGTCACAACTGTTCTGACTAGCCCCAAAATCGGGCTATTACAATATATCAAACTTTTAATGGAAGGGCATTTTGGTCCATTGGTATTTAAAAGAATTAAAAGGGAAAAATAGTCAAAAATTGAGTCCATATTCTCCATCCTTAGCTAAATTTCATAAGGAGACATAGCTAGGGTTTCTTTCATCTTTCAAGCTCAAAGTAAATGCATCCTAGCACTGTTTTTAATGTTCTTTATATTTTTGAAATCCTCGTAGCTCGATTTAGTTATTTCTACCCTTAATTTGAGCTAGGGTTCATGTTCAAAAATATACCCATGAATGACATGCTTGTGCTTTGATGTCTAATGGAAGAATATAGCGGTTTGAGGTGTGATAAACAACTTTTACTAGGTGGTTTTTGGTGAAATTGATATAAAGGACCTAATTGTAAAAGTTGTAAAAACTATGTGTAAATGTGTGAATAAATGAAAATTTTGGGATGGTATAGGAGAATAAATGATTCAGCTAGGCTTGGGTAATGAAAAAATGGGATACTTTTCATTTTACGAGCCTAGGGGCAATTTCGTAATTTTATGAAATTTTAGGGGCAAAATTATAATTTTTCCATATCGTGATTTTTGGACTGAATAGAATAGTGCGTGTATTAAATGAGCTAAATGTGCTATTATAGATCAAGAGGGACAAGGGATAGACCTTGACCGAGGAAAATGCAAGGTTGTAGACTAAATCGTAAATTGCCATATTTTGCACCGAGGTAAGTTGTGTGTAAGTAATTCAATAATTCAAATGTTACGTATGTTACGTATTTAATATTTGACATTATATGATACATGTATGTATACTTTAATGAAATTGACTTGTGATGGTCTAATGGAAGTTTAGTGATAGCCTCGTATCTCGAGAGCCCCGGGTGAGCCAAAGGAATACTTAGGACTTGGTTGTCGTGCCACCGTGCTAAATGAGATTCCTTGTAAGGCCATGTCTGGGACATGGCATCGGCATCCGAGATATGTGCCTATGTAAGACCATGTCTGGGACATGGCATCCGCGATGATGTACGTGCTAGTGTAAGACCATGTCTGGGACATGGAATCGGCGATGATGTATGTGCCAGTGTAAGACCATGTTTGGGACATGGCATCAGCGATGATATGTGGATTCATGTAAGACCATGTCGGGGACATGGCATTGGTACTTTATTTGGTGTATGATAATCCCGAGCGTCCTTTAGTATTCTGGGTGGTTCAACGGGCCATTCAAGATTTGAGTTAAGAAGTGGAGTGATATGAGTAAGAATGTATGGTACAGGTATGTGCGTAAATCTCATGAGTATCAAACTCAATTCATGATGGGAAGTTTAGCATGAGTAGAAAGGAGTAAGATAAGCATGATGTTTAATGACATTTAATGTCAATTTTGACTATGTTCATGTGTGCAATATGGTATTGTGGTGATAATTGATAACATGTTTAACCCATAATTATCTTGACTTATGTTGTTTATTATTTACATGCAACTTACTAAGCTTTGTGCTTACCCTTCTCTCTTTTCCCTTTTCTTTTAACATCGCCAAGCTAGCTCGAGGATCGTGGAAGTCAGAGCTCGAGTCACACTATTAGCAAATCATTTGGGGTATATTTGGTTTAATGCTTTTAAGTATGGCATGTATAGGGGACTTAGCATTTTTTTTACTTGTGTCATATTTGTTAGCCAAAGTGATGGCTCTTTTTGGTATATTATTCCTTTTTGCATATGGCCATGAAACATGGCTCATTTTGATTATTGGGTTAAAATTTCTAAATATTGATACATGAATGGGATGTGTTATTACTCGTGTGGTGTGTGCTAAATTGGTTGCTAACAGTGAATGATAAAAGGTGGAACTCATGCTTGTTGGATAAATGATACCAATTAGCATAGTCATAATATGAACAAAGGTAAAGAAATAAAATGACTGAACTTGTCAAGTGGGGAGTTTTAAACATGTATACCATGATATGTGAATGTCATGCATGACGTAATGTTTTGGAGGTTTAAGTAACCCAACCATTGCCTAATCTATCACCATTGACATGTGAATGTGTTTTTGTTGTTATGGGTGACAAGAGGACTTAGTAAATAGCCTCAAAATTTGTCCACACGGGTAGACACCATGTGTGGCACACGGCCAGTCCCATGGGGTGTTGTTCGGCTCTGTGTCCCCTGCACCCTAACTTTTCAAGTCAGTAAGCATGGTAGTTGGAACAACAGAAATGTGCAAGTGTACACAATTGCAATAAGTAATAAAGTGTAACACCCCGAATTTGGGCCTAGAAGTATTGGGCCTTGAGTGTGGGTCCGTAAGGAGGTTTTATATAGGTATTTAATTGTGTAATGAAATGACACAATTAAATGTCCGCTTTGGTGGTTAATGGCCCTGAGAAGTGTTAGAGAAATCTTGGGTTCAAACTTGGGCTTTAGCAAAAATTTTGGTATTAAGTGAAAAAAACCTGGATGCTTGGATGAGGGTTTTTAAATTATTGTGGTAAATAAATGACACAATGAAGCTTGTAGTCTAGTGGTTGTGGCGTCATTAAGGTTGTATGGGAGCCTGGGTTCAAGCCTTGGCTCATGCAATTTATTTTGGGTTTTTTAAAGGGAACCTGGACTTTGGCCTTTAGACCTTATAATTAATTGGGGATAAAATATGACACCAAAAGCCTTGTGGCTTAGTGGCAAGTAGCTTGTGGAGCATTTAAGGGGAGGCATGTGTTCGAATCCCATGGCAAGCAAGGAGCATTTATTTTGCTAACAAGGGGCGGCAAGAGTTGGTGTTGAATTTAAACTCTAATGTTGGAGGATCCCACATCGGAAGCTAATATAAAAGTGGTTGTGAAGTCGGCTTTAAATAGAGGAACCATGAAGAGAGTAAATGTACCTTTCTTGGCTGATCCCTTTCATTTGTATGGCGTGCTCGTTTGGGTTGGGCGTCGGCTAAGGGTGCTCGGAGTGTGGATTAACTCCAGTCTCCTATCGTGTGTATTTCTTACTACTCTAGGCAGTAGGATGGCTACTTGAACGCGATGGGCGAAAGGGGTCATGTAGGCCTAATGGGCCTCACAGCCCAATTGGATAAGTTATTTGATTGTGTAGTAAATATTGGGCTAGGCTAGGTGAATCTAATATTTGTGGCTAGATTTGGGCAAAAGGGCCACACGAGTGTGTGGGCCCATTTAATGATAATAGGCTTTAGGCCCATTCGTATTGTTATCCTGTTTAGAATACTTTAGTTTACTAAAATTACCGAAATATCCTTAGTTTGTAAAAATCTTTGAAATACCCTCGATTTGTAAATTTATCGAAATACCTTCGACTTGTAAAATTACCAAAGTACCCCGATTTCTGTAATTACTGTTTTACCCCTAATTTACATAATTACCATTTTACCCCGATTTACATGATTATCATTTTACCTCGACTTACGAATTACTGTTTTACCTCAATTTACGTAATTACCGTTTTACCCTCGATTTATAGAATTCTTGTTTTACCCTTGATTTCTGTAATTCTTGTTTTACCCTCGATTTACAAAATTACTAAAATACCCTTGGTTTGTAAAATTACCAAAATACCCTAGTTTGTAAAATTACCAAAATACCCTTGGTTTGTGAAATTATCGAAATACCCTCAATTTGTAAAATTACCAAAATACCCCGATTTACAAAGTTACGTAAATACCCTTGACTTTCTAAAATTATAGAAATACCATTGGTTTACAAAATTACTAAAATACCTTTGGTTTGTTGATTTACCAAAACACCCTTGTAGGATGAAATGACTAAAATACCCTATTAGGTAAAAAGACCGTAAAGCCCGTGTAGGGTAAAGTGACCGTAAAGCCCTTGTAGGGTAAAGTGACCGTAATACCCTCGTATGGTAAAATGATGAATATGCCCTTATGTTCCGTATGGTGATGTGCTTAGGATTTACATATATTGATATTGGATTAGTTAAGTTTGAGTGATGGTGGTGGTTATCGAGGCGATTGATTTTGGAAACGTTTCAACTTCAACCCATAACGGTGTGTACTAACCCTCTAAATAGCTTAGTTTAATATTTTTTGAAAAGTTGAAAGCTTCATATTTTAGTGATTCAGAATTAATATTTAGATCTATTTTCACGCACGTTTAAGTTGGATTCACAACGGATATGGGGTAGGAAGGTATTTGGAACGTTCTTCAATGAGTAGATCTCTTGGTAAGTATTGAACCTTCTTTCCATTTGTATCTTGTGGTTTAAGAAAACCGAAAACCCTCCGTCGACTAAGGCTAAAAGGGTTTTTGGTGTTATTTGGTTTGTTGGTGCTAGTGAGGATTAAAGGTGCCGATCGAGGAGTGTATGAAAAGCTTGGATCATTGGAGTGACTAAATCTAGTCATCAACTTCGCAAAGGTATGAACCCAAGGGCCATTGGGGATGGTGGCGAATGTGTAAGTGATGATAATAGGTAGTTTTCGATTTGGTTTAATATTAACATGGTCTAATCTATAAGTGGTTGATTATAGGAGAAATCGCATAGGAGATCTCGTCAAGGAATATCGCAAATCGTGTGTAACGAACCCTTTTCATAGCTTAAAGCGATAAAATGCCGAAAGTCGAAATGCCAAATTCGGCATTTCGAGGACGTGTGAGCAAGCTTAACGCTCACTAGTTAGTTAGAATCGATGAGATGATGATTGGGAACGATGGAAAGCAGTAAGAATGTGATTTTTGGCGTTCTTGGTAAGTTGGGCCTCGAGGGGTCAAGTGGGGCCCATTGGGCTTCGGGCCCATTTGGGTAAAATTGGTAGAAAACGGAAATCTGTTATATGGCATGATAAGACTGTTAAAACCGTTATGGAATATAGGCTAAATGGGCCTAGATGACGAAATTGGCTAAGTAGGGCCCATTAGGGGTTTTTGGCCCAATAATTCGATTTCGCTAAAAACGGGCCAAAATCACTGTTTGCACCCATGAATTGTTTATAAATGTTAATGAACATGGAAACCCTAATTTTTGGTAAAATTACAAGATTACCCTTATAATATGAAAATGACCATTATACCCCTAGGGTTTATATATGAACTTAATGCATGGGATTTTGATAAACATGATATGTATGATATGCACATGACATGTATGATATGCACATGATATGTATGATATGCACATGAGATGTTCATAAATGCATTGGGTTGGGAATTTATATGGATGGAGGAAGTGCAAAAGGGCTTATGCCCCGATTATTAAAGGGCTTATGCCCTGATTATCAAAAGGGCTTATGCCCCGATTATCAAAAGGGCTTATGCCCTGCTTATCAAAAGGGCTTATGCCCCGATTATCAAAAGGGCTTTTGCCCCATTATTAAAAGAGGCTAGGCCTCAGTTATATGATAAAGACTATCTTGCCAATGGAGATTTTGGCGGGGTGGGTCGAGTTAATCCCACATGGTGTGTTGGTTGGTAATGCGGGTGGAGAGTAGCGGATGGTGGGTTGAGTAGTCTCCCAAATGGGTTGCATTCTTTCATTGAAATTATATGTGACATTGAAATGGGCCTAAGGGCCATACTGTTTCTGAGAAAGGCTTCGCCCAAGAATATGAAATATGAAAAGGCTTGCCCAAGATTATGAAATATGAAATATGAAAAGGGCTACGGCCCAGTGCATGATTGAGATTGGATTTGGGCTTAGACCCAACAGGCCGTTATTGTTTTGGGCTCTGAAAGCGGCTTGTTGCACACTGAGTTTCTAAACTCACCCCCCTTTCCTTAACCTTGCAGGTGAGCCTTGATGTGGGGACTTGGGCCGGAGGGGATTCAGAGTGGCCACGGTGATCGTCTTGGGCTTTAAATAAAGTGTTGGTTTCCATTTAATTTCCTTTAACTATTATTTATTTTTGGGTTGTAATAAGGCCAATTTTAACTTTTCTTTTATTTCTTTTCGGGATTATTTTAATTTTAATAACTTTAAAATTGGTTAATAATTATTCAAATGGGCTAGACTTAGGACGTGTTTTCAAAATGATACTTGTTTTCAAATTATCTCAACACCACGATTCATCGGTTAATCAAAGACGTCCACTTAAACAAATTTAAACTCGATATAACAAAGTGTGGCTATGGTTGTGGGCATGTCTAGGATTGGATCCAATTAAAGAGCTTGGTACTTAAGCAGCCTTCATGGCTCACCTCTTCTCTCGGATACCTACGGTGCCCGACTTCCATACACTTTGTTAACTCAATAAAATGTATGGTTTTAAAACACTAAAACGGAACGTGGGTTTTCAACTCCAATGTGGCACGTCGATTCGCCATAACGTCTGGGCGGGTTTGGGGTGTTACATAAAGTGACAAGTAATATCGAGTTATCGTACCCATAGATACTGTGAATAGAATTATTTATTAATGCAACTTAAAATTCTTTGGTAAAAAAATATTTTGTTTTGAAAAGGGTGATTAAAAAATTAAGATTTTAAACTAAATAAAAATAAAAGTTCTAATGCTCGATTTCAAAATATGATTTAAGCAAGATGACATAATTATGTTGGATTAAATACATTTCTTTAACTTAGAATTATTAAACTCGTATTTATGTTGTTATGAATAAATTCATGGCAACTCGGTAATTTGCTAACTTATGAACATACTCACCTACACAAATCCATTCATCTCTTAACATATCCCTATGTTAATTCAATCGATTAAACAAATTCTAATATGCAAACATGTTATTGCACATACCTACTCATTATATTGAACTAATCTCTTGCATATTCCTATGTCAATTCAAATGATTAATTAGATCTAATAAGCACATAAAAGACTTGTGAGGTAACAAGGTATCCTTACCTTGAAACAATTTAATCACAATAATCTTGCAAGTTATGCAAGGCAAGTGTATCGCCAGATACATTGCTAATTTAACCTTCAGCTACCTTAGAAGAATAAACATGCACTGATTAAGTATTGTGTCCATTAATTACAGTTTCAATCCGTTTAAATAATTAATTCATTAGCTACCTCACAATTTTACTGAGGCATATAATAGCATAAACACAATTTTAATAATTTAAGAAGATGAAATGAAATCAAACCAACACGAATTAAATTCAAGCTAAGCTTATTAATTTAACCATTCCAGCAACATAAATATTCATAGATATATTCACCATAACAACAACAAAAATTAAAGAGATAGGGAACAAGAATCAAATCTGGTGTTTTTCCGTGGCTTGACTAGGTTGCTCCGTTCTTCCTTCTTTGTTGTCCTCACTGTTCAAGGCTTCTATGAACACTCAATTGCTGCTCCAAAATGGCTAAAGAAGAACCCTTTCTCAAGGGGAGAAATCGGTACAAGAGCAAGGGACTTGAAATGGAAAAATGAGAGGAGAAAGTGAGAGAGGAAAGAAAAGATGTGAATGAATGAGGGATGTGTTTCAAATGATCAGCTTTAGGGGGTTTATAGCTGAAGAGGGCTGTTAAAAATAGCTAAAATTAGCAGCCAAAGAGCCTTCCCTTGGCCAGCTACACATGTTGCAAATTTGATGATTTCAAACTTGCTAAATTAAGCTTGGGGCAAATCTAGAAAGCCACCATTTGTGGAGGGGTTTGAATGCTATTTGAACAAGTCTTCAAAGGCCTCTTTGCAAGCTAAATAATCAGCCAATAAGCTGATTTGGGTCGTCACATAGGGCGTGTGACAGCCCAAAATTGACCCTAGACGGAATGTGGTTTCGGGACCACAAAACTGAGGCATAAAAATAATTTAATGCTCATTTTGATGCTTATGATATGTGTTAATTCGTGTGTGACATTTTTTATGTTTGATTTAGAGTTATAAATGTGAATTTCACTAGAAAGGACCTAGTAGAAAACTTTGAAAGTATGATGGGGAAATGTGTGATGACTAATTAAAGCATGCATGCAAAACAATGGCCTTGCATGTCAAATATCCCTCTTCTTATAGGAGGTGGCCGGCCATGACAAGGGAGTATGGGCTAAACATGTCATGAAACATGTTTTGTTGGTGCATTAGGGAGAAACAATAAACAAATAAGTATGGGTAATAAAGAAAGAAAAAAATGTGTGTCGTTGAACCCCCTTTGCAGTGCATTGAGGAAGAGAAAAGAAAAAAATTGTTCATCCATTTTTTTCATTCTCTCTTGACCGAAAATACTAGAGGGGAAGGGAGGAATTTTGCTTCATGCTTGGTTTGGAAGAGGATTAGGAAGAGGTTTGGCTATACTTGCATCAAGATTAAGGTATGTTTGAGGTTGTGCCATGAGATTCATGCATCTTTCTAGTGGATAGCTTGATGCTCTTGTTAGCCCATGGTTCAAACTTTGTTATATCATGGGGATGGTATTTGGCCAAGGTGGATTTTGTGTTAATGCCATTGCATGTTAAATATGAAGCTTGCTAATGATATATGTGATGGTGGATTGATGGCTCTTGGACTTTCTTTTTAGTATTTTGAGTAAGACATTGAGTTCTTTGTTTAATCATGACCAAAATAATGGTAGTTGCTTACATCTTAATATCTATGAGTTCCTTTCTTGGTTCTACCATAGACCCACGAAGTATATGTTTATTTGGTGTTGTTGGAGATTATGATAGAAGCTAATGAGTGAGACTTTGATAGATACTATGAGGTTAAACTTCATGAGGTTGTAAGCTTGTAATTTGGATGATGAAATTTATGCTTTGTGAAGGTAAATGGTGTGGAAGGAGCATTCGGCCATGGTAGTAAGATGAAATGCAAAATGTTAGTATTTGCTTTCTAGTGTATAAATGCGTATTAGCCGAGTTTTGAATTTGAAATGAAACGAGATATAATCAATACGAGTAACCATACTTGTAGGAAGTATTGAGCATAATTGGCCTCAACATATACATGCATACTCGGCCACATGAGAAGATTACTGTTGCATGCTTTCGGTTAGAGGCAAGCATATTGATGCCTTTATCTTGGTTAGGAAAATCGACTAAGGGATGTGAGTTAATATGTTGAGTTGATGCATGATTTCACATGTATGCGAATTTAATGTCTAATGTATAAATATGGGCTAAGTGCCTTGTATTCCTCTTTTCGATGCTCAAATGATTAAGTCAATTTGTTTGTTTAATTAAGCTCAAGAGCCTAGAGGATCAAGTCGGATAAGGGAAGGGAAGAAGTGATCGAATAGCCTTGAAATCGTTCGACCACATCCGAGGTAAGTTTTAAGCGATTAATCGTTGAGTAAATTCAATCATAATAGGACATAATGAGTTGATTTGATAAGATATGATGTGGCCATGATATGTCTTAAGCCCAAATGGTAAGTTCATAAGTGTTTGGACTTGGAAAGTTAAGAGCAAATTGTAATAAATTGCTTGGACAGCAGCAGTAATGTGATTTTAGAAAATCACTATAAATTGTTGGTGTCGAATTATAGGCTGAATAAAACATGTAATCAAAGCTTAGTTGGTCTAGTTTCTTATAAAAGAGACCGTGGAAGCAAAGGAATTTCCTATAAAGATGTATTTAAAGTTGTGCGGGACAGTGTCAGAATGACTCCGAAATCCCCTGTTCTGTTTTTGGAAAATCATTATAATTTGTACAAAAATGGTTATGAGATAAGATTTATATGCTTAGACTCATTAATGAGTCTAGTTTCAAATGGAATCAAATAAAACACATTATGAATTCTGTACAATGAAAAATTTGATTCGTAGTGAAGAGTGGTCAGATTGGTCAAACAGTGAAACAGGGGAATCTTTAAGAAAAATCTGGTATTGATTGGCCGAACCTAAAATTCTGAAAATTTTATGGATGAAAGATACATGAGTCTAAATTCGGGGAAAATTAACGGCAATTGATTTTGAGTTTTGTAGCTCCAGTAATAAACAATTTAGTGACTGTTGCTCAGGAAAAGAAAACTGCTTGTAGTGAATAGGTGATTTTGTTGTAAACTTTGATGAAATTATTGGAGTTGCTTATGAGCTATTGCTGAAATTGATGTACAAGAAAAATATGAAATATGTATGAGATGTATATATGTGATACGGCCTAATGGCCAATGTGATGAATGTGAAAGTGTATATATATCTGATAAGGCCTAATGGCCAATGTGATGAATGTGAAAGTGTATATATATGTGATAAGGCCTAATGGCCAATGTGATGAATGTGAAAGTGTATATACATGTGATAAGGCCTAATGGCCAATGTGATGAATGTGAAAGAGTATATATGTGATAAGGCCTAATGGCCAATGTGATGAATGTGAAAGTGTATATACATGTGATAAGGCCTAATGGCCAATGTGATGAATGTGAAAGAGTATATATGTGATAAGGCCTAATGGCCGATGTGATGAATGTGAAGGTGTATATATATGTGATAAGGCCTAATGGCCGATGTGATGAATGTGAAATATATGTGTGATATGTATATGTGGTAAAGCCGAATGGCTAATGTGAAATATATGTGTGATATGTATGTGTGGTAAAGCCGAATGGCTAATGTGAATGTTGTAACATGTGATTAAATGTACATGAAACTTGGAAATATGTTCCGGGTGAGACCCGATGACTACGTGTGGAGATTATGTCCGGGTAAGACCCGATGACTACGTGTGGAGATTATGTCCGGGTAAGACTTCGTAATAAGAATTGCTTATAAATATACGCAATGCGAAAGGTTAAACAGGTATGTACTCCAAGTTTATATATGATGCACACGAGAGCAATCTATGGGACTATTCTTATGATTATGTGACATCGGTTTAGTGTGAGAGGTTATGTGAAATCATACAATATATCTATGTCACATGAGCTCACTTTTATGTGAGAGTTTATCTGCCTATTGTATATGATGAGATGTGCATATTCGGAAAAGGGGATAGTATGCCCGAAGGAAGAGTGAAATAAAAATACGAACAACTATGTTATGATTTGGTTGTTATCTGTTGACACTGCTTAAAACTTACTAAGCATTGTAATGCTTACTCTGTTTACTTTGTTTCCTCTGTTTTATAGATCTCATTGGAAGCTACAGGCTCGGGGATCGTCAGCAACTAGTCACACTATCACTACCCACTGTTTGGTACTGCTACGTTTTGGAATATCTTATGGCATGTATGGAATAGACTAGTAGTGAGAGGATATTTTGGTCAATGTATAGGACTACCCCTTTTGTTGTGGGTCATGGACCCTTTGGATTTGTATAATTTTGGATAGCCATGCGAAAATGGCTTATAAATGTTTTGAGCATAACGTTATAATCATTCGATATGTATATGCTCATTAAGAGGCATGGAAATGTTTGGCAACGATCAGCCATTAGAATGGTTCATCTTGATTATATTTTGGACTATATATGCAAGAGGGTTAGTTGAGTCATAGAAACTATGTGTTAGATAAAGTCTACCCTAAAAATAGATGCTGACAGCAGCAGTGATGTGGATGTGAAAAATCACTAAAATAGTAGAGATGGAATTAAATAGTGAATAAATTATTTAAATGAGCCTTGATGAATCTACTTTCATATGGAAGAAATGAAACGGTCATATGAGTTGTATGTTAAGAGATATTTAGGTTTTTGTGAAACAGGGCCTGAACGGTTTCTGGAATCCCTGTTCCGACTTTGGAAATTCATTGTAAATTAACCAGAGATAATTAGGAGTCATGCCATATATGTATAGATTCCTCTTTGAGTCTAGTTTCTATAGAAACAAACTGAATCAGTATTTAAGCCCTGTACATGGAGATATCCCATTCGTAATGCATGAAGGTCGGTGTAGTCGAACCCTGGAATAGGGAGACTTTAACTAATAAACTGTACTAATTGGCCCAACCAAAATTCTAAGAAAAATATGTAGATGGACATATGAGTCTAGTTTCAGGAAAAATTACGAATCTGATTTTCGAGTTGTGGAACTCAAGTTATGATTTTAAGGTGACAGCGACGCAGTTAGCGGTCGTCTGGAAAAATTTTAATTGAATTGAGAGTAAATGAATTAGTCGGTTAGCACCTCGTGTTCGACTCCGTAACGGTCTCGAGTGCACGGGTGTTACAATTTTATTGGTATCGAGCTACGGTTTAGTCGATTCTAGGACTAACGTAGCACGCGTGAGTCTATTTATACATGCCATAAAGTGATAAAATGATAGTGTGATGATTTTTGACTAGTAAAAGGTGGTTGTTTGATTGTAATGAATCTTGATCCCGATCGAAATGTAGCAAGCTTCGACTATGAGAATTTGCGATATAACTTCACTTAGATATGCCTAAACTATTAAGTTGATCAGCACGTATCATGTACTCGTATTTGAATTTCGATTCGGATTGAATTAAGGGTATATGTGATTTTTGTATGTGGCTATGGAGCTGGAAGTTGAATGGTCGATAAGCATGTTGTGTTTGTATTCAAGTAATGTAAATGATATACTAATGTGTATTGCTATATGTGTATATGTACATGAGAATTGAGAATGAAATATGGATGTGACGTGATTATTGATATATGTGTACATGAGCATTTGAATGATACCCGGGCTAAGTCCCGAAGGCATTTATGCTAGTGAATATATCCGGGCTAAGACCCGAAGGCATTTGTGTGAGTTGTTATACCCGGGTTAAGACCCGAAGGCAATTGTGCTTGTGGTTATATCCGGCTAAATTCCGAAGAGCATTCGTGCTAATGATATATCCGGGCCAAATTCCAAAGAGCATTCGTGCTAGTGATGTATCCGGACTAAGTTCCGAAGAGCATTCGTGCTAGTGATGTATCCGGACTAAGTTCCGAAGAGCATTCGTGCTAGTGATGTATCCGGCTAGGTCTCAAGAGCAATCATGCTGGTGACGTGTATTCGGCCTTCGTGCCTAGTAGGCTTCGTCTTGGTAAATTGAGCAAAGTTTAAGTGTTCATCACTATACTAATTCAAATTTATATGAGACGATATGTTTAAAAGTGTACATACGTGATGTTTATAGACTTGGGTAAGTCATTTCAATGTGTAATAACGAATGAATAAGAGCACTATGTGTGTGAATGATTAGAGGCTTGTGTGTGTGTAAATCCCTTTAACCGAGAACTATGAGTGCGAGATCGGTCGATGGGCACTAAGTGTGTGAAGTGGAATTCATGTAAGACCTCGTCTGGGACGAAGGCATTGATTTGAGATAATGTGTAAGACCATGCAGGACATGGCATCGGCTCGATATATGAGAATATGTAAGACCATATCTAGGATATGGCATTGTAAAAGCTATATGTGCTTGAATTAGTTGAGCCCTTATAAGTAAGTAGTCGCTTAGTTGATAAACGAGCCACCGCCCTTGGCTAAGTTGATCTTTTGTGTATGAACATAAGGGTTGGTAATGTGAAGTAAGTTTTTGAGTAAATAGAGCTTAAATTATGATTTGATTAGATCATGTTTTAAGCAAATCGAAATCATGCTCTTGGTGGGTGGCTATTGAGCCGAAATTGTAAATATGATAAGTGTCTTGTGTTTGAGCTTTGTAATGAGAATGTAATAAGAATGTGTATTGATTTGTTGATATATGTGCTTGGTTATTCGAATGGTATCCGGGCTAAGTCCCGAAGGCTTTTGTGCTAAGTGACTAAATCCGGGCTAATTCCCGAAGGCAATTGTGCGAATCACTATAACCAGACTATGTCCCGAAGACAATCGAGCGAGTCGCTATATCCGGTTAAATCCCGAAGGTACGTGATTCGGAGATGAGCAATCTTGCTGTAAAAATTTCAGTTAATACGCTTGCAAAAATTCCAGCAATGAGGTATGTTCAGTATGTCTGAATGAATTAAATGTTCAGGTGTGTGGAAGTTGAATATTTAGATACGATGGAGTTATAAAGGATATTTATTGGGATGTTTGAGTATATGTGTAATTTCGGCAAAGTTCTGACTTATACATGGATGAAAATGTGGGTTACAAATATGTGGGTTGATGATGTGAATTAGACATGTTAGTATGTGCTTGATATGTGTTTGAAATGCATTTGTGAATTAAATTAAGTGATTATTGCTTATGAAATCAAGAGAATGAGATATATGTGCATACTTGTAGAAATGTTCATGTGTTTGTTTTAAGATAAGAAAAGATTTTTTTGATCGATCGAAATCAAGAATGAATTACAATTGCTATCGATGAGGAAATGTTCATATGGATGTAATTCAATAAGAGGACGTTATCCTAAACCATGCGTCGGTAAGATTTTCGGGACGAAAATTTCTTAAGTGGGGAGAGTTGTGACAGCCCAAAATTGACCCTAGTCGGAATGTGGTTTCGGGACCACAAAACCGAGGCATAAAAATAATTTAATGCTCATTTTGATGCTTATGATATGTGTTAATTGTGTGACATTTTTGATGTTTGATTTAGAGTTATAAATGTGAATTTCCTAGAAAGGACCTAGTAGAAAACTTTGAAAGTATGATGGGGAAATGCGTGATGACTAATTAAAGCATGCATGCAAAACAATGGCCTTGCATGTCAAATATCCCTCTTCTTATAGGAGGTGGCCGGCCATGACAAAGGAGTATGGGCTAAACATGTCATGAAACATGTTTTGTTGGTGCATTAGGGAGAAACAATAAACAAATAAGTATGGGTAATAAAGAAAGAAAAAAAATGTGTGTGAGTGAACCCCCTTTGCAGTGCATTGAGGAGAGAAAAGAAAAAAAAATTGTTCATCCATTTTTCATTCTCTCTTGACCAAAAATACTAGAGGGGAAGAGAGGAATTTTGCTTCATGGTTGGTTTGGAAGAGGATTAGGAAGAGGTTTGGCTATACTTGCATCAAGATTAAGGTATGTTTGAGGTTGTGCCATGAGATTCATGCATGTTTCTAGTGGATAGCTTGATGCTCTTGTTAGCCCATGGTTCAAACCTTTGTTATATCATGGGGATGGTATTTGGACAAGGTGGATTTTGTGTTAATGCCATTGCATGTTAAATATGAAGCTTGCTAATGATATATGTGATGGTGGATTGATGGCTCTTGGACTTTCTTTTTAGTATTTTTGAGTAAGACATTGAGTTCTTTGTTTAATTATGACCAAAATAATGGTAGTTGCTTACATCTTAATATCTATGAGTTCCTTTCTTGGTTCTACCATAAACCCACGAAGTATATGTTTATTTGGTGTTGTTGGAGATTATGATAGAAGCTAATGAGTGAGACTTTGATAGATACTATGAGGTTAAACTTCATGAGGTTGTAAGCTTGTAATTTGGATGATGAAATTTATGCTTTGTGAAGGTAAATGGTGTGGAAGGAGCATTCGGCCATGGTAGTAAGATGAAATGCAAAATGTTAGTATTTGCTTTCTAGTGTATAAATGCGTATTAGCCGAGTTTTGAATTTGAAATGAAATGAGATATAATCAATACGAGTAACCATACTTGTAGGAAGTATTGAACATAATTGGCCTCAACATATACATGCATACTCGGCCACATGAGAAGATTAGTGTTGCATGCTTTCGGTTAGAGGCAAGCATATTGATGCCTTTATCTTGGTTAGGAAAATCGACTAAAAGGGATGTGAGTTAATATGTTGAGTTGATGCATGATTTCACATGTATGCGACTTTAATGTCTAATGTATAAATATGGGCTAAGTGCCTTGTATTCCTCTTTTCGATGCTCAAATGATTAAGTCAATTTGTTTGTTTAATTAAGCTCAAGAGCCTAGAGGATCAAGTTGGATAAGGGAAGGGAAGAAGTGATCGAATAGCCGCCGAAATCGTTCGACCACATCCGAGGTAAGTTTTAAGCGATTAATCATTGAGTAAATTCAATCATAATAGGACATAATGAGTTGATTTGATAAGATATGATGTGGCCATGATATGTCTTAAGCCCAAATGGTAAGTTCATAAGTGTTTGGACTTGGAAAGTTAAGAGCAAATTGTAATAAATTGCTTGGACAGCAGCAGTAATGTGATTTTAGAAAATCACTATAAATTGTTGGTGTCGAATTATAGGCTGAATAAAACATGTAATCAAAGCTTAGTTGGTCTAGTTTCTTATAAAAGAGACCGTGGAAGCAAAGGAATTTCCTATAAAGAGATATTTAAAGTTGTGCGGGACAGTGTCAGAATGACTCCGAAATCCCCTGTTCTGTTTTTGGAAAATCATTATAATTTTTACAAAAATGGTTATGAGATAAGATTTATATGCTTAGACTCATTAATGAGTCTAGTTTCAAATGGAATCAAATAAAACACATTATGAATTCTGTACAATGAAAAATTTGATTCGTAGTGAAGAGTGGTCAGATTGGTCAAACAGTGAAACAGGGGAAACTTTAAGAAAAATATGGTATTGATTGGCCAAACCTAAAATTCTGAAAATTTTATGGATGAAAGATACATGAGTCTGAATTTGGGGAAAATTAACGGCAATTGATTTTGAGTTTTGTAGCTCTAGTTATAAACAATTTAGTGACTGTTGCTCAGGAAAAGAAAACTGCTTGTAGTGAATAGGTGATTTTGTTGTAAACTTTGATGAAATTATTGGAGTTGCTTATGAGCTATTGCTGAAATTGATGTACAAGAAAAATATGAAATATGTATGAGATGTATATATGTGATACGGCCTAATGGCCAATGTGATGAATGTGAAAGTGTATATATATGTGATAAGGCCTAATGGCCAATGTGATGAATGTGAAAGTGTATATACATGTGATAAGGCCTAATGGCCAATGTGATGAATGTGAAATGTGATGAATGTGAAAGTGTATATACATGTGATAAGGCCTAATGGCCAATGTGATGAATGTGAAAGAGTATATATGTGATAAGGCCTAATGGCCGATGTGATGAATGTGAAGGTGTATATATATGTGATAAGGCCTAATGGCCGAAGTGATGAATGTGAAATATATGTGTGATATGTATATGTGGTAAAGCCGAATGGCTAATGTGAAATATATGTGTGATATGTATGTGTGGTAAAGCCGAATGGCTAATGTGAATGTTGTAACATGTGATTAAATGTACATGAAACTTGGAAATATGTTCCGGGTGAGACCCGATGACTACGTGTGGAGATTATGTCTGGGTAAGACCCGATGACTACGTGTGGAGATTATGTCCGGGTAAGACCCGATGACTACGTGTGGAGATTATGTCCGGGTAAGACTTCGTAATAAGAATTGCTTATAGATATACGCAATGCGAAAGGTTAAACAGGTATGTACTCCAAGTTTATATATGATGCACACGAGAGCAATCTATGGGACTATTCCAATGATTATGTGACATCGGTTTAGTGTGAGAGGTTATGTGAAATCATATGATATATCTATGTCACATGAGCTCACTTTTATGTGAGATTTTATCTGCCTATTGTATATGATGAGATGTGCATATTCGGAAAAGGGGATAGTATGCCCGAAGGAAGAGTGAAATAAAAATACGAACAACTATGTTATGATTTGGTTGTTATCTGTTGACACTGCTTAAAACTTACTAAGCATTGTAATGCTTACTCTGTTTACTTTGTTTCCTCTGTTTTATAGATCTCATTGGAAGCTACTGGGCTCGGGATCGTCAACAACTAGTCACACTATCACTACCCACCGCTTGGTACTGCTACGTTTTGGAATATCTTATGGCATGTATGGAATAGACTAGTAGTGAGAGGATATTTTGGTCAATGTATAGGACTACCCTTTTGTTGTGGGTCATGGACCCTTTGGATTTGTATAATTTTGGATAGCCATGCGAAAATGGCTTATAAATGTTTTGAGCATAATGTTATAATCATTCGATATGTATATGCTCATTAAGAGGCATGGAAATGTTTGGCAACGATCAGCCATTAGAATGGTTCATCTTGATTATATTTTGGACTATATATGCAAGAGGGTTAGTTGAGTCATAGAAACTATGTGTTAGATAAAGTCTACCCTAAAAATAGATGCTGGCAGCAGCAGTGATGTGGATGTGAAAAATCACTAAAATAGTAGAGATGGAATTAAATAGTGAATAAATTATTTAAATGAGCCTTGATGAATCTACTTTCATATGGAAGAAATGAAACGGTCATATGAGTTGTATGTTAAGAGATATTTAGGTTTTTGTGAAACAGGGCCAGAACGGTTTCTGGAATCCCTGTTCCGACTTTGGAAATTCATTTTAAATTAACCAGAGATAATTAGGAGTCATGCCATATATGTATAGATTCCTCTTTGAGTCTAGTTTCTATAGAAACAAACGGCATCAGTATTTAAGCCCTGTACATGGAGATATCCCATTCGTAATGCATGAAGGTCGGTGTAGTCAAACCCTGTAATAGGGGAGACTTTAACTAATAAACTGTACTAATTGGCCCGACCAAAAATTCTAAGAAAAAATATGTAGATGGAAATATGAGTCTAGTTTTAGGGAAAAATTACGAATCTGATTTTCGAGTTGTGGAACTCAAGTTATGATTTTTAAGGTGACAGTGACGCAGTTAGCCAGTCATCTGGAAAAATTTTTAATTGATCTGAGAGTAAATGAATTAGTCGGTTAGCACCTCGTGTTCGACTCGATGTGATCTCGAGTGCACGGGGTGTTACAGGGCGGTTTTGGGCTGCCTATTACTTGGTCGATTTGGTTCACTCGGTTCGGCTTAACTAGACCACTTTTCATAATTTATTAATAATAATTTATTAACCCAAATTAAATTGGATATAAATTAAAATTAATTATATTATGAATTAATACACATAATTTTGGACCATCTTAGGATTAAAATTAATTCACCTTGATACTTCAAATTGCTTCTCGGTTTTGTGCTTCTAGCAATGTCTGCCGAACCATTTTTCAACCTTTGTGCAAATCTGTCGAAAATAACCAAAATTCATCAAAATTAATTATAAAATTAATTAAAATTAAACATTTTCATATTTTAAGTACACTTTAATTTATTTTATAGAAATTAATTATTTTTCGACAGGAATTTTATCGAAACTGCATGAATTTAAGTTAAAAAGGGCATGAAAAAATTTGTAAATTTTTGTGTTTTTAGTAGTAAACACACGGGAAGAGACACGACAGTGTGTCTTAGTCGTGTGGAGGACACGACCTTAGGACATGGGTGTGTGCCCAGGCCGTGTGAAGTCTGCACCTTAAATGCAAAAATTAAATTCGCAACACGGCCGTGTCTAGTACATGGGCATGTGACTTGGCCGTGTGACCCTTAATTGATACTGACATCATAAACAAAGAGTTACACGACCTGGAGACATGGGCGTGTGATCCTATTTTATGAAAATTTTTCTGAAGTTCACAGTTTAGTTACATGTTTTTGAATAAATTTTAAATTTGAACAAAATTTCATGGTCCGATTTTACTTAGTAGTATATGTTCAAGTCTAGTAATGCCTCATATCTTGTCTAGGCGTTAGATATAGGTAAGGGATGTTACATTTAGTGGTATCAGAGCTACAGTTTAGTCGGTTCTAGGACTATGTAGCGAGTGTGGAAGTCTAGCTATACATGCCATACGTATATGATGATAGTGTGACAGCTTCTAACAATTTAAATTGTGTTTTATATAGTAAATCGATCCCGAACGAGCATTTGCTGACGATGTAGAAAGTAACGCGCCTGCTCCTGCTAGTAGACCCGAGACAGTTAGTAGAGGAGAATGAGGTAGAGAAGTCTTTCTCTACATGATGAATAATTGGTACACCGAGTTTGTTCGGGGAAACCCGAGTGTTCAACCTCCCCCACCCCCTCCTATTCCTCCACTTACCCCTATAGCTCCGCAAGTTGTTGAGATGGTAAGAAGGGAAAGGCCTCCGATTGATTGAATTAGAAAGTAAGGAGCTGAAGAGTTTTGAGCTAACATTAATGATGATGTAGAAAGAGTGGACTTTTGGCTTGAGAACACCATCCGAGTCTTTGATAGGTTGTCATGCACACCAGAAGAGTGCATGAAGTGCATGGTATCACTTCTAAGAGATTCAACATACCAATGGTTGAATACCCTCGTGTCGGTTGTGCCGAGGGAAAAAGTGACTTGGGAGTTTTTCCAAAATGAAATTTGCAAGAAGTATATCAGTAAAAGGTTTATGGATCAAAAGAGGAAGGAGTTCCTCGAGTTGAAATAGGGTAAAATGATAGTTACCAAGCATGAGAGTGAGTTTGTGAGGCTTACCAAATTTGCTCGGGCATGTGTATCTATTGAAGCCATCATGTGTAAAAGATTTAAGGAAGGGTTGAACGAAGACATTCGATTGTTGGTCAGTATCCTTGAGTTGAAAAAGTTTGTTGTGCTGGTCAAAAGAGCATGCAAGGCTGAAGAATTGGCTAAAGAAAAGAAAAAAAATAGATTTGGTGTCCTAAGACTTGAAGAAGAGGCAATTGAGTAAATCTTTTTAGTCTTCATCTAAGAAGTCGAAAGAGTATACTACTTGACCTAATGCCTCTCCTAGGTATTTGAGCAAGAATAGGGGTAAGCAGTACTCATTTTCGAAAGCTCAGACTACCTCAATCGCTAGTGCTCGGAATGCTCAACCTGATCGAACAGGATGTCCCCAGTGTGGGAGACATCACCCCGACGAGTGTCGAGGGTCGATAAAACTTGTTTTAAGTGTGGTTCCCCTAATCACTTTGTTAGGGAATGTCTCGAGAGGATGGATAGAAAAAATTTTCAAGGAACAAGATCAGATAGCACTGTTAATAAGGGAAGACCTCAAAGAAACTCGGGTAGTAGAACGAATAGTAAGGGTGTGCCTAGGGAGCCTACTGTGAGATTCGAGGGTAGGGCACCTACGAGGACCTATGCCATTCACACTTGCGAAGAGGCCTTATCTCCTAGTGTGATCACGGGTAGATTTTCTATCTATGATACTACTGTTGTTGCTTTGATTGATCTAGGGTCTGCCCATTCGTATGCTTGCATGAATTGGTGTCTGATATGAACTTACTCGTCGGATCTACTGAATTCGTAATAAAAGTGTCAAACCCATTAGGCAAGTATGTGTTAGTGGATAAAGTGTGTAAGAATTGCCCTTTGTTAATTAGGGTCATTGTTTCCCAGCAAATCTTATGCTATTACAATTTGATGAATTTGATGTAATTCTTGGTATAGATTGGTTGACCACTCATGATGTGATAGTGAATTGTGAAAGAAAGTTTATTGAACTAAAATGTGAGAATGGTAATGTTCTTCGAGTTGAATCAGATGAATTAAATTGTATGCTACAGTGATTTCTTCCATGTTTGCTAAAAAATGTGTAAGAAAGGGGTATGAAGCTTAACTTTCCTTTGAATTGAACACGAAAGAGTCTAAAGAATCTAAATTAAAGATTGAACATGTACCGGTAGTAAGTGAGTATTCAGATGTGTTCCCAGATGAATTGCCTAGGTTACTTTCTATTAGCGAGGTAGACTTTGGCATTGATTTAACTCCTGGTACTACGCCTATTTTGATTACTCCATATAGGATGGCCCCAATGAAATTGAAGGAGTTGAAAGTCCAGTTACAAGAGTTAACTAACAAGGGTTTTGCGCGACCGAGCTTTTCATCTTGGGGCGCTCTCGTATTATTTGTGGAAAAGAAGGATGGTTCGATGAGGCTATGTATAGATTATCGACAGCTCAACAAGGTGACAATAAAGAAAAAGTATCCTTTGCCAAGGATTGATGATCTATTTGATCAATTATAAGGAGCCACGGTATTTTCAAAGATAGACATGAGGATCTATTACTATCAGTTACGAGTTAAAGAATCAAACGTGCCTAAGGCTACCTTTAGAACGAGGTTTGGCCATTACAAATTCCTCGTTATGCCATTTGGGTTAACAAATGCTCCTGCATGTTTATGGGTTTAATGAATAGAATATTTCATCCTTATTTGGATAAATTTGTTGTAGTGTTCATCGATGATATTTTGATTTATTCAAGAGATGAGGCAGAGCATGCCAGGAACTTGAGAACTATTTTACGGACTTTGAAGGACAAACAGTTGTATGCCAAGTTCAGTAAAAGTGAATTTTGGCTTCATGAAGTCAAGTTTTTAGGACACATTGGTTCGGGAGACGGTATTAGAGTTGACCCGAGTAGGATTTCAACCATCATTGACTGGAAACCGTCGAAGAATGTGACAGACATCAGAAGCTTTTTAGGCTTGGCCGGCTATTATAGAAGGTTTGTTAAAGGATTTTCGATGATTGCCACTCCAATGATAATGTTGTTACAAAAGGATTTTAAGATTGAATGGATAGAGAAGTGCCAACAGAGTTTTGAGAAACTGAAAGCATTGTTGACTGAAGCTCCAGTGTTAGTTCAACATGAGCCGGGAAAGGAGTTCATGATCTTTTGTGATGCATCCTTGAATGGTTTGGGATGTGTGCTTATGCAAGAAGGCAAAGTGATAACCTATGCATCTAGACAACTGAAACCGCGTGAGAAAAATTACCAGACACATGATTTAGAGCTAGCCGCCATTGTGTTTGCATTAAAGATTTGGAGACACCATTTGTATGGTGAGACTTGCCGAATATTCACCTGTCACAAGAGTTTGAAAAATCTGATGACTCAAAAGGATTTAAATCTTAGGCAACGGAGATGGTTAGAGTTGAAAAAATATTATGAGTTATTAATCGACTATCAATCGGAAAAGGCGAATGTGGTCGCCGATGCCCTAAGTAGAAAATCTTTGTTCGCTTTGAGAGCCATGGATGCTCGGTTAGCTTTATTAGATAATGGTGCTGTCGTAGCGGGAGTTGAGAGCTAGGTCGATGTTTCTTCAAGAAATTTTTGAAGCTCAGAGTTACGATAATAAATTGCAAGCCAAGAGAACTCAGTCCGAGTCGGGTTCTGAATCTGATTTTTAGGTTGATTCCGATGGTTACTTGATGTTCTGAGATAGGATTTGTGTTCCTAAAGATACTGAGTTGATTCATAAGATTTTGAATAAGGCACACAATGGTCGACTGACAGTACACCTTGTTAGTACGAAAATGTACAACAACTTGAAGAAAACATATTGGTGGAACAATATGAAGAGAGATATTTCCGAATTTGTTGCGAGATGCTTAATTTGTCAACAAGTAAAAGTTGAGCACCAAGTGCCTTCAGGATTACTACAGCCTATCATGGCTCCCGAGTGGAAAAGGGACCCAATTACCATGGATTTTGTATCAGGCTTACCTTTGACATCGAGTAAGAAAGATACGGTGTAGGTTGTTGTTGATTAATTGACGAATTCAGCTCATTTCATCCCGGCACGTACTGACTATTCGCTTGATAAATTGGCTGAGTTATATATTTCTGAAATTGTGAGACTTCACAGAATACCCTTATCGATCATATCAGATAGAGATCGAAGGTTTATCTTATTATTTTGAAAAAGGTTGCAAGAATCCTTGGGCACGAGATTGAATTTTAGTACTGATTTCCATCCACAAACCGACGGCCAATCTGAGAGAGTGATTCAAACCTTGGAAGACATGTTGAGATGTTGTGTTATAGAATTCCAAGGTAGTTGGGAAAAGTACCTACCCTAGGTTGAGTTTTCCTATAACAATAGTTTTCAAACGAGTTTAAAAATGGCACCCTATGAAAGTTGTATGGCCCGAAGTGTCGAACTCCTTTGTATTGGATAGAGCTCAAGGAAAGTAAATTACATAGGGTTGACTTGGTTAAGGAAACCGAGGACAAAGAAAAAGTAATTAAAGATTATTTAAGAGCGGTATCGGATAGAAAAAAGTCTAATGTGGATTTAAAAAGAAAATAAATTGAGTATCAAGTGGGCAATAAAGTATTTTTTAAAGTATCCCCATGGAGAAAGGTTCTGAGATTCGATAGGAAAGGCAAGTTGAGTCTTCGTTTCATAGGACCTTACGGGATCACTGAAAGGATAGGATCGGTAGTTATCGGTTGGCTTTACCGCCAGAGTTGGAAAAGATCCATGATGTATTTCACGTGTCTATGTTGCACCGTTATAGATTGGACCCATCATATGTGATTTCACCAACAGAGGTTGAGATTCAGCCGGCCATGACTTATGGCGAATAACCGATCAAGGTCTTGGCTCGGGAAGTCAAACAGTTGAGAAACAAGAATATCTCATTCGTAAAAGTGTTATGGCATAGACATGGGTTAGAGAAAGCTACATGGGAGCTTGAGGAGTCTATGAGAAACCAATATTTGCATCTTTTTACTGGTAAGATTTTCGGGGACGAAAATCCTTAAGGGGGAGAATTGTAACATTCCAAATTAGGGCCTAGACGGAACAGTGGTTTTGAAAGCACAAATCCAAAGTAGAAATATTTATATCGATAAAGTTTTAAGGTCTACTATGTGATTAAATAACTCAGTGAAAATATCGATGAGAAATTTTACTAATAAGGTGTTTAATTGAATAATTAGGACTAAATTGCAATAAGTGAAAAATATATGTTCTAGTTGATTTAGGGACTTAAATGTGACGAGATTTGAAATTTGAAGTCCTTATTTAGTAAATAAACCATTATATGCCATTATGGACAAAAATGGACATAGGAGGGCTAATATATCAAAGTTTTAATGGAAGGGCATTTTGAGTCCATCTTCTCCCTCCTTGGCTGAATTTCATAAGGAGCCATAGCTAGGGTTTCTTTCATCTTTCAAGTTCAAAGTAAGTGCATCCTAGCCCCGTTTTTAATGTTCTTTATATTTTTGAAATCCTCGTAGCTGATTTAGTTATTTCTACTCTTAATATGAGATAAGGTTCATGTTAAAAAATATACCCATGAATGATATGCTTGTGCTTTGATGTCTAATGGGAGAATATGGAGGTTTGAGGTGTGATAAACAACTTTTACTAGGTGGTTTTTGGTGAAATTGATATAAAGGACCTAATTGTAAAAGTTGTAAAAACTATGTGTAAATGTGTGAATAAATGAAAATATTGGGATGATATAAGAGAATAGATGATTCGGCTAGGCTTGGTTAATGAGAAAATGGGATACTTTTCATTTTACGAGCCTAGGGGCAATTTCACAATTTTGTGAAATTTTAAGAGCAAAATTGTAATTTTTCCATATCGTGATTTTGGACTAAATTGAATAGTGCGTGTATTAAATGAATTAAATGTGCTATTATAGGTCAAGAAGGACGAGGGATAGACCTTGACTGAGGAAAAGGCGAGGTTGTGGACTAAATCACAAATTGTCATATTTTGCACCAAGGTAAGTTGTGTGTAAGTAATTCAATAACTCCGATGTTACGTATTTAATATTTGACATTATATTATACATGTATGCATACTTTAATGAAATTGACTTGTGATGGTCTAATGGAAGTTTAGTGATAGCCTCGTATCTTGGAAGCCCCGGGAGACCTAAAGGAATACTTAGGACTTGGATG
The DNA here is from genome assembly GCF_025698485.1 of Gossypium arboreum. Classification (NCBI taxonomy): domain Eukaryota; kingdom Viridiplantae; phylum Streptophyta; class Magnoliopsida; order Malvales; family Malvaceae; genus Gossypium; species Gossypium arboreum. Next base: position 87,828,447 of record NC_069075.1, on the reverse strand, counting down.
TCGTAACACCGTGATAAATGAGATTCCATGTAAGACCATGTCTGGGACATGGCATCGGCATATGAGATATGTGCCTGTGTAAGACCATGTTTGGGACATGGCATCGACGATAATATGTATGCAGTGTAAGACCTTGTTTGGGACATTTCATCGGCGATGATGTACGTGCCGGTGTAAGACCATGTCTTGGACATGGCATTCTCGATGATGTATGTGCTAGTGTAAGACCATGTCTGGGACATGGCATCGGCGATGATATATGTGCCAGTGTAAGACTATGTCTGGGACATGGCATTGGTACTATAACATCCCGAAATAGGTCTTAGTCAGAACAGTGGTTTCAAAACCACAAATTTGAGGTCAAAAAAGTATTTTAATATTATTTTCTGTGTTATAGCATGATTATATGAGTGCATGAAAATTTTGGTGAATTAATTTTAGCTTTTGTGAGCTTAATTGCGAAAAAAAACTAAATATCATAAATGGAAAAAATTTTGTTTTATTACCCAAATATATTAAATAGCTAGAGAACCAAAATTGAAGGTCTTTAAAGTACAAATAGGCCATTAAGGGTGTGACGGCCGGCCATAGTGACAAGAAAATTTGAAAAGTCAACATTTGGTGGCATTAGGTGATTTGTTTTGATAATAAAATAAAATAAAGAAAAGGTTGTTATCTTTTTCATTTCTTCTTCTTCTTCCATCGAAAATGGCAGCTAACATGGGGGTTTTGAGAGCTTAAATTTTCAGCCACTTAGTTCCCTTGCAAGTAAGTGATTTTGATGGTCATTTTTTATTATTTTTGTATTTTTGGAACCCTTGTAACTTAATCTATCTAATGGGGGGATAATTTTGCAAAATAGTTGAAAGTTTAAGATTTTTCCATGTGAATATTTATGTTTTTTGCTGAATTTTTATGGAATAAAATAAGTCATGGCTTCTAATATCCCGAATTAGGGCCTAATCGAAATAGTGGTTTCGTGACCACAAATCCGAGATAGAAATAATTATTTTATAATTATTTTGATGTTTGTGATATGATTGCATGATTGTGTAAAAATTTCGTGATGAAATCCTATGCCTAAAGTGCTTAAATTGAAATTAGGGACTAAATCGAATAATTTGCAAAACTTGCATTCTAGGAGTTTTTAGTATGAAATATTAATGAGGAGGTCTTGAATAGCAATTTGACCAATTTCTAAGTCTATGGACAAAAATTGGACATGGATGGAATTTTTGGAAAGTTTAGTAGTAAGGGCATTTTGGTCATTTGTATATTAAATGAAATAAAATGGGAAAAATAACACAAAATGATCATCTTCTCCATATTGTTGCTGCCGAATTTTACCTCTCCCCATAGCTAGGGTTTCTTCAACTTTTAAGCTTCATAGTAAGTGATTTCATGCCCCGTTTTTAATGATTTTTATGTTTTTGAAATCCCGGTAGCTCGAATTAACTTCTGCTAGCAATAATTCAACCTAGGGTTCATATTTGGAAAAATACCCATAGGTGAAATTTGTGTATTTTGGTGTTTTATGATAGAATATGAGGTTTTAAATTATGTTAGACAACTTGTGCTACTCGGTTTTAAGCAAAAACGAGTAAAAGAGCTTAATCGGTAAAAATACCTAATAGTCATAAGTACATGTTAGAGTGTGAATTTGATGTTGTCATACAAGGGAAAAATTATCAGCCTGTCATAAAACATAAGAATAAGGGATGAAGTTTAATTCCCGAGCCTAGGGGCAAAAGTGTAATTATGCAAAAGTTTAGGGGCAAAAATGTAATTTTGCCAAAGTTTGTATTAAATGCTGCTTTGATGAATGTATGTATTAAATAAGATTAATTTGGCATTATAGATCAAGAGAAACGAGATTCAAGTCGCAATCGAGGGAAAAACAAAGTTTACGAAGAATAGGCTCGATTGCTAATAATTTTGTATTGAGGTAAGTTCATCTGTAAATGTAGTAACATAATTTTCATTTTGAGAAATTTAATGTTGTTTATATGATATGATGCTTATTATTATCATGAAATGTTATGTTTTGTGGTTATTGTTGAATAATATGTAATTATGTGAATTACTTGATGAGTATGAACTATCACCGAGTATCGGTTTCGATATTTCATGGAAGACGGAAAAGATGTGAGATCGAGGAAAAAAGCCCGTTTGAACATTAGGAATAGATTAGAATACAAGTGACACGTCACTAGGATAGTTGAATTCCGAACTCGTTGAGTTGAGTCTGAGTTCGTGAGTTGTAACTAGGCATCCGAACTCGTTGAGTTGAGTCCGAGTTCACTTATGGATGCGAATGCCCAAGCTCGTTGAGTTGAGTCCGAGTTCACTTATGGGCAAGTTACATGGTAGCTTGGCTACATAAGTTCCGTAGGCTATTGATTTGTCTAGCTGCGGGTATGACACTTACGTTCATGAAATCCACGTATTCAAATTATATTCCGATGTGTTCAACGGATGAATCTTAAGTGAATAAGAAGAATGCCTAAAATGAAGGTGACATATTGGTAAGTGTGGTGAATGAGAAAATTTGACAGCTATGTTCTTAAATCCTCGGGTTGAGAACTTGGTATGATGAAATCGTAGAAAGATATTAAATGCAAATGAAACATGAATGTCCTGGTGTTGTTTATGCAAATGATGTTTTATATGGAATTTGAAGATTATGTTACTTGCTATTTGCATGTGAACTTACTAAGTATTTATGCTTACTCCCGTCTTTTCATTCATTGTAGGTGTTGACAAGCCGGCTTGAGAATCGGATAGGTCGAAGATTCGTCCACACTATCTGAAGGCCTAAATTGGTAAAATGGCTTGTGTGTTTTGAATGTGGCATGTATGGCAAAATACTCACTTTGTGTAAATGATCTTATGATATGGCTATGGTTTGGCAAGAAAAGGGTTTGTAAATTATTAGCCATTGGAATGACCAATCTAAGTCATATTTGATGTTATGTATGTTTAAAATGCTATTTAGTCCATGAAAATATATAGTAAAGTAAAATTTGCCATAAAACAGAATCTGACACCAGCAGTGATGTAAATTTGAAAAATCACTAAAAATAGTAGAAATGGAATTAAATGATGAGTAAGTTATGAAATTGAATCTTGATGAGTCTATTTTCATATGTATGGAACAAAACAGATATATGAGTTATATTTTGTGAGATATTTAAGTTTTGGTGGAATAGGGTCAGAGTGATCTCTGTATCCCCTGTTTTGACTTTAAAAATTCACTATAAATTGTACAAAAACAATTAGAGCTTTATATTAGACGTATGAAATCCTTATTTATTCTAGTTTTATCATAAATGAACGGTATAGTCATTGAAACTCTGTACAGGGAGATATCTGATTCATAATACATAGGGGTCAGAGCAGTCAAACCCTAAAATAGGGGAGACTTTAACTAATAAACTGTACTAATTGGCTTGACCAAAAATTCTAGAAAATATTTAGTAAATAGATATATGAGTCTAGTTTCAGGAAAAATTTATGGAATTTGATTTCAATTTTTGGAACTCAAGATGTGAATTTTTAAGCGACTGTTACGCAGATTGCCAGCTTGACTGGAAATTTTAAAAATAAATTGTTTGAGCTGTTAAATTAATAAATTGAGTTTAGTATCACCTCAAGCTCGACTCTGGCAACTATATCGGGCGTGAGGGCACTTTTGGTGGTATCAAAGCAGGTTTAGTCGGTTCTCGGACTAATGTGTTGTATGTACGGGTTTTGCTATACATGCCATATATATATTCTGATAGTGTGACGACTTCTGACCTTTTAAATGATTTTTTTTATATAGTAAATGGATCCCGATCCAGTTGCGACTGATGATGTAGAGAGTAATGCACCAGCTTCGGCTGAAGGGGCGGTGCCAACTGAAAATCCACCTCTTACTGTTGGTCAAGGAGGAGGAAAAGGGGCTCGGGAAGCCTTTCTCCAGATGATGAGTGCCTGGTATACTGAGTTTGTTCGTACGAACCCGAATGCAAAACCTCCCCCACCTCCCCCGATTCCTCAACCTGTAACCCCGATGCCTCAAGGAATAAATCTGATGAAATTTTACAGAACTCCAGTTGACAGAATCCGTAAGCAAGGGGCTAAAGAATTCAGGGAAAATATTGATGATGATGCTGAGAAAGCAGAGTTTTGGCTTGAGAATTCTATTCGAGTATTTGATGAATTGTCTTGTACATCTGAGGAATGCTTAAAATGTGTTATATCATTGTTGAGGGATTCAGCTTATCATTAGTGGAAGACATTGACTTCAGTAGTATCGAAAAAAAAAATAACTTGGGAGTTCTTTCAAGAAGAATTTCGGAAGAAATACATCAGTGAAAGATTTATTGATCAGAAGCAGGGGAACATGATAGTTACTGAATACGAAAGGGAGTTCGTCAGGTTGAGTAAGTATGCTAGAGAATATATTCTTAGAGAGGCTAAAATGTGTAGATGATTTGAAGGCGGACTCAATGAAGACATCAAAGTATTTGTTAGGATTCTTGAATTAAAAGAAATGGTAGTACTGGTTGATCGAGCTTGCAAGGCTGAAGAACTACTTAAAGAGAAGAAAAAAATAGAGGCTGAGATTAGAAATTGGAAGAAAAGACCGACGAGCAGTTCATTCTCATAGCAATCTAGAAAATCTAGAAATATGAATCCTCGTTCATAGGTTTTGACGGGACAATCATATTGAAATTTTAAGAAGCAAAATGTGGGTCCTAAATCTCAGACTACTTCTGCGACTAGTGTGGGAAATACGAGATTCGTTAAGCCCGAGTGCCAATAGTGTGGCAGAAATCATTTTGGCCAATGTAGAGCAAATGAATGTTTTCAGTGTGGTTCTCTGGATCATTTTATTAGAGACTGCCCAGAGAGAGTCGAGAAAGAGAAATTTCAGAGTGTAAAAGTTAGTAGTGCAGACTTGAGGGGAAGATATTTGAGAAAATCTGGAAATGAAGCAAGCAGCAAGAATGTAGCCAAAGATTCAGCAGCTAAATCTGAAGCAAGGGCTCCAGCTAGAAAATATGCTATAAAGGCACGTGAAGATGCTTCATCAGCCGACGTGATTACTGGTATATTTTCTCTTTATGATGTTAATGTTATTGCTTTGATCCCGGTTCTACTCATTCATATGTGTGCATGAAACTGGTGTCTAGTATGAATATACCTGTTGAGAACACAAAATTTATGATTAGAGTGTCAAATCTGTTAGGCAAATGTGTGATAGTTGATAAAGTATGCAAGAAATGCCCTTTAATGATTCGGGGTCATTACTTTCCGACCGACTTGATATTGTTTCCATTTGATGAATTTGATGTTATTTTGGGTATGGATTGGTTGACATTGCATGATGCTATAGTAAATTGCAAAGAAAACGTTATAGAATTAAAGTGTGAAAGTGGTGAAATTCTGCGGGTTGAACCAGATAAATCAGAGGCATTATTTAGTATGATTTCTTCGATGTCGGCTCAGAGATATTTGAGAAAGGGTTATGAAGCTTATTTGGCGTATGTAATTAATACAAAAGAAGTTGAAAAGAAAGTTGAATCAATCTTTGGGTGTGTGTGAATTTGCGACGTATTTCGGAAGAATTGCGGGTTTGCCTCGGTCGGGGAAGTAGAATTTGGTATTAATTTGATACCGGGAACAGCTCCGATCTTGATTGCTCCGTATAAAATGGCACCAGCAGAGTTGAAAGAATTAAAGTCGCAGTTGCAAGAGTTGACTAATAAAGGCTTTGTGAGACCGAGTTTTTCACCTTGGGTGCTCCCGTGTTATTTGTGAAAAAAAAGGATGGTTCTATGAGATTGTGTGTTGACTATCGGCAATTAAACAAGGTGACAATAAAAAACAAGTCTCCGTTGCCAAGAATTGATGAATTGTTTGATCAGCTAAAAGGAGCGATATGGTTTTCAAAGATTGACTTGAGATCTGGGTACTACCAGTTGTGAGTAAAAGAGTCGGATGTGCCTAAAACTTCTTTTAGAACAAGGTACGGTCATTATGAATTTTTAGTTATGCCATTAGGGTTGACAAATGCTCCCGCTGTGTTTATGGATTTAATGGATCACATATTTCAGCCATACTTGGACAAATTTGTTGTAGTGTTTATAGATGACATCTTAATTTATTGAAAAGATGAGACCGAACATGCTTAGCACTTGAGGATAGTTTTGCAAACTTTGAGAGATAAGCAGTTGTATGCTAAGTTTAGTAAAAGTGAATTTTGGCTTCGGGAAGTTGGATTTTTAGGTCACATTGTTTCAGGTGATGGTATACGGGTTGATCCTAGTAAAATTTTAGCCATTGTTGATTGGAAACCACCGAAAAATGTAACCGAGGTTAGAAGTTTCTTAGGGCTAGCTAGGTATTATCGGCCTTTTGTAAATGGATTTTCTATAATTGCTGCTCCTATGACTAGACTACTCCGAAAGGATGTTAAATTTGAATGGACGGAAGAATGTCAACAGAGTTTTGAAGAATTGAAAAAGTTATTAACTGAAGCACCAGTGTTGGTACAACCCGAATCAGGTAAAGAATTTGTGGTGTATAGTGATGCTTCTTGAAATGGCTTAGGATGTGTACTTATGCAAGAAGGAAAAGTGGTGGCTTATGCTTGAGGCGCTTAAAATCTCACGAAAGGAATTATCGACTCATGATTTGGAATTGGTCGCTATAGTGTTTGCTTTGAAGATTTGGCGACATTATTTGTATGGTGAAAAGTGCCGAGTATATACCGACCACAAAAGTCTTAAGTACTTGATGTCACAAAAAGACTTGAATTTGAGACAGCGAAGATGGTTGGAGTTATTGAAAGATTACGAGCTTGTTATTGATTACCATCTGGGAAAAGCGAATGTGGTTGCCGATGCTTTAAGCAGAAAGTTGCTATTTGCTTTGAGAGCTATGAACACTCGGTTAAAGGTATCAGATGATGGTTCGATTCTAGCAGAGTTAAGAGCAAGACTGATGTTTCTACAGGAGATTTGTGAAGCTCAGAAAAATGATCAAGATTTGCAAGCCAAGAGAAAGCAGTGTGAAGCTGACACGGGATCAGATTTCAGAATCAGTTCTGATGGTTGATTGATGTTTAAAAACTGGATTTGTGTACCAAAAAATGATGAGTTGATTCAAAAGATTTTCCATGAAGCACATAATGGTTGTTTGGCGGTTCATCCGGGCAGTACAAAAATGTATAATGACTTGAAGAAAATGTATTGGTGGAGTGGAATGAAAAGAGATATTTCTGAGTTTGTATCAAAGTGCTTAGTTTGTCAACAAGTGAAAGCTGAACACCAAGTACCTTCGGGATTACTCCAGCCTATCATGGTTCCTAAATGGAAATGGGATCGGATTACTATGGATTTTGTATCAGGGTTGCCGTTAACCCCGGGAAAGAAAAATGCCATCTGGGTAATCATTGATAGACTGACTAAATCGGTTCATTTTATTCCGGTATGTACGGATTATTCTCTTAATAAGTTGGCTGAATTATATATCTGTGAGATTGTTAGACTTCATGGAATACCTTTGTCAATCATTTCGGATAAAGATTCGAGATTTACTTCACGGTTTTGGCAAAAGTTGCAAGAGGCATTAGGTACGAAGTTAAATTTCAGCACTTCCTTTCATCCACAAACTGATGGACAATCAGAGAGAGTAATCTAGATTCTTGAAGACATGCTCAGATGTTGCGTATTGGAATTTCAAGGTAGTTGGGAAAGGTACTTACCGTTGGTAGAATTTGCTTATAATAATAGTTATCAGACGAGTTTGAAGATGGCACCTTATGAAGCATTGTATGATCGTAAATGTCAGACGCCATTGTATTGGACTGAACTCAAGGAAAATCAGATTTATGGAGTTGATCTAATAAAAGAAATCGAAGAAAAGGTGAAAGTGATTCGAGATTGTTTGAAAGCTGCTTCAGATAGACAAAAATCTTATGCGGATTTGAAACGAAAAGAAATCGAGTTTCAAGTTGGTGATAAGGTAATTTTGAAAGTGTCTCCATGGAAGAAAGTCCTTAGATTTGGACGGAAGGGTAAGTTAAGTCCGCGTTTTATTGGACCGTATGAAGTAATTGAAAGAATTGGACCAGTAGCTTATCGGCTAGCATTGTCATCTGAATTACAGAGGATGCATGATGTTTTCCACGTATCTATGCTACATCGGTATCATTCGGATCCTTCACATATAATTTCACCGACAGACGTTGAGCTACGACCGAATATGACTTATGAAGAAGAACCAATTAAGATTTTAACTCGAGAAGTCAAACAACTAAGAAATAAAAGTGTCGCTCTCGTGAAAGTATTGTGGCAAAAGCACGGGGTAGAAGAGACTACATGGGAACCTGAGGAGACTATGAGAAATCAATACCCACACCTATTTATCGGTAAGATTTTCGAGGACAAAAATCCTTAAAGGGGGGAGAGTTGTAATATCCCGAATTAGGGCCTAATAGGAATAGTGGTTTTGTGACCACAAATCTGAGATAGAAATAATTATTTTATAATTATTTTGATGTTTGTGATATGATTTCATGATTGCGTGAAAATTTCGTGATGAAATCCTATGCCTAATGTGCTTAAATTGAAATTAGGGACTAAATCGAATAATTTGTAAAACTTGCATTCTAGGAGTTTTTAGTATGAAATTGCTTTGGAAAATTAATGAGGAGGTCTTAAGTAGAAATTTGACCAATTTCTAAGTCTATGGACAAAAATTGGACATTGATGGAATTTTTGGAAAGTTTAGTAGTAAGGGCATTTTGGTCATTTGTATATTAAATGAAATAAAATGGGAAAAATAACACAAAATGATCATCTTCTCCATATTTTTGCTGCCGAATTTTACCTCTCCCCATAGCTAGGGTTTCTTCAACTTTTAAGCTTCATAGTAAGTGATTTCATGCCCCGTTTTTAATGATTTTTATGTTTTTGAAATCCTGGTAGCTCGAATTCACTTATGCTAGCAATAATTCAACCTAGGTTCATATTTGGAAAAATACCCATAGGTGAAATTTGTGTATTTTGGTGTTTTATGATAGAATATGAGGTTTTAAATTATGTTAGACAACTTGTGCTACCCGGTTTTAAGCGAAAACGAGTAAAAGAGCTTAATCGGTAAAAATACCTAATAGTCATAAGTACATGTTAGAGTGTGAATTTGATGTTGGCATAGAAGGGAAAAATGATCAGCATGTCATAAAACATAAGAATAAGGGATGAAGTTTAATTCCTGAGCATAGGGGCAAAAGTGTAATTATGCAAAAGTTTAGGGACAAAAATGTAATTTTTCCAAAGTTCGTATTAAATGTTGTTTTGATGAATTTATGTGTTAAATAAGATTAATTTGGAATTATAGATCAAGAGAAACGAGATTCAAGTCGCAATCGAGGGAAAAACAAAGTTTACGAAGAATAGGCTCGATTGCTAATAATTCTGTATCGAGGTAAGTTCATCTGTAAATGTAGTACCATAATTGTCATTTTGAGAAATTTAATGTTGTTTATATGATATGATGCTTATTATTATCATGAAATGTTATGTTTTGTGGTTATTGTTGAATAATATGTAATTATGTGAATTACTTGATGAGTATGAACTATCACCGAGTATCGGTTTCGATATTCCGTGAAAGACGGCAAAGATGTGAGATCGAGGAAAAAATCCCGTTTCAACCTTAGGAATAGATTAGAATACAAGTGACATGTCACTAGGAAATTTGAGTTCTGAAGTCGTTGAGTTGAGTCTGAGTTCGTGAGTTGTAACTAGGCATCCGAACTCGTTGAGTTGAGTCCGAGTTCACTTATGGATGCGAACACCCGAGCTCGTTGAGTTGAGTCCGAGTTGACTTATGGGCGGGTTACATGGTAGCTTGGCTACATAAGTTCCGTAGGCTATTGAGTTTGTCTAGCTGCGGGTATGACACTTACGTTCATGAAATCCGCGTATTCGAATTATATTCCGATGTGTTCAACAGGTGAATCTTAAGTGAATGGGAAGAATGCCTAAAACGAAGGTGACATATTGGTAAGTGTGGTGAATGAGAAAATTTGACAGGTATATGCTTAAATCCTCGGTTTGAGAACTTGGTATGATGAAATCGTAGAAAGATATTAAATGCAAATGAAACATGAATGTCTTGGTGTTGTTCATGCAAATGATGTTTTATGCGGACTTTCATGATTATGTTACTTGCTATTTGCATGTGAACCTACTAAGCATTCATGCTTACTCCCTTCTTTTCATTCATTGTAGTTGTTGACAAGCCGGCTTGAGAATCGGGATAGGTCGAAGATTCGTCCACACTATCCGAAGGCCTAAATTGGTAAAATGGCTTGTGTGTTTTGAATGTGGCATGTATGGCAAAATACTCACTTTGTGTAAATGATCTTATGATATGGCTATGGTTTGGCAAGAAAAGGGTTTGTAAATGATTAGCCATTGGAATAGCCAATCTAAGTCATATTTGATGTTTTGTATGTTTAAAATGCTATTTAGTCCATGAAAATATATAGTAAAGTAAAATTTGCCATAAAACAGAATCTGACAGCAGCAGTGATGTAAATTTGAAAAATCACTAAAATCGTAGAAATGGAATTAAATGACGAGTAAGTTATGAAATTGAATCTTGATGAGTATATTTTCATATGTATGGAACAAAACAGGTGTATGAGTTATATTTTGTGAGATATTTAAGTTTTGATGGAATAGGGTCAGAGTGATCTCTGTATCACCTGTTCTAACTTTAAAAATTCACTATAAATTGTACAAAAAAAATTAGGAGCTTTACCTTACAAGTATGAAATCGTTATTGAGTCTAGGTTTATAAGAAACAAACGGCATAGTCATTGAAACTTTGTACAAGGAGATATCTGATTCGTAATACATAGGGGTCAGAGTAGTCGAACCCTGAAACAAGGGAGAATTTAACTAATAAACTATACTAATTGGCTTGACCAAAAATTCTAGAAAACAAGTAGTAAATATATATATGAGTCTAGTTTCGGGAAACATTTACAGAATTGGATTTCGAGTTTTGGAACTCGAGATATGAATTTTTAAGCGACTGTTACGCAGATTGCCAGCTTCACTGGAAATTTTAAAAATAAATTGTTTGAGCTGTTAAATTAATGAATTATGTTTAGTAACACCTCAAGCTCGACTTTGGTAATGGTGTCGGGCGTGAGGGCGTTACATGGCTATGTAATAAACAACTTTTGTGAAAGGATTTTCATGAAAAACACCTAAATGGACCTTTTTGTAAAGGTTGATAAAAAGATGATAAATGTATGAAATGAATGAAATTTTGAGTTGCTATAAGCCTAAAATAAATTCAGCTAGGTTTAATTAATGAAGAAATTTGATAAAAATTGATTTACGTGCCTCGGGATAAAATCATAATTTTTGTGAGAGTTTAGGAGTAAAATGGTTGTTTTTCCAAAGTATAAATTATGGAATGTATTGGTTAATGTGATGATTAAAGTAGTGAATTTTATCATTTTAGATCAAGGAACCGAGATTCAGGCTTAAATCGAAAAGTACAAGGTTATGGACTAAAATGGCGTAATTAGCCGAAATTGTATTTGAGGTAAGTCCGTATGATTAAATAAGCATGTTATCCATGTTATTGTTAATGAAATCTATCTTACTAAGATTGTATCAAATTTTATGTTGATGATATTGTATATGAGAAAGTGATGCCAAATGTTAATAACATTTATGTGATGATTGAATGCATTGGAAATTTGATGGAATATGATATTCCATTGAAACGAGTAAGTTGTGCATAAATATTACAGCTTTATCGTTATTATGCACTGAATGGTTAATTTTGCATGAAATGTTTGAATGTGGCTATCAGAAATGTATGATGAGACTTAACGTGATAAACTCCTGGCTGAACTTTGAAAATAGATTGGATATTCATGCCATGGCATTTGGGTGACATGTGTGCTAGTATAAGACATGTATGGGATATGCATCAGCCACATTATGAGAGCCAGTGTAAGACCATGTCTGGGACATGGCATCGGCATTGAGATGAGAGCTAGTGTAAGACCATGTCTGGGACATGGCATCGGCACCGATAGATGAGAGCCAGTGTAAGACCATGTCTGGGACATGCCATCAGCCTCGATATATGAGAGTCAGTGTAAGACCATGTTTGGGACATGGCATCGACTTTGATGTGTGAGCCAGTGTAAGACCATGTTCGGGACATGGCGTCGGCATCTTCCCCTATGTTTGAGGCCTAATGAATATCTTATAGTATTCCAAGTGGTTCAATGGGTAGTTCAAAGCTTGTGATGAAAGCGAGAAGGTAAGTATATGAGCATGTTGAAAAGGTACAGGTATGTACTCGAAGCTCCAATACTATTATGATCATGAAATGATGCATCTTTTGGTAAGAATGTAAATGAGTAAGTCATACCTATGAGAATGACTTTGTGACGACCTTGTAAATATTAGGTTGATACCTATGGTGTATAATTATGTGGTAAATGTAACACCCCAAACCCAGCCTAGACGTTATGGTCGAATTTGGTGATGTCACATTGAAGTGTTTTTCGCAAAGTATGATCTCGTTGAAAAACCGTTCTTTATTTTTAACCTTTCTGTGTGTTTCTAAGTCATGTCATTCATTTCAAAGTTTGCGTCACTATCCAAAAAGTATTTACTTTAAAACCGGTATTTATTTTCAAAAATATCATTTCATAGCGGAAGCTTTTTTAAACAATTGTGTACTTGCGTTTACTTTGTAAAAACATTGTTTCTTTTGAAAACTCGTGTTTTCCTATCTCTAGCAGTTATAAACCAAAGCAAATAAATAAACCCAAATTAAAGTTAAAAATCCTTTAAGGCGTTATTACAGTAAAATACCCAAAAATTAAATCGAAACCATAAAGTACTATTTAAAATTAAATAGGTCGTGTGGCCACCGCTGAGTCCTCCGTTGCACTGATCCACCTAAGTCTGGGGATTACCTGTACAGTTTAAACAGATGAATTAGTTTACGAAAACCTAGTGTGTAATCCCATATAAGAAAAAAGTCAAAAATAAACACAGTCTGGGCCTAAGCCCTTTTTAGTAATAGTGACAATATCAATCTGGGCTTTAGCTCATCTCAATATAGAAACAGTCGTGTGTTTGGGCCTTGGCCCATTGCAGTAAGAGTAAACAGTGCACTAATAGTGAACAGTATGCAAGTCCTACCCATCCAGCCTCTACACTCCATCTCCATCCAACCCTACACTCCATGTGGGGATAAAATCAACCCACCCATCCCTACACTCCAAGTAGCACTGGTTGTGGCACTAAACCGTATTTGCAGCAAAGTTGCCAATACAGTACACTTCCTCCAATCTTATAAACACCCACCCCATGCAATGCATCATGCCACATGCCATGTCATATCATAATATTATACATGTACTCAATACAGTTACAATAGCATGCTAAAATATAAACATATATCACATAGGGGCAAAATAGTCATTTTACCTCATAAGGGCAAAAACAGTCATTTTACCACATAAGGGAAAAACACTCATTTTATCAATTAGGGGTCTAGGCACACTTACCGACCCAACAGTAGGTCCACAATCGTCTCGAGCGACCTGTGCAACCTTAGCAGTCAAACAGTAAGAGTGGGCCCAAGGCCCCTAATACGGGCCCATATGGGCCCACATGCCCCTGTGGCCCACATAGCCTAGAAATGGCCTTAACCATGTGAACTACACAGCTTGGCTCAATATTCTCCACACTTTCGTGTGATTTACCCGTGTGAGGCCCATAGGCCCGTAGGGTCCACACTGCCCATTTCGGCCCAACATGGCCCAAACAGAACTCAGCCCATGAAATCCCTCATGGTCGACCTTAATAATCTTACGCCCACGTCTAGGCATTTGGTTTACCGTACGAACGAGCGCACACTCGTGTAGCGTCGTTGATCACTTATTTCAGCTTTTGTCGATTTACGAGTAGGGGTAGTGGTTTACACACCTTGCTTTTATTTACCGAGAGAAAAAAACTGATCACACTTTTGAACCCTACATATAACAATAATCCTCAATTACTCACTTAATCGAATGCCCAATCAGATGCACACAACTAACCAAATCGTTGAATCCATACAATAACGTACCTTCGAACAAGCCATGAGAGGGGATCGATCCACCCTAATGCCAACAGAGGATCTTTTCCCTCTCCTTCGACAAGCTCTTGTCCACCAACTAAGCATAGGTAAACACTTAATAAGCTAGCACCAAAATAATACTATTATACTACTCTAAAATCATCCAATCGTTAACCCCCTTACCTTGATGGGACAACCAAAATCTTCTTCACCTTATCAGTCGAGAGAGGACGATCACACAAGCCCTCGGTTACAACCTGTAAATCAACCAACCTCTTGTTAATGCCTAATCGAAAGCATAGTTTAAACCAAACCAAGAGTTACTCTTATTGAAACACTGCCCCGGACACTTGTAACTACCCCCAAAATCGATAGATAGCAGTGGAAAGAAGATCGGTATAGTGAGGGTAAAAGAAAGGGGTAGAATTCGGTCAAAAACAACCAATTGAGAGAGCAAGAAAGGAAGGGGAAATCGATCAAGAAGTAACCTGTGATAGCCCTAATTTGGCCCTAGTCCGAAAGTGGTTTCGAGATCACAAAACTGAGTCACAAAAATAATTAAATGTTATATTCTGTGTTTATTATATGTGAAAGTGCATGTGTGAAAATTTCATGCTTTGATTTTGTCATTTGAGAGTAAAATTATGAAATAGGACCTATGTGAAAATTTCTGAAAATGCTATAGGCCAAATTGTAGTGGCCAAATAATTTGTAGTGTAAAATAGGAGGATTTGCATGTCAAACCTCCCATTTTACATGTAGTGGCCGGCTATCATGTTGGTGGTAGACAACATGTGCAAATTTTTTTATTGAAAATTATGGCATGAGTATGGCACAAATATTATATGCCATTTTGTGTCATAAATTGTTGGGTAATTAGAATAATAAGAGTAACAAAAGGAAGTGAAGGAAAAGTTTTGTCCATCCTTGTTCATGGTAGCCAAAAATGGAAGAGAAAGGAGAGGAAAAGAGCTCTTGAATGTTCGGTCACTTGGGAAGAAAATCCAAGATAAGTTCATGGTGCTTTGCTTTATTTTGATGTTCATGGGTTTTCTTGTTTCTACCTTAACCCATGAAGCATATTTTTGATATTTGGTTGTGTTGTGAGCATTCGGTCATGAATGGAAATGAGAGAAATGGTTGTTGTTTCATGTTCTTTTGATGAAAAATGGAGAATAGATGAAGTTGAGCCAAGCAAATGAGCATGCATGTGCCTTAGATGCTAAGGGGAAAAATCGGCTAACATGTTGTCTGTATTATGGCCGAATGTGAACTTGGATAATATTGAGTAATGTTTTGCTTTAAAATGATGAAAGGAAGATTATGCTTAAGTGAAGTTATAGGTATGTGATGATTGATTTGTGATATGCATGTTTAAATAACATGCATGCAAGGTATGTTTGAAAGAGTAAATTGGTAATAAATCTGCTTGGGACAGCAGCAGTAATGTGATTTTGGAAAATCATCATAAATTTTGGGAGATGAGTTAGAAGCTGAATAAATTATGTAATTAAATCTTAATGAGTCTAGTTTCTTATAAAAGAAACCGTGTAACCAAAATAATTGTCGATGATTAGATATTAGAAGTGATGTGGGACAGGGTCAGAATGACTTCTAGATCCTCTGTTCTGTATTTATAAAATCATTATAAATTGTAAAAAAAATGGTTATAAGATGAAGTTTATATTCTTAGACTCCTTAATGAGTCTAGTTTCAAATGAAATAAACGAGAACATATTTTGAATTTTGTACAATGAGAAATTTGATTCGTAGTGAAGAGTGGTCAGATTAGTCAAACAGTGAAATAAGGGAAACTTTAATAAAAATCTGGTATTGATTGGCCAAACCAAAAATCCTGAAAATTTTATGGGTAAAATATATGTGGGTCTATTTTCAGAGAAAATTAATGGAACTTGATTTGGAGTTTCGTAGCTCCAGTTATAAATGATTTAGTGACTGTTGCTCAGAAAGACAGCTTGCAGTGAAATTATGATTATGTGAGAAACATTGACAAAAAACTGTTAATGAGTTGCTTATTGATTTCTTATAAGCTTACTTGATCAGTAGGTGTGAAAGTTGAATATATATATATTATATTTTGAAAGTGATGCTTGAATAGTCGAATAATGACTAGTTTAAAATCTTTAAATTTTAAGCTCAAGAGCATAGAGGGGCAAATTCGGATAAAAGAAAAGAGAAAGTAATCGAATAGCCATTGTAATCATTCGGCAACATTTGAGGTAAGTTCTTAAGTGTTTAAGCTTGATTCCTTTTTATATGCCCAAGAGTTAAATTAATATGGTAAAGGGAATGTAAATTTTATTTAGTTAATGTGCCGAATATGTAATGATTTAAGGCTATAAGCCGATTATGGCTATTATGCTTAAGTTGAATTGGATTTGGAAATTTGATGCACTAAATGAGTCTTACAATGAATAAACTATGCCGTATATGTGCTGGTGGAGATATCACGATTTGTGATTATTAAATACATAAAGGAAACCATGATGTGTATAAAATTATTATTATTAGTCCTTTGTGATAGCCGAATATGGCTTGGCACTAAAGTGATTAAATGTGAACTTCGATGAGGTAAACCATTAAAAGTGTGGTGCTATAAGACTATGGGCTAATACGATATGTGGATTCGTTCCATAAAGTAAATTATTCAGGTATACGATATGTACTTAGGCATGTTAAATCGATTGGAATTGAATCATGAATGTGAATTGAGAAGCATAGGTAAAAATGCCTATGACATATATGTGAGTAAGGGTAAAGCCATCGTAAATTATCGATAAGGATCGGCTATGTGCGGAACCATCTTATAATTGCTAATTTGAAAGGTTGTGTGCGAATCAGTGAGCAATATGTATATATTAGATGAATCGTGACCTTTTGGTTCTACTTGAACTAAGTTGCGCGATAAATAATTTATGCATATGACTTATAGTCGAATGGTCACTATGGGTTAAGTTTGAATGGTGAAATGGAAATGTGATATGTTGAATGAGATGTGTTAATATATAATTAAATATGCATGATATTTGATGTGGATCCGGGCTTAAAGACCCGCGAGCTTCGTCTTTGGTAAAATATCCGGTTAAATCCATGAGCTTCGTCTTTGGTATTATATCCGGGTAAATCCATAAGCCTAGTCTTTGGTATTATATTAGAGCTTTCGTGCCTAGCGAGCTTCATCTTTGGTGATGTGTATTAAGACCCGTGCCTAGCGAGCTTCGTACCGATGATGTGTATTTGGGCCTTCGTGCACGAAGATGTGTATTCGGGCCTTCGTGCCTAGCAAGCTTTGTCTTGCCGGTGATGTGTATTAAGACGCCGTGCCTAGCAGCGTAATGCTGGGTGAAATGATATGTTATGTGAATTCGGTGTCCTTGTAAGATAAGGGTTTAGCCAAATGTTAAAGATGAAATGATAGTGTATTGTATCATGCTTATATGGCCTAATGGCAAGTATAACATGTTGGTCAATATGCAATGTGCTTTTTATAATCGAATGATAAGTTTGAAATGAATGTGAGTGAAATGTTATGCATAAGCTATCAAATGTTAAGTGTGAAAATGAGATGAAAGAAAAGTTTTAAATTGATTGAAATTTTTCAGCATGGTTTTTGTGTGATTGACTGAGTTTAAGTCGGGTAACACCTCGAACCCTGTTCCGGTGAGGGATACGGGCGAGGGGTGTTACATAACCGATTGAGAGAGATAGAGAAGGAGAACAATCGATCTAAGCACAAGATGCTGAAGAGAAGGGTTGATAATCTCAAAAGAATTGAGAGAGGGGAAGGAGAGAATTCGGCTAAAGAGAGGGGGAAAAGAAGAGCAAAATGACCAATGCGAATCCTGAAGAGATGTGAAAATCAAAATCAGCAAAAACAAATGATACTCCCAAAACTCCCTAGCACTATTCGGCCTCTAGAGGAAAAGAAAAGAGCCAAAATAATCATAGCAACCGAAAATGGAGTGGCTAAACTCACCAAAACCGAAAGTCTTAAGTGCCACAATTCAAAACCGGCACACTACTCCCTCTCATCTCAACCTCCCATAATTCTCTCCTAAAATCCCTCCTCAAATATCTCCTCAATGACTAATTCAAACTCTACTCAACTCAGCAAAGTTTCAGTCAACCTCAACTACTCACACGACAAGAGCAGCAAAATAAAACACTCCACTGCCTTCACTAAGATTCGAACCTCAGCCCTCTGGCATAGGAAACACGACACTTACCCTCTAGTCTAGCAGGTTCTTTATGTCATGCTTCACCCATTTTTATTTAAAAGCCTACTGACTGGAGACAGGTTTTACTCCTTAAAAACAAAATTTATGCACATGCCCAGGCTTGAACCCAAGACTTCTCAGACACTTCCCAGAACACTTAGAACACTTAATCCCTGAAGCAGATACACAGTTGTGTCACTTTCTTGCACAATTAAACATTTATGTGCAGCCTCTTAACTGTTCCCATGCTAAAGACCTAATAGTTCTAGGCCAAAAATTCGAGGCGTTACAGTAAAGTTGATGGATGATTATGTGTAAGGCTTTTAAGTCAAATTAAATTGAGACATGATATGTTTATCCCTTCACCTTGTGGCCTAATGAATATGAAAAAAGAAATTTATTGGCATAAAAGCCTATTTAAAGATAATTATGAAATGGTAAAATTAGCATTGAAACAGTTTTGGACAGCAGTAGCAGTCCGACTTTGAAAATCCACCAAAAATTGTAGAAATAGAATTAGAGGCTGAATAAAATATTAAATTAAAGCTTATTGAGTCTAGTTTCATATTCATATTATGAGATATTTTAATTGTTGTGAGACAGAGTCAGAATGATTTCGAAATCCCCTATTCTGGATTGAGAAAATCATTGAAAATTGTACAAAAATAATTATGGGTTATATTTATATGCTTATAATTATTAATGAGTATAAATTTAATATAAATTGATGGGAAATCATCTAAATCTTGTATTATGAGATAATTAGTTTTTAGTGAAAAGGGGTCGGAACTGTCGGAACTGTACTAATTGGATGAACCAAAAATTCTAAATATTTTATGGTAAAAATATATGTGGGTATAGTTTTTGGAAAACTTAGCGGATCTTAATTTGGAGTTTTGTAGCTCCAGATATAAATAATTTAGTCACTGTGACTCGAGGAAACAGCTTGATCTGAACATAAGTAAAAGTGAAAATATGGTTGTATTACCTTGAGGAGCAAGTTGATAATTGCTTATTATTTTTCATAGGGTCTTAATATGCTATAAATCTTACTCATTTCCTTTTTTTTTTTGTGTGTTGTCAGGTTAGCTCGGAATTAGAGATCGTCAAAGGCAGCATTACACTATTAAGCCATCACATTTGGAATATTGATATATGTTAAACGTGTTCAAGTGAGTGGCATGTATAGGGACTAGGTTTTTATGATTAGCCTAATGTATTGGTGTATATTGAGTTATTGGTATATGGCCAAGAGGTGTGTCTCATATGAATTATGGTTTGTGAACCTATCTATTTATGCTATGTTCTAATGCTTGTGATGAAATGATATGATTATGCTTGTTGGCCATATATGGTTGGTGTTATGAAATATGTGCATGATGAATGTTTTATGACCAATCTAAATGGTCGTGGCCATGAATTAAATGTGTAATATGGAAATAAAGATGTGAAGGATTAAGGGTAACTTAAAGGCTTGGAAAAAAGCCTAAGTGTTGGCCACACGGGCTGAGACACGGCTGTGTGTCTCAATTGTGTGGGGGACACGGCCTTAGCACACAGGCGTGTGGCTTGGCCGTGTGGTTCAATTTATTGGCTGACGTCATAGTTAGAGAGTTACACGGCTTAAGGACATGGGCGTGTCGAAGGCACAAGGGAGTGTCCCTATGGGGCGTGTGACCTTGTGTCATGGAAAATTTTTCTAAGTTTTCCCAAAAATTTCTAAGGTTCTCGGTTTAGTCCCTAACTACTATCAATGCATGTTTAGGGTTTCGTAGGCCCATGTGTGGGACATTATGCATGTGTATGAAAAGTTTTGATATGAACAAAATTTTGTAGCCCAGTTTTTGCATGTTTGTGAAAGATTAAGTCCGGTAATGCCTCATACCCCGTTTTGGGATTGGACACAGGTAAGGAGTGTTATATTCAGTGGTATCAAAGCTATGGTTTAGTTAGTTCTGGGACTAACCTAGCACGTGTAAGAGTCTAGCTATACATGCTTCAGATTCGTGATAGTATGATGTCTCCCGACGCGAATGAGAACTATCTTGTGTAGACAAGATACTCTCCAACCGAGCTACACCGGATCACGTAGATAGAGATACGAAGGTATTCAAATAAAGTGCAGTTATGATGAGTTGAAACTTGAGAAGGTACGAATAATAATTCATGAAATGTATATATACATATCTGTGATATGAGAAACATGAAATAGAATGTGTACATGGCATAATGAGCTTATCTATGGTTGATTGACAATCCCATGGTGTATATAATTGATTTGTTCAAGTGAATGCATGTGTTTAGATAACTTACTAAAAATACAGGTAGAACGAATGTTCATGTATAATTATTTGAATGATTATGATTGGCAAGCTCGCATAGCTTAAATAAATGCGTTAACTTGTTCGGATAGATTTATATGATTGTAATGACATGCATATGATGATGTTCGAAATCAAAGTTTCGATTGTAATGTATATTCATCCATGTTTGTTGTCCCTTATATGATATGATGTGCTTGATATGTTTAATTAAGTGAATGTGAGGAGAAATGTTATCCAGAATTCATAGAATGTGTGCATAAGTGAACTTGAGTGAATAAGATAATTGGAAAATTGTGAAATACAAATATGAACAATAATTTTCCTGAAATGAATGACATGTTTTTGAATGATTAGGTTCGGTAATGCCTCGTACCGTGTTCTGGTGTCGGACACTCGTAAGGGGTGTTACAGGTACTTTATTTGGTGTATGATAATCCCGTGTGTCCTTTAGTATTCTGGGTGGTTTAACCATTCAAGATTTTAGATTACAAAGTGGAGTGATATGAGTAAGAATGTATGGTACAGGTATGTATGTAAATCCCATGAGTATCGAACTCGATTCATGATGGGAAGTTTCGTATGAGTAGAAAGGAGTAAGATAAGCATGATGTTTAATGACATTTAATGTCAATTTTGACTATGTTCATGTGTGCAATATGGTATTGTGGTGATAATTGATAACATGTTTAACCCATGACTATCTTGACTTATGTTGTTTATTATTCACATGCAACTTACTAAGCTTTGTGCTTACCATTCTCTCTCTTCCCTTTTCTTTTAGCATTGCCAAGCTAGCTCGGGGATCGTGGAAGTCGGAGCTCGAGTCACACTATCAACAAATCCTTTGGGGTATATTTGGTTTAATGCTTTTAAGTATGGCATGTATAGGGGACTTAGCATTTTGTTACTTGTGTCATATTTGTTAGCCAAAGTGATGACGCCTTTTGGTATATTATTCCCTTTTGTATATAGTCATGAATCATGGCTCATTTTAATTATGGGGTTAAAATTTCTAAATATTGATACATGTATGGGATGTGTTATTACTCGTGTGGTGCATGCTAAATTGGTTGCTAACAGTGAATGATAAAAGGTGGAACTCATGCTTGTTGGATAAATGATACCAATTAGCATAGTCATAATATGAACAAAGGTAAAGAAATGAAATGATTGAACTTGTCAAGTGGGGTGTTTTAAACATGTATACCATGATATGTGAATGTCATGCATGACGTAAAGTTTTGGAGGTCTAAGTAACCCAATCATTAGCTAATCTATCACCATTGACATGTGAATGTGTTTCTGTTGTTATGGGTGATAAGAGGACTTAGTAAATAGCCTCAAAATTTGTCCACATAGTAGACACACGTGCGTATGTCTAGACCATGTGTGACACATGGTCAGTCCCATAGGCGTGTTGTCTGGCCGTGTGTCCCCTGCACCCTATCTTTCCAAGTCAGTATGCATGGTAGTAAACACACAGGAAGAGACACGGCCTTAGGACATGGGCGTGTGCCCAGGCCGTGTGAAGTATGCGCCTTAAATGCGAAAATTAAATTCGCCACACGGCCTAGCAAACGGGCGTGTGACTTGGCCGTTTGACCTTTAATTGATGCTAACGATACAAATAGAGAATTACACGGCTTGGAGACATGGGCGTGTCAAGGGCACTTAGGCGTGTCCTTGTGTCTACACAAGCGTGTGACCCTGTTTTATGAAAATTTTTCTAAAGTTCATAGTTTAGTCCCGAATCGCCCCCGATGCATGTTTTGGGTCTCGTAGACTCATGTAAGGGACGATATGAATGTTTTTGAATAAATTTTAAATTTGAAAAATTTCATGGCCCGATTTTACATATTAGTGTATGTTCAAGTCCGGTAATTCCTCGTATCCTGTCCAGATGTTGGACACGGGTAAGGGGTGTTACACAATCAAACCTGAAAGCTTGGCCAAAACCCTAGCTATGGTTTCCCCCAAAATTTCGGCTATAAGGGACTAAATTGAAAAAGATGACATCTTTTATTTAGTTATTTTGGCTTTATTTACCAAATTACCTATTTACCCCTCACTTAAACTTTGAAATTTTACCTACTCCCTGTCCATTTTGTCCATCCTAAATTATAATAGTCTAATTACCATTTAAGGACCTCTAATTTAGAATTTTATAATAATTTACTACCTTTAGGCTATAGAACTCAAATTTTTCACCTATTGCAATTTAGTCCTTCTAGTCAAATTGAGTACTCAATCGATAAAATTTCTTAACGAAATTTTCACACAATTATTCTATCATGCGGTAAACCTTAAAGAAATAGTAAAACAAATATTTCTACTTTGGATTTATGGTCCCAAAACCACTGTTCTGATTTGACCCCAAAACGGGCTGTTACAACTCTTCCCCTTTTAGGGATTTTCGTCCCTGAAAATCTTACCAGAAAAGAGGTTAGGGTACTATTTTCTCATAGCTTCCTCATGTTCCCACGTAGCCTCTTCGACCCCATGTCGTTGCCACAAAACTTTCACTAGAGCTATACTTTTATTTCTCAACTGTTTAACCTCTCGAGCTAACACTTTGATCGGTTCTTCACCATATGTCATATCGAGTCAAATCTCAATCTCTGTTGGGGAAATTACATGCAAAGGATCTGATTGGTATCATCGCAACATTGATACATGAAACACGTTGCGAATTCTTTCCAACTCTAACGAAAAAGTAGTCAATATGCCACTGGCCTTATTCTTTCAATAATCTTATACGGCCCAATGAAACGCGGACTCAACTTGCCTTTGCGACCAAATCTAAGAATTTAATTCCACGGAGACGCTTTCAAAAACACTTTATGACCAACCTAAAATTTGATATCCTTCCATTTCAAATCCGTGTACGATTTCTGACGATCCGAAGCTGCTTTCAAACTATCACGAATTACTTTCAATTTCTCTTCAGTTTCTCTGACCAAATCAACCCGGTGAATCTGTTTCTCACTAAGTTCAATCAGTTTAGTGGAGTTTGACACTTGCAACCATACAATGCTTCATACAGTGCCGTCTTAATACTTGATTGAAAACTATTGTTGTAAGCAAATTCGACTAATGGTAGATATTTCTCCCAACTACCTTCGAACTCTAAAACACAACAGTGAAGCATATCTTCTAGAGTTTGGATTACCCTCTCAAATTGACCGTCAGTTTGTGGATGAAATGCACTTCTAAAACTCAACTTTGTACCCAACACTTCTTGCAATTTCTTCCAAAATCGCGACGTAAACATCAGATCTCTATCTGAAATAATAGAAGTAGGCACTTCATGCAATCTAACAATCTCAGCAATGAACAATTCAGCTAGCTTATCAAGTGAGTAATTGGTATGCACCGAAATGAAATGAGCCGATTTCGTCAATCTATGAACAACGACCCATACAACATCTTTCTTTTTCAGAGTCTGAGGGAATCCTGATAGGAAATCCATCGTAACTCTATCCCATTTCCACTCGAGTACCATCATCGGTTGAAGTAAACCCAAAGGCACTTGATGTTCGGCTTTTACTTGTTGATAAATAAAACATCTCGTTACAAACTCTGAAATATCTTGTTTCATGCCTGACCACCAGTACAATTCCTTCAAATCATTATACATCTTTGTACTCCCAGGATGAACAGATAAACAACCATTATGTGCCTCATGAAGAATTTTCTGAATCAGCTTAGTATCTCTCGGTACACAAATCCTATCTCGAAACCTCAAACAATCATCTGATCCAATCTGATATTCAGAATCACTATTTGGTTGGCACTGAACTCTTTTGGCTTACAACTCATTATCACCTTTCTGAGCTTCACAAATTTGTTGAAGAAATATTGGTCTAGCTTTTAACTCGACCAGAATCGATCAATCATCAGATAAAGTTAACCACGTATTCATTGCCCTCAAAGAAAACAAAGTCTTTCTATTTAAAGCATCAACGACTACCTTCGCTTTCCCCGGGTGGTAGTCGATCACTAACTCATAATCTTTCAACAACTCGAGCCATCTTTGTTGTCGTAAATTCAAATCTTTCTGAGTCATTAAATACTTCAAACTCTTGTGATTGGGAAAGATGTGACACTTCTCACCGAATAAATGGTGTCTCCAAATTTTTAAAGCAAACACAATAGCAGCTAATTCCAAGTCGTGCATCAAATAATTCTTTTCATGCGATTTTAACTGTCTTGAGGCATAAGCTATCACTTTACCCTCTTGCATCAACACACAACCTAAACTGCTCAATGACGCGTTGTTGAAAATCACAAATTCTTTTCCCGACTCAGGTTGCACTAACACCGGTGCCTCAGCAACAATGCTTTCAATTGTTCAAAACTCTTTTGACATTTCTCAAACCACTCGAATTTCACATCCTTTCATAACAATTTGGTCATAGGTGTGGGAATCATCGAAAATCCTTTAACAAAACATTGATAATAACCAGCCAAACCCACAAAGCTTATAACTTTGGATACATTTCTTTGTGGTTTTCAATCAACAATTGCCGAAATCTTACTCGGATCAACCCGTATACCTTCCACTGAAACAATGTGTCCCAAAAATCTGACCTCTCGGAGCCAAAACTCACTTTTGTTAAATTTAGCACACAATTTCTTATCTCTCAAAGTCGGAATACAATTCTTAAATGTTCAGCATGCTCAAACTCATCTCGAGAGTAAATCAAAATGTCATCAATAAAAACAACCATAAATTTATGTAAATATAGTCAAACAATTCGATTCATCAAGTCCATAAAAATAGTAGGAGCATTTTTTAATCCAAAAGGCAAAACAAGAAATTCATAATGCTCGTACCTCGTTCTGAATGCGGTCTTCGGCACATCCGAATCTTTAACTCTCAGTTGATAATAGCTTGATCTCAAGTCTATCTTCGAGAACACTGTTGCCTTTTTCAACTAATCGAACAAATCATCAATCCTCAATAAAGGATACTTGTTCTTTATCGTAACCTTGTTAAGCTAACAATAATCAACACAAAGTCTCATGGATCCGTCTTTCTTCTTGACGAATAAAACTAGTACACCCTAGGGCGAAAAACTCGGTCTTGTAAAACCCTTAATTGTCAAATTTTTCAACTGAGATTTTAATTCTTTCAATTTAGTCGGAGCCATTCTATACGGAGCTATCGATATCAATGAAGTCCCGGTACTAAATCGATAGTAAACTTAACCTCTCTAATTGGTGGTAATCCAGGTAATTCTTCTGGAAACACATCCGAGTATTCATAAACTACCAGCACATATTCAATCTTCAATTCAGACACTTTCGTATTCAGTACATGCATAAGATAAGCTTTACAACCTTTTCTTACATATCTCTAACTGACATCGATGAAATCACAATAGGCAACTCACCTGACTCATCCGGTTCAATTCGAAGAATTTTATTATTTTGACATTTCAATTTAATAATCTTTCATCTACAATTCACTACGACATCATGTAAAGTCAACTAATCCTTTCCAAGAATTACATCTAACTCATTGAATGGCAAAAGCATTAAGTCAGTAGAAAAACAGTGACCCCAAATCATTAAAGGACAATTCTTGCAAACTTTATCAACTAGAACATATTTTCCTAAGGGGTTCGACACTTTAATCACGTACTCAGTAGACTCAACAGGAAAATTCTTACTAGATACCAAATTCATGCAAATATAAGAATGAGTCGATCCAAGATCAATCAATGCAACTAAATTAGTATCATAGAGAGAAAAATGTACCAGTGATAACATTAGGGGATTACGCATCTTCACGAGCACGAATAGTGTAGGTTCTAGAGGTGCTCTGACCTCTGACCTCACAGTTAACTCTTTCGTCACACCTCTGCTACTATTTCCACTTCCAGTATTTCTCGGTGGCCACCCTTTAGTGGTAGTGTTACTCGGCCTTGCATTCTGAAAATTATCTTTCTCAGTCATTTCAGGGCAATCTCGAATAAAGTGATATTGGGAGCCACATTTGAAGCAAGCCCGGTTATTCATTCTGTATTTTTCGGGATGTCGTCTACCACAGTGTTGACATTTAAGTCCATTAGACCTAGCATTACCAACGCTTTCTATTGACGTAGTTTGGGCATTGGAACCCGAATATTACTTCCCATGATCTCTGTTGGGATACTCAGCTGAAACATTCGATCGAGTATATAATTCCCTCGATTTTTTTGATGAAAATTGAAATGACTTATTCATCAGTCTTTTTCTTGAATCTCTAGCCTGAAACTCAGCTTTTCTCTTTCCTTTGCTCAGTTCTTCAGCCTTGCAAGCTAGATTGACTAGCACAACAAATTATTTCAACTCTAAAATCCCAACTAGCAGTCTGATATCTTCATTAAATCTATCTTCAAATCTCTTGCACATGATAGCCTCGGTGGAAACACATTCTCAAGCATACTTATTGAGCCTAACAAAATCTCGCTCATATTTCGTCACTGACATATGGCCCTGTGTCAGCTTTAAAAACTTTTTGCGTTTCTGATCAATGAATTGTTGACTGATATATTTCTTTTTGAACTCATCTTGAAAGAATTCCCAAGTAACCTTTTCTCTTGGTACCATGGATACAAAAGTATTCCACCACCAATATGCCCAGTCCCTAAGAAGTGATATAGTACATTTCAAACACTCATCCGATGTGCAAGAAAGCTCATCAAATACCCTGATAAAGTTCTCAAGCCAAAACTCTGCTCTCTCGGGATCATCGTCAATATTGGCTTTGAATTCTTTAGCCCCTTGTTTCCAAATCTTATCAACTGAAGGCTTGTTCAGTCTTAACAGTTCTACACCTTGGCAGCTACGGGAACCGGTTGGGAGTTAGGTAAGGGTGGAGGATGTTGGGTAGCCGGATTTGTTCAAACAAACTTGGCAAACTACTCGTTCATTCTTTGGAAGAAGGCTTCTCTAGCCTCTCCTTCTTGACTAACCGTTATTGTTCTACTTTTAGATGGCGTTGTCCCTTCGGTAGGAGCCGGCGTATTACTTTCAACATCCTTAGCTACCTCTCAGTTGGGATCCATTTACTAGATGAAAACACAATTTAAATTGTCAGGAGTCGTCACACTATCACAAATTAAATATGGCATGTATAGCTAGACTCTCATACACGCTACGTTTGTCTAAGAACCGACTAAACCATAGCTCTTATACAAGTAAATGTAACACCCCTTACCAGTACTCAATGCTGGAATAGGGTACGAGGCATTACTGGACTTACATCATAAACAGACATACACTTCCGAGTCATAAATTTGTATCCAAATTAAAACCATTTGTATTCAATAATAAAGTCACTAATACAAACCTAGGAGGCCCAAAACATGCTTTGAAAGTGCTTCAGGACTAAACTGAGCACTTTGGAAAATTTTACAAAACTTAGAAAATTTTTTCCATGCACAGGGGTCACTCGCCGGTGTAGTTTGGGACCGTGTGGCCAAACACACCTGTGTCCCTAACCCGTGTAACTCTCTATTTTGCAAAGCATGAAAAAATTGAGGTCACATGACCAAGTCACACGCCCATGTGCTAGGCCATGTGGTTAATTTAATTTTCACAAAATAGGTGTAGACTTCACACGGTCGGGACACACGTCCGTGCTTGAAGCTGTATCCCTCACACGGCTGAGACAGACGCCCGTGTCTCTACCCGTGTGCTCAATTTTGAGCATTCTGTTTTCAAAATTAAGGTGCAGGGGACATACGGTTGGAACACATGCCCATGGGGTGGACCGTGTGTCACACACGGCCTAGAGACACACCCCTGTGTTTACACGTGTAGACAAAATAAAGGCTATTTACCAAGCTATTTGTCACCCTCATTTCCACATACACACAAGTTCAATGGCATAAATCATGATATACTTAAGCAACCAAACATCCATAAAACAAGGCCAAATCATGTCATTTCATTATCCACACTCAACACATTTACAACACCATACTTCGTCAAACCAAATCATAACAAGTCACATTCTACAAGTCTCAATATGACTACCAATAACATGCATAATT
The DNA here is from genome assembly GCF_025698485.1 of Gossypium arboreum. Taxonomy (NCBI): domain Eukaryota; kingdom Viridiplantae; phylum Streptophyta; class Magnoliopsida; order Malvales; family Malvaceae; genus Gossypium; species Gossypium arboreum. The sequence continues at coordinate 87,799,671 of NC_069075.1, read as the reverse complement.
TTACTTAGTTTTCCTACCACACCAATAAGCCAATCTTAACCATTCAACAACCAAAACCATTAAGCCACATTCAACCATTTACCAAGCATTTATAAACCACATCACACAAGAGGTAATTGTACATGCATGTATATGTATATATATATATATATAAGCTTACATCCAATTCAACCAAAATGAGCCAAATTACATGGCCAAATACCACATCAAACCTTTGACAATTACAAGCCAATACATTTGGTCAAATTCATAATGACACATATAACAAAATGACCAAGTCACTATACATGCCATATTCTTAAAATGTTTAAAATCATCGGTACCCAAAATAATAATTTGATAGTGTGATACAAACTTCGATAATTTCCAACCCGAGCTAGCTTGGTAACACTATAAAACATGGAAAATAAAAGGGAGTAAGCTATATAGCTTAATAAGCTCGTATGAAATAAATAAGCTAACCTTACCATACCTTAACAAGCAAGTAATATAACATAAGATAATGTGTTTTACCATACTCTCATGATCATAATTCATTCCATCACGACTTACCTTAAGTTCATCGTTTCGCGAATTTAACAATTATAAGTTTTGTGCATATACATGTACCACTCATAATGGTTTGATACTCATTCTCATCTTAGTCATACCCAATGAACCATTCAGAATAATAATCTCAGATACTCGGGAAGTCACAAGGTGCCACATATGTAGCCATTGCTACCTCTATCTCATATCACATATATGCTCGCTCTCAAGCCATTAACGGGCCTGCTCACACAAGCTATCAGTCAAGACGTAGCTACTCGGTGTTGTTGACAGAAGCTATCAAGTAACAGCAAAATATGTCGGTATACTCAGCCACCTGTAGAACGTATCAGACCAACACCCAGATCACATAACATAAAACCCTATTGACATGTCACTTGTATCCTAATCTATTCTTAAAGTTCGATTGGGATTTCTCGCTTGTCAAAACATCGTCAAATGTGTCCGTAAAGTCGATTACACAACCATGCATAAATTAAAGCATTTAAAATACATTTAAAGTAAAGCTTATTTAACATACGAACTTACCTCGGTTACAAAAACTGTCAAAAGGATCTATTCGTCAGTTACTTTGTTTTTCCCCCAATCTAGACCCGAACTTCATTTTTCTTGATATATAATACCACATTTAACTTATTTAATCATCACATTATTCAATTCAGCCCAAAAACACATTATGGCAAATTTTACATTTTTGCCCCTAACTTTTCAACATTTTATAATTTAGTCCTTAGGCTCATAAAATGAATTTCAGTCAATTTCATCACAACCTAAGCCTAGTAAATTGTTATTTGTACTTATAACAACCCATATTTTTCATTTATTCACACTTTTCTACACATTATATAAACTTTTACAAATAAGTCCCTATTTAACTTTTTTTTATTGAAAATCACTTTACAAAAGTCATTTAACAAACAACAAACATGCATTTTCTATCATCAAACATCAACATACAAGCATATTCAACATGGGCAAAATTTTGGACTTTAACTTTCTTTCAAATTAATACTTGAAATAGCTAAATCAAGTTGCAACGATCCCAAAAATATGAAAATCATTAAAAACGGGATAAGAGCAGACTTAGAATCGAGCTTGAAAGCTTGGCCAAAACCCTAGCTATGGTTTCCCTGAAAATGTCGGCTATAAGGGACTAAATGGAAGAAGATGAGATCTTTTATTTAGTTTTTTTGGCTTTATTTACCAAATTACCTATTTACCCATTACTTAAACTTTGAAATTTTACCTACTCCATGTCCATTTTTGTCCATCCTCCATCCTATAGTATAATGGTCTAATTACCATTTAAGGACCTCTAATTTAGAATGTCATAACAATTGACTACCTTTATCCTATAGAACTCAAATTTATCACCTATTGCAATTTAGTCCTTCTAGTCAAATTAAGTACTCAATCAATAAAATTTCTTAACGAAATTTTCACACAATTATTCTATCATGCTGTAAACCTTAAATAAATAGTACAATAAATATTTCTACTTCAGATTTGTGGTCCCGAAACCACTGTTTTGATTTGACCCAATAACGGACTGTTACATTATAGGTAGATGGAATTGATATGTTTTAAGTGTGCTCAAAGTGTGTTTTTTTCATGTGAATGTTTGTGGAAATGGTGTGTCTTGGTGTGAAAGGTTTGGTTTTGAAATCGCTTGTTTTAGGGGCAATTTATGTTGCACACGGCCTAGGACACGAGCTATCACACAGCCATCTGCCACACATAGCTACCCCACACGGTCGTGTGTCATTATTATTTTAGGTGTAGGTTTTATACGGCCTGAGACACAGCCTACAACACGGTTATGTGTCTTAAGTAAATATGTAAAACAGTTTAGCACATGACATATGACACTACCGTGCAACCCAATATCGAAAACACACACGGTTTGGCACATGGCCTGCGACAAGACCGTGTATCCCTATTTTTAATACCCACATAGGCGGGCACAGGGTCTGGGACATAGCTGTGTGCTCAGACTTCGAGTGTCCACACGGTGTAGACTATGTCATATGGCCTTGTGACCCCTACTTCCCAAATTTTCATGTTTCTCTAAAATTTTTTGTTTTATTTCACATTGATTCTTAATTGTTTCCAAGTTATTTTTAGGGCCCTGAAGGCTCGATTTAAAGGTCAAAAGTATTTTTTTACTAAGATTATATTTAGTTGTTAGATGTTGATATTAAGTTGCATAATTATTTAATTTTGAAGTTAAACGTTTTGACTTGTATAGTAATGCTCCATAACCCTAATTTGGTGACGAAGATGGGTTAGGGGCGTTATATTTAGTGGTATCATAGCTATGGTTTAGCCGATTCTTGAACTGAATATAGCATGTATAGAGCTAGAAATACATGTCCTTTTATAACCTGTGATAGTGTGACACCTCCTAACTTAAATTGATTATGTTTTTCATTTAGATAAAAGATGTCGTCTAATCGAATCAGCTAAGAGAAATGCTCAAGCCTCTATTCAATGGGGCAGTTAGTAGTAGGCACATTTTTTAGGGTCAAAGAAGTAGGCATGAGAAGCCTTCTTCCACATGACGTCTAAGTGGTTTACCAATTTTATTCAAAAAAATCCAACAGCTTAATAACCTCCGCCCCCTCCCGTACCCTAACCAGCTACCCTTATTCCTCAATGTTTAAGACAAGTACATGTAAATAGGCCTCCAGTTGGTAAAATTCTTAAAAATGGGGTAGAAAAATTTCATGGTACAGTTGAAGATCAGAGAATACCATTAGAGTTTTTGAAGAACTATCTTATTCTCCGAATGACTGTTTGAAGAACTTTGATAGTAGGGGTACCAAAACAAAGAGTGAATTGGGACTTTTTCCAAACTAAATTCAAAAAGAAATATGTCAGTCAACTGTATATTGATAAGAAGAAGAAAGTGTTTTTGGAACTAAAGCAAGGTTGTAGAACTATAGCTGAATATAAAAGAGAATTCGTACAGCTAAGTAAATATGCACGGTAATGTATTCCAACTGAGGTTATTATGTGTACCTATTTTGAAAATGGTTTGAACGAAGATATCAGATTACTTGTCGGTATTCTTGAGTTAAAAGAATTTGTCTTTTTGGTGGATCAAGCACACAAAGTAGAAGAACTCAGCAAAGCAAAAAGAAAGGAAGATTCTGAAGTCTGAGACACGGGTAAGTGACCGATGGGAAATTTTTTTTCTTATCCAACTAAGGAATTGAAAGAATCTCATAGTCGTATGTTAGCTCCATCTAGATTTTAGGGAGAGATAGAGAGAAATAAACTAGTTCGAGACCTCAAGTTACCTCTATAGTGAGTGTGGGGCGTGTTCGTAATAACAAGCCAGAATGTCAGCAATACAATAAAAGATATTTTAGAGAGCGTTGACTGAAAGAGGAATCGTGTTTTAAATGTGGTTCATTTGATCATTTTCTTCGAGATTGCATTGATAGGTCTGACAGAGATAAAGCCTAAAATACACGATCTAGAAACGCACCTTTGAGAAGGAACCCATCTAAGAACAGTGGTAACATGAGAAATAGTCGAAGTGGAACAAAAGAATCTATAGTTCGATTTGAGGCTTGGGCACCAACTAGGGCTTATGCAATTCGAGCTCGTGAAGATGCTTCAGAACTTGATGTGATTGCTGGTACATTTTCTATCTTTGATGTTAATGTTTATGCTTTGATTGACCAGTGGTCAACACACTTATATATATATATATGTACAACATTAGTGTCAAATAAGAAAATATCTATTGGGTAAACTAGATTTCTAGTCAAAGTAACTAATATGTTAGGCCAACATGTGTTAGCTGATAAAGTTTGTAGAAAATGTCTCTAAAAATTTAGGATTACAACTTTTCGGCTGATTTGATACTAATACCATTTGATGAATTTGATGTGATTCTAGGTATGGACTGGTTCACTATGCATGATGCTGTTGTGAACTGTAGATAGAAATAGATTATTTTGAAATGTTTGAATGGTGAAATAGTCAGGGTTAAATCAGATAGATGTGATAGTACCGCTAATATTATTTTGGCTTTGTCAGCTCAGAAATGTGTTTGAAAAGGTTGGGAAGTGTATCAAAGTTAGAATCAGTTCCGGGTATTTTTGATTTCGCGAATGTGTTCCCAGAAGAGTTGCCAGGGTTACTGCCAGTTAGAAAAGTTGAATTTGCTATTGAGTCAGTATAGGGAACTTGGCTGATACCGATTGCTCCATATAAAATGGCACTGACTGAGTTAAATGAGTTGAAAGCATAGTTATAGGAGTTGACAGATAGAGGATTTGTTTGACCTAGTTTTTCTCCTTGGGTGCATTTGTGTTATTTGTTAAGAAAAAGACAGGCCGATGCGGTTGTGTATTGATTATCGACAACTTAATAAGTTACAATAAAAAAATATACGTTGTCATGTATTGATGATTTACTTGATCAGCTGAAAGGTGCAACAATATTTTCAAAGATTGATCCCTATTCTGGATATTATCAACTTTGGGTTAAAGTTCGGATGTACCAAAATAATTTTCAGGACCAGTTATGGACATTATGAATTTTTAGTTATGCCATTTGGTTTAATGAAGGCACCTGCTATGTTTATGGATTTGATGAACCGAATATTTCGATCGTATTTAGACAAATTTGTGGTTGATTTCATTGATGATATTCTGATTTACTCCCGGGACGAAGTTTAGCATGCCCAGCATTTGCAAATAATATTGCAGACTTTGTGTGAGAAATAGTTATTTGTAAAATTTAGTAAATGCGAGTTTTAGCTTCAAGAAGTCAATTTTTTGGGTCACGTGGTATTGGCTAATGGCATTAGAGTGGACCCGAGCAAAATATAAGCTATTTTAGACTGGAAGCCCTCGAAAAATGTCACTGAAATAATAAGTTTTCTAGGTTTGCTAGGTATTACCGATGATTTGTCTAAGGGTTCTCAATGATAGCTTCACCATTAATGAAGCTACTTTAGAAAGATGAAAAATTTGTATGGTTCGATAAATGTCAGCAGAGTTTTGATCAGTTGAAAACAATGTTAACCAAAGCCCTAATGTTGATTCAACTAGACTCTGGCAGAGAGTTTATGATTTATAGCGACGCTTCACATAATGGTTTGGGTTATGTTTTGATGCAGGAAACCAAATTTACAACTTATGATTTCTGTTAGTTGAAACTGCACGAAAAGAACTACCTTACACATGATTTAGAATTGGTAGCTATTGTGTTTGCTTTAAAAATTTGGCAACACTATTTATATGGAGAAAAAAGTAATATTTTCACCGACCATAAAAGCTTAAAATATTTAATGTCATAAAAAGTATTAAATTTGCGACAATGTAAATGGTTGGAGCTGTTGAAAGATTATGATTTGATTATTGATCATCACCTGGGAAAAACTAATATTGTTACAGATGCCCTGAGTCAAAAGTCATTTTTTGCTTTGTGAACTTTGAACACTCAGTTGATGCTTGTTGATGACGGCTCTATTTTAGTTGAATTAAAAGTGAAATTATGTTTCTATAACAGATTTTGAAGCTCATAAAATTGATACTGAGTTGATTTCTAAAAGAGAATAGATTGAAAAGACATCATATTTAGATTTTTACATTGGCAGAAATGGTAGTTTGTACTTTCGAAACAGATTATGTGTTCCAAAAAATTCTAAAGTTAAACAAAAGATTCTACAGGAAGCTCATAGTAATAGTTACTCGATTCATCCTGGTAGTAATAAAATGTACGATGATTTGAAACAAATGTACTAGTGGCCAAGTATGAAACGTGAGATTTCAGAGTTTATGTCAAAATGTTTGATTTGCCAGCAAGTTAAAGCCGAGCATCAAGTACCTTCAGGATTGCTACAGTCGGTTATGATTCCAAGGTGGAAGTGGGAATGAGTTACCATGGATTTCGTATTAGGGTTGTCGTTATCTCCAAAAAAAAAATGCCATTTGGGTTGTCGATTACCTAACTAAATCCGCACATTTCATTCATGTATGTACAAATTACTCACCCAAAAAGTTGGCAGAATTATATGTTGATGAGATTGTCAGACTTCACAGGGTGTCGTTGTCTACTATTTTTGATCAGGATCCATGATTTACTTCTAGATTCTGGAATAAGTTACACAAAGCTTTGGGCACTAGATTGCATTTTAGTACTGTATTTCATCCACAGAAAAATGGTTAGTCTAAGCAAGTGATTCAAATACTCAAAGATATGCTCCGTTGTTATATTCTGGAATTTGAAGGTAGCTGGGAAAAATTTATTTCTTTGGTTCAATTGGTGTATAATAACAATGACCAGTTCAGCATTAAAATGATGTCGTATGAAGCTATGTATGGTCAAAAATATAGAACTCCATTATACTGGACTAAATTGAGTGAGGAAAAACTTTATGGAACTAATCTGATCCATGATACTAAAGAAAAAGTTAAAGTGATATGGGATTTTTTGAAAACTACTTCCAATCATCAAAATTCATATATTGATTTAAAAAGAAAAGACATTGAATTTCAGGTTGGCATCAAAGTGTTTTTAAAAGTGTCGCCCTAAAGGCGTTTTGGCTGAAAAGGGAAGTTTAGTCCACCTTTCATCGGGCCGTATGAGATTATCAAGAGAATTGGATCGGTAGCTTAACATTTGGCTTTTCCATCAGAGTTGAAGAAAATTCATAACGTTTTTCATATATTGATGCTACAACGACACCAATCTGACCCCTCACACGTGATTTCACTACTCGATGTGGAATTTTAGCCTGATATGTCGAATAATGAGAAATTGATTAGAATTTTGGCTCAAGAAGTCAAAGAGTTTAGAAATGAAAGCATAACATTGGTTAAGGTTCTATAGCACTGAAACGAGATTGAGGAAATTGCCTGGGAACCAGAAGAAGCTATGAAAGTGCAATACCCAAACTTATTCTCTAGTAAAATTTTCGAGGATGAAATTTCCTTTAGGTGAGAGAGTTGTAACAACCCGTTTTCTGTGGTGTCAAAAATAGCAGTTTCGGGACCATGATTCTAATGATTGAGTTAGTATTTTAATATTTAGTTAATGTTTATGAGCATTGATTAGCGTCATGTTAAGATTTGGTTAAGAAATTGTAATGTTTAAATAGTTAATTAAGTAAAATGGACTAAATTGAAACAGGTGCAAATGTTGATTTCCATTAGTTAAAAAGGCAAATACTTAAAAAAGATTGACTTCAGTTATTATCCTAAGTTATGTTTACAAGACTCAAGAATGATAACCAGACTAACATTCTTCACCTGTACAGATCACAACTTCTATGTCTAGAGTGCTGCAATTATTATTTCGAATACTCGTGTGTATCAATCGATTAATAATATGATGTTTTCAATCCTTTCAAATTCAAAACCATCTAAGAACAAAACAAGCAGTCAAATATGTTTAGAGTTTGCATGCATACATTCAAAATAAGCATAAATCAAATGAAACAGTAATTTTAATCAAAATCTTATCATGGGCATTACAAATAATTCAATATTCACCCAAATAATTCCAACCTAAAGATAATTAGCTCATGTAACATCCTGATTTTCGGGTTTATTCGCGATTTTCAATATTTTGTAAAGATTTTTAAAATTTTGTATTTGGATGTGGAATTAGTATTTTGAGTAGGTAAATGGGCTTATAGAAGGCCCATGAGTTGGCCAAAACCCAGTTGAATTTTTGGAATTTTAGACTTAGGAGTTAGGGGTTCTGGCTAAGTGGCCTTAAGTGGAGTGATGGGTAAATTGCATCACAAATGAGCCTTTGGTAAAGTGGCTAAGTGGCGCCACTAGAGAGCTATGAAGGTGGCGTGTAAGTGTTGGGGAAGACACAGGTTCGATTCCCTTTGTTGGCAAATAGGTGCATTTATTTTTTAGTGCGGGAGGGTAAGTGTTGGAGTTCGGTGGATTACGCTAGAGGAGAGTTGGATTAGTTTAAGCTGCTTGGATTAAGGAGTGATAAGGGAGAGATTTAAGGGATTGGGATGAGGCTAGGAGTTAGCAGAATGGGGGAATTGAAGAGGAAAATCGGCGGGGGATTATGAGGGTAGTATTTGGCACTTAGGGTATTGTTGGTGCCGTTTTCTTCTTTTTACACCTTAGGATTGTTCTTTTCTCTCTTTTCCTCTCTAGTGAAACTACCACCTCCCTACTCTTCTTCTTCTATTTTTTCTTCTTCAAACTATTCATCATACCTACTATTCATCAACACTTTTGCCGAATCCATAAAAGCCGAAATCCTGTGATCACTGCTTGTGCCGATTTCTACAAAGTTAGGTTCTCCTATATTCTTTTGCTTTTATTAATTTAAAAATTATCTTTTCTTAATCTGGATTCTGACCGCAATTCTACTTCAAGGTTGTAGCCCGCATTATCATCTCCTTCATCACACAAAAGCGAAAAACCATAGAATTGGGGCTTATAGCGAAACTTCGAACTCCGAGTCGAGTTTTTACCATCGTTTGAAAGATAAATCTACACCAGTTGCGTGGAGATCAAAAAGGAGTAAGGGGTAAGTGTTCATCATCTCAGATCTGGTTATATTTTACAAAGTTAGGAAAAGCCGAAGTCCCTAAAATATAGAGAGGCTGTCGAATTGGGCATGTGGCTCTAAAGGTTTTTAAGCGGCGTTTTCATCAATGATTAGTGTCTTCTTAAGTGTTGGATTAAAGGCGTGGGTTGTTGGAGCAATCGGATTCGGAGCTAGCTACCGTTTTTGGCAAAGAAGGTAAGGTTTCAAAGGCTTTTAGGGATATGGTTTGAGCATGGATGAGTAAGTTTGGGGTTTAGTGATTATGGTTTGTAAATAAGAACTGTGCTAATCAACTGTAGGATATCGGAAGGGAGCTCGATGGCGATCGTCGCAAATCAGGTGTGTACCGAACACCCTTTCTTAGTTCAATTCGGCAAAAGCCGAAATGCCGAAATTCCGGCATTTCATGGTCATATAAGTATGTGAATGCTCTCAAGTCATAGAGTAATTGTTAGATCTGGCACCGCAAGGTGGTAAGCACGTTCGCGTGACGTTTTAGTGTATTTCAGAAAAAGGGGCTCGATGGGCCAAAACCGGGCCCAATGGGCTTACTGGACCAATATGGGTAAGAGATGGGCAAATTAGCCTATTAGGTAGATGGTGGAATCAAATTGCATAAAACGATAAAAATTCTGAATTAGCTTGTGCGATGGCGTACATCACGAAATTACCCTAAAGAGCAAAATTACCAAAATTACCCTAAAGAGCAAAATTACCGATATACCCTAGGGTTTTAAATTGGTGAACGCTTGATTGATTACTCGTATTTTGCATGATATGCATTTATTAATATCATTGCATGGGATTGGGGTATTAATGGAGGAAATCTTGAAAGTGGTTCATCCACGTCTTGGAGGCTTTGCCTCAACCGATTGAATTTGAGTGCCGCGTTCTTTGCAAGCTGTGTGTGTGAAATTTGGGTGGGTTGAGATATTCCCCACATGGTGTGTAGGGCTGATGCAGGCGGTGTAGCGGTTGGTGGGTTGAGTAGTCTCCCAGATGGGCTTGCATTCATTATTCTTGTTGTTACTCATATTCTTGAAGCGGGCCTATGGGCCACTTTGTTATGTAAAAAGGGGCTAAGGCCTTGCTCATGATTCGAAAAGGGCTTGACCTCGTATCTTGATATCTGAATAGGGCTCGGGCCCAATGGGCTCGAGCTGAATTGGGCTTTGGATGGGTTTACTGTATACACTGAGTTTTCCCAAACTCACCCCTTTCCTCTTCCATCCTTGCGGTGAGCCCTAGAATTGGTGGACTTGGAGTGGCGGGATTCGGAGGGGCCATGAAGATTGATTGCCGATTTTAAATAAGTTTAGCATTTATTTTGGATTATTTTATTATGCTTAAAGTTGTAATAAGGTCGCTCTTTTTAATTACTTATATTTTGGGGATTATTAAACTGGCTAGCACTAGGGTTCGTTTTATAAAATCTACTTGTTTTTAAAAGATCACGATGACGCATAAAGTTTCCATAAAATAAATGTTTTCCCAAGAAAATAAATATTTTAAGCAAATGATTTGCAACCTTAATCATTTTCTTAAGCTGGTCATAATCAACGATTTTCTCAAAATTATACGAGATGTTAGAGTGTGGCAATGGCGGTGTGCATGTCTAGGATTGGATCCAAGAGAGCTTGGTACTTAAGCGGTCAAGCGGACTCACCTCCTCTTCTTCTGGTTTCCTACAGTGCGACTTCCATTCACTTTAACTTACCTTTAAAAGTGTCTTTACAACACCAACTCAGCTTTTCCAAACTAAGTGTTTTGAACGCATCAATGTGGCGCATCAGATCTGGTCATAACATCCAGGCCGGGTTTGGGGTGTTACAGCTCATGGGTTGGGCAATGAAATCCAAAATTAAATCATTCATCAACATTCTTCAAGTTTTACGAGTCACAGAAATTAAAACCAAGAAAAATAGAACAAAGGCAAAATCATAGGAATTTCTCACTACACTCTGTTTCTTCTCAAGATTTTACACAAAACCCAGGGTAGATTTCTCTTCTTAATTTTCCACGTAATTTCTACACAAGATTCTATTGCAGAAATAGTAACCACTCTCTTTCTTCTCTTTTTCTTTCTCACAATCTGTGTATCCTTCTTCTCTTCTCTCTCCTCCTTTTATAAGGTAGATATGTCCCTCTCAGTACACAAATTTTGCTCCTCCTTTTCAAGGTGATTTATCTGGTACACATACAACTAGCTGAGAGTGACATGGATTGAGTGCTGCATCATCTTCCTAAAATTGCCGTGACATTTCTATTGGCAATTTATCCCATCATTTTCCATGGCAATGATTCACCTCCTTCGTTCTCTTTTCTTTCTTCTTGTCTCTTTCATCCTACCTGTACCTACTACCAAAAACTACCAAACCTCTTTCTAGCAATTAAAAGTAACATAAATTTACAGTTAAAACACAATCCAAGCTTTAGTATGTAATGTTCTTGTAATAAGTATAAAATGCAAACATATTTTCTTAATTACAAGCAAATACTTCAGTTTAAAGGCTTGAAATATAACTCCTTTCAAGAGTTATCAGCTACCCAAAAACGTCGATATTCTAAGGGTGACAATAATGGAGATGCTATTGACGACACAAGAGAGAATTTTTTAGGGTGGTTTAGGGGTTGTTTAAGGCTTAAAAATAATAAGGTAAAGGCTTGAAAATTAACAGCACAAATCAATAGCAACAACAAAGAAAAAAGGAGGAAAAAGAGAGCAAAATTTGTAACACCACCAAGGGGAAAAAGGGGCTACAATGAAGATCCAAAAAAAAATAACAAAGAGAGTAAAACAACGCGAAACATCCAACAATTGAGAAGAAAAGGGGCGAGACAACAGGGGTTAATGGGGGCGACATAGTGAAGGAGAAATGAAGAAAAAATAAGAAAGTTGGAAAGAAGAATAAGGTTGGGCCGCTATGGAAGTAAAAACAAAGGAGGAAAGTTGATCATCAAGTGAATATGTTATATTTAAACTTAGGTTAATTAGGTGGGGTGGCACAAAAATAGGAGGAGAGGAAAATAGCAAAAATTTAATCAATTTGCAAGGGAAAGGATTCAAACTCAGGTCTCTAAGGCAATTACACTCTCTCCTTATTTTCTCTTAACCATTAAGCCAATGGCTCATTCTTGAAACAATTTTACGAATTTTAAATTAAAATTCATTGCGTGATAATTCTTAGTCCACTGCTCCAAATTTCTTCTAGCCCAATTTTTGGGATGTGACAACATATATCCAATCAGTCCCTCCACTAGCTTATTGAAACCAAAAATGAATTTCTTGTTGAATCAAATGAACAAAAATGAATAGAAATGCTAAAGTTGAAAAAATGGGAGACATTTGAGAATGAATTTGGTTTTCTCACTAGTTTTTAGAATTATTATTTAATTAATCAGTTAATTAATTGAAGTTTGAAAATGAAATTAAATTATTTGGTCATAGTGAATTCGTTGAATATATAAATATTAAATATATTTTTTCATGGATTCTTTTACGGTAAAGTTGTCATGATTTTAACGGAATTAGAATCGGGTTGAGAAAATTATTTGATTAATTTAAATTAATTTATTATGTTTACTTTGGAAAATAGAAAAACAGGTATTGGCTTGGATTGAAATTGGACCCAATATGGGAGAGGTCCAAAAGCCCCTCATGCTAAATGCATGGTGTAACAGCTTGATTTTTAGTGGTGTCGAAAAAGACAATTTTGGAACCCTATTTCCTTAAACCAAGTTTTTAAATGTTAAATTAAAATATTTATGAAGTTGGTATAATAGAATATTAAAGTTTAGTCCTTCAATTTTTCCTATAAATTGCTTAATTAAGGTACATGGACTAAATTGTAAAATACTTATATATGGATTTTTAATTAGCTAAGGGTTCAAAATGGTAAATTATAACAGCCCGTTTTTGGGTCAAATCGCAATAGTGGTTTCGGGACCAAAAATCTGAAGTAGAAATATTTATTTTATTACTTCTTTAAGGTCTACAACATGATATAATAATTGTGTGAAAATTTTGTTTAGAAATTTTATCGATTGAGTGCTCAATTTGTCTAGAAGGACTAAATTGCAATAGGTGCAAAACTTGAATTCTATAATTTAAAGGTGTCTAATTGTTATGAAATTATAAATTAGAGGTCCTTAGATGATAATTAGACCATTATACTTCATAATGGACAAAAATGGACATGGTTAGATAAAATTTTAAAGTTTTGCACTAAGGGCATTTTAGTAAACTAGTAATTAAATGATTTAATAAGCTAAAAATAAGTCAAAATCATCCTCCTATGCCAAAATTTCAAAGGAGTCCATAGCTAGGGTTTTGGCCACTTTCAAGCTCGATTGTAATTCCGTTCTTGCCCTATTTTTCATGATTTTTATGTTTTTGAAATTGTCTCAACCTAATCTAGCTATTCTAAGGACTAATTTGAAAGAAAAACAAAGTCTAGAATTTTACCCATGTTGAATAAGCTTGTATTTTGATGTTTAATGTTAGAAAATGCATGTTTGTCATTAGTTAAACAACATTTACTAAGTGATTTTTGATGAAAATGTCAAAAAGGGACCTAAATGTAAAAGGTTGTAAAATGTGTGGTAAAATGTGAATAAATGGAAAATGTGGGCTGTTATGGGCATGAAAAAGGTTCGGCTAGGTTTGGGTAATAAAGAAATTGGATGAAAACCATTTTACGAGCCTAAAGACTAAAATGTAAAATGTCGAAAGTTTAGAGACAAAAATGTAATTTTTGCCATTGTGTGTTTTTGGGCTGAATTGAATAATGTGATGATTAGATAAGTTAAATTTGATATCATATATCAAGAAAAATGAAGTTCGAGTTTTGACTGGGGAAAGAATAAGGTTGTGGACTAAATCGAACTAATAGTCATTTTTGTAACCGAGGTAAGTTCGTATGTTAAATAAGCTTTAATATAATTGTATTTAAATGCTTTAATATTGCATGAACTGTATGATTGACTATGTGGAAGAGTTTAATTCTATGAACGAGTTCGACGATGATTCGACAAGTAAGAAATCCCGTTTGAACCTTAGGAATAGAGTAGGATAAAAGTGACATGTCACTAGGGTTACCATGTGTTATGTGATTATGTGATCCAGGTGCTGGTCCTGTACGTCCTACCGGTGGCTGAGTATACCGGCATATGTTACGGTTACTTAACTGCTTGTGTGAGCATCACCATATAGCTACGTCAGGACTGACAGCTTGTGTGAGCAGGCCCATCGATAGCTCAAGAGCGAGCAATTATGAGATATGAGACTTAGGTACAATTGGCTACATATGTGGCACTTAGTGTGCAAAATTCCCGAGTACCTGACGTTATTATTCCGAGTGGTTCACGGGTATGTCAAAGATGAGAATACGTGTAAGTTCATTTGAAAATGGTACAGGTATATGCATAAAGCTTAGATTTATTGAATATCAAAAAATGATGAATTCAAGGTGAGTTGGTGAAGAAATGAATTATGATTGTGAAACTCATGGTATATTATGTTATCTTATGTTATGTTACTTGCATGATCAATGCATGGTAAGGTTTGCTTATTTCTTACATACGGACTTACTAAGCTATATAACTTACTCTGTTTATTTTTTCATGTTTTATAGTGTCGCCAAGCTAGCTCAGATTGGGGATCGTTAGAGATTCGCCTCACACTATCAAAACTATCATTTTGGGTATTGATGAAATTTAGCATTTTGAGTATATGGCATGTATAGGGATTTGGTCATTTTGTTATATGCGTCATTATGAATTTGGCCAAATGTATTGGCTTGTAATTGTCAAAGGTTTGATGTGGCCTTTAGCCATGTAACTTGGCTTATTTTGGTTGAATTGGTTGTAAGCTTATATATTATATATATGCATGCATGTGCCAATGCCTTGTTGGTGATGTAGTTTATTAATGCTTGGCAAATGGTTGAGTGTGCTTAATGGGTTGTTGATGAATGGTTAAGTATGGCTCATTGGTATGTTAGAAAAATATAAGTAGAATTATACATGATGAAAGCGTGTGTATGGATGCCCTTGAATGTGAAATTGGTATGTTTGCTTGGGCATAATGAAATGTCATGTATATTGTAGATGATAGTATCACATTAACATGTTTTAGCGATAATTGTGAATGTTTTGGTTGCTAAGTATGCCATGAATTGTGCCATTGAATTTGTGTAAGTGTAGATGTAAATGAGGGTGGAAAATGGCTTGGTAAATAGCCTCTATTTTGTCCACACGGGTAGACACACGGGCGTGTGTCTAGGCCATGTGTGACACACAGCCTATCCCATGGGCATGTGTTCCAGTTGTTTGTCCCCTGTACCTTAAGTTTTTTTAGAAATAGTATGCTTATAATTGAACACACGGGCAGAGACATAGGCGTGTGTAACACCCCTTACCCGTGTCCTAAGCTGGGACAGGGTATAAGGCATTGCCGGACTTAAACACAAACAATCATGTAAAACCAGGCCATAAAATTTCATTTAAATTAAAAATTAATTATACGCATGCATATTGTCCCTTATTTGGGTCTATGAAGCCCAAAATATACATTGGGAGAGGTCCGAAACTAAACCGAGAACCTTGGAAAGTTTTGGGAAAAACTTAGAAAAGTTTTCTCATGAAACAGGGTCACATGCTCGTGTGTCTTTGACACGCCTGTGTCCTCAGGCTGTGTAACTCTCTGTTTATGATGTCAGCAAATAATTTTAACCACACGGCCAAGCCACACTCCCGTGTGCTAAGGCCGTGTCCCCCACACAGTTGAGACATACGGTCGTGCCTCAACCAGCGTGGCCAACACTTAGGCTATTTTCCAAGCCTTTAAGTTACCCTTAATCCTTCACATCTTTATTTCCATATTACACATTTAATTCAAGGCCATGACCATTTAGATTGGTCATAAAACATTCATCATGCACATATTCCATAACACCAACCATATATGGCCAACAAGCATAATCACATCACAAGCATTAGAACATAGCATAGATAGATAGGTTCACAAACCATAATCAATATAAGCCACCCTTCATGGCCATATACAAATAACTCAATATAGCCCGATACATTTGGCTAGTCATGTTAACACATATCCAAAAAAAAAAAAACAAGTCCCTATACATGCCACTCACTTGAAGGCGCTCAACATATATATATCAATATTCCAAGTTGATGGTTTGATTGTGTGGTGCTGCCTCCGATGATCTCCAACCCCAAGCTAACTTGTCAACACTAAAGGAAAGGAAAGGAAAGGAGTAAGCTTTATAGCTTAGTACGACTGTACGAAATTAATAAGCAATTTATCAACTTACTTCTCAAGGTAATACCACAATATTTGCGCTTTTGCTTATGTTCAAGTCAAGTTGTTTTCTCAAGTTGCAGTCACTAAATTATTTATATCTGGAGCTACAGAACTCCAAATTAATATCTGCTATTTTTTCCAGAAAATAGATTCACATATATTTTTACCATTAAAATTTCAGTATTTTTTGTTTAGCAAATAAGTCAGTCTATTCTTTAAAGTCACCCCTATTTCACTGTCTGATAGTTTCGAACCCCTCTTCACTAAAAATTAATTTTCTCCTCCTATGGCATTCAGATGATGTTTCCTTTTGCTTCTTTTGAATATAGACTCATTAAGGATTCTAAGAATATAAATTATAACCCATAATTATTTCTTTACAATTTTTAATGATTTTCCCAAATCGGAACAGGGGATTTTGAAATCATTCTGACTCTATCTCGCAACAATTCAAATATCTCATAATATGAACTTATTTTTCTTACATCGTTTCGTCTATATGAACTAAGACACAATAAGCTTTAATTTCATATTTTATTCATCCTCTAATTTTATTTCTACAATATTTGGTGGATTTTAAAAGTTAGACTGCTGCTGCTGTCCAAAACTGTTTCAATGCAAATTTTACCCTTTCATAATTATCTTTAATTAGGCTTTTATGCCAATCAATTTCTCTTTCCATATTTATTAGGCCACAAGGTGAAGGGATAAACATATCATGTCCCAATTTAATTTGACCTAAAAGCCTCACACATAATCATCCATCAAATTTACCATATAATTATACACCATATGTATCGACCTAAGATTTACAAGGTCGTCACAAAGTCATTCTCATAGGTATGACTCACTCATTTACATTCTTATCAAAAGTCCAAAATACATCGAGCTCATCACTCATAAGTTTTTAGTACATACCTGTACCCTTTCAACACGATCATAAACATAGCTTACTTATTTTCATTCTTTACTAATCATACAACATAAATTAAGCAGACATTTCATGAATTTCATGTAAGTACCTGTACCACTCACAACATGGTCATAACCTCTCTTATTCTGACATAAACCGTAAATTTCCCATTGAACCATTTGGAATACTACAGGATAGTCAATTAGCCACAAGCATAGGGTAAGGTGCCAACGCCATGTCTCGGACATGGTCTTACACTAGCTCACACATTAAAGTCGATGCCATGTCCCAAACATGGTCTTAGACTGACTCTCGTATATCGAGGCCGATTCCATGTCCCAAATATGGCCTTGTACTGACTTTCATATATCAATGCCAATGCCATGTCCCAAACATGGTCTTACACTGGCTCTCATCTATCGATGCCGATGCCATGTCCCAGACATGGTCTTACACTATCTCTCATATATCCCTAGCATCATGGCATGAATATTCGATCTATTCCTACGGTTCAACCGGGAGTTTCCCATATTAATCTCATCATGCATTACTCGTAGCCACATTCAAACATTTTATGCAAAATCAATCATTAAATGCATAATAACGATAAAGTTGTAATATTTACTCACATCTTACTCGTCAATGGAATATCATATTCCATCAAATTTCCAATGTATTCAATCATCACATAAATGTTATTGACATTTTCCGTCACTTTCTCATACTCAATATCATTAACATATAATTCAATACAATCATAGCAAGATAGATTTCAAGTATATTAACAATAACATGGCTAACATCCTTATTTAGTCACACAGACTTACCTCGAATGCAAAAATGGCTAATTATTCCATTTTTGTCCTAAAGCATGTACTTTCTCGATTTAAGCTCGAATCTCAATTTTGTTGATCTAAAATAATAAAATTCACTCATTTAATCATCACATTAAATTAAGCGTTCCACAATTCATACTTTGGCAAAAATGACCATTTTCCCCCTAGAATTTCACAAAAATTATGATTTTTCCCCTAGGCTCGTAAAATAATTTTTATCAAATTTCCTCATTAACCAAGCCTAGCCCAACCTTTATTACTCCCGTATCAACTCAAAATTCCAATTATTTCCCACAATTCCCATCCATTTAACAAACTTTACAAAATGGTCCATATTAGGTGTTTTCATGAAAATCCTTTCACAAAAGATGTTTATTTAACAACCAAGATTCTTTTGCTTCCATAAAAATTCAGAAAAAAACATGAACTATCTCATGGAAAAACCCTATACTTTCAACCATTTTGCAAAATAGTCCCCTCATTTCCTACATTAAGTTATGAGGGTTCCAAAAACACAAAAATCAATAAAAATGACCATTAAAATGACTTAGTAGTAAGGGTTATAAGTTGCTGAAAATTTCAAGCTTCCATGGAGGTTTCACCTACAATATTTCGGTAGAGAAAGGAAATGGAGAAGAGAATTGGCCACTTGTTTTATTTTATTAATATTTGCTTTTGTTATCAAATACCAAACCATACCAACTTTGACCCCTTTTTGACTCTTCATTTATTACATTTCATGTACAGCCATACACACATGTAATGGCCTAATTACTCATTAAGAACCTCAAATTTTAAGTTCTATAGCTATTTAACACTTTTAGCTAATGGAACACAACTTTTGCATTGTATGCGATTTGGTCACAAATTGAGCTATTAAGCAATAAAATTAGCTCATAAAATTTTCACACATACATGTTCACATGCTATAAACACTAAAAATAATATTAAAATAATTTTACAACCTCAGATTTATGGTCCCGAAACCACCATTCTGACTAGGCCCAAAATTAGGATGTTACAGCGTGTGTCTCAGCCATGTGAGGGACACGGCCCAGACACGAGCATGTGAAGTCTGCACCTATTTAATGAAAATTTAATACCCACACAGCCTAGCACACGGGCGTGTGACTTGGCCTTGTAACATCAATTTGTACATGCATTGCATGTCAGAGAGTTACACGGGTTAGGGACAAGGCGTGTGTGACCACACAGCCTGCCCACACAGGCGTGTCCCAAACTACACGGGCGTGTGACCCCTGTTTATAACAAATATTTTCTAGGTTTTATGTTTTAGGCCTCGTTGTGACACCCCTAATGTGACCCTAGTCGGAGAGTGGTTTCGGGACCACGAAACCGAGTCACAAGAATAATTAGGTGTTATATTCCGTGCTTATTGTATGTGGAATTTGTATGCGTAAATATTTCGTGTCTCGATTTTTTATTAATTAGGTGCAAATTTATAAGAAAGGACCCATGTGCTAGGACTTGAAAATGTGATAGGAGTATTTTAAGTGGCCTAATAATGCATGAAGTGAAATAAATGGAGTTGCATGTCAATTATCCCATTTCCTAAGGTGGATGGCCGGCCATGACAAATTATGGGCAAGGGAAACATGTTCCCAACATGTTTTACTAATGGATGATGTTAGAAATAATAAAATAAGAGTACGGAAAAAAATTAATGTTAGTAGGATGAGAAACAAAAAAAAAAGTGTTCATCTTTCTCCATAGCCTTGGCGAATATCCTAAAGAAAGAAAAAAAAAAAATTTGTTCATCTATTTTCACTTCTTGGCGAAAATACTAAGGAAAAGGGGAGGATTTTTGCTTCATGCTTGGGTTGGAAGAGATCTAGAAGGAGATTTGGCTAAGTTTGCATCAAGATTAAGGTATGTATGAGGTTGTGTTAGGAGTTTCATGCATGTTTTGGTTGCTAACTTGATGTGCATGTTAGCCATGGCTCAAATCTTTGTTAAGCCATGGAAATGGTATTTGGCCAAAGTTGTTATGGTGATAAAGCCATTGCATGCTAAGTGTGAAGCTTGATGATGATGCATGCAATGATGGATTGTCTACTCTTGAGTAAGATTTTGAGCTTTGTTTTGTTTTATCATGATTGAAGTTGAAAAGGAGCATGATTGTCATATTCGCCATGATGCATTCATGAGCATGGTTCATGCTTCTTGCATGTTAGTTAAAATTTGTGTTTTGGATGGCTATGGACACCTTGAAATTGGCCATGCTCATATATGTATATATATGTTTGCACATGATGTTTTGGTTATGAAGGAAGTGATGAATAAGTTTGTTTAAAGAAGAAGATGTTGAAGAATAATTGTGAAATTGCAAGCACAATTGACCTAGCACACATATAAGTGCTTGATGCTATATTATAAGTTTTGAGCCACAATATGCAAAGCATTAACTAGTAAAATGCATGCTGTTTTTGTGAGGTATTAAGTGCATAATTGGCCTCAACATGTACATGAATATTAGGCCTTGGGTAGCCTATTGAAGGCCTTAGCATTTCCTTGATGCTCGAATAAATTGTATTGAATTGCTTGATGTAGTATAAAATGTGCATGACCATTGTGTATTCAAGCTAAAGGGTGGCCATATGACCATTTAAACTCCTTGTCATATTCGGCCATAAGCTAGCACAATGAGGTTTTAATAAATTGAATTTGTTTGAATTAGCTCAAGAGCTTAGAGGGCCACAATTGGACAAGGGGAAGGAGAAAGTGATCGAATAGCCGAAAAAGCCGTTCGACAACATCCGAGGTAAGTCCTCAAGAAGTGACCCTACTTGAATTATGTGAAATAAAGTATGGATGTGTATTGATTATTGATTATGTGTGTATGAGTATTTGAATTCTACCGGGCTAAGTCCGAAGGCGAATATGCTTGTGATTATATTTGCGTTTGAGCCTTAATGTGAAAATGAAATATGTATGTCCAATGATTATTGATGTATGTGTACATGAGAAATTGAATGATATCGGGCTAAGCCGAAGACAATTATGCTGGAAATTATATCCGGGTTAAGACCGAAGGCAATTGTGCAAGTGGCTATATCAGGGCTAAGACCGAAGGCATTAAATGCGAGTCATTCTATCCGGGCTAAGACCGAAGGCATTTGTGCACATGGTTATATCCGGTTATATTCGAAGAATCTTGGGCTGGAGGTGAGTGTTGGTTGCTGTAATAAATTCAATTAGTACACCGAAAAGCCCAAAGAATAAGGATGCGTTTATATGTGCATTGGAAAGTCGACACATTTGAGCAACATTCGCTCAATCGACTAATGAATTTCAGTTATTGACTTGATTGATACTTTGTGAAAGTATATAATGATGAAGTGTGAAGTAAGAATGTGTATTAATGAAATGATGCATTTGGCTATGTGAATGTATTGCTGTAATTAGAGTTGATTATATTCCTTGAGACTTACTAAGCATAAAATGCTTACCCGTTACTTTGGCTCTCTGTTTTATAGATTTCGCTCGATAGCAATCGGATTCGGGATCAATAAAG
The DNA here is from genome assembly GCF_025698485.1 of Gossypium arboreum. Classification (NCBI taxonomy): domain Eukaryota; kingdom Viridiplantae; phylum Streptophyta; class Magnoliopsida; order Malvales; family Malvaceae; genus Gossypium; species Gossypium arboreum. The sequence continues at coordinate 87,777,967 of NC_069075.1, read as the reverse complement.
TCGAAGTCATCCACACTATCAACGCCTCTATTTTGGTATAAATTTTTTTGAACTTTGAAATGGCATGTATAGGACTACCTGTTAGTTTAAAAATGTGGTGATGTATATGTATACGGCCATGCGAAAATGGCTCGTAAAAAGGAAGCATGAACTTAGACTATTTGTGGTTTGTATGTATATATTTGGTGTCATGATGTGGCTATGGATTGGAAATGGGAATGTTGGTCACATGATCAGCCATTGGCATGGTTAAAATGATCATATATGAACCTATGTATGGCAAGACTAGTTGGTTCATGGAGACTACCAAATAGGTAAGACCTACCTTAAAACAGATGCTGCCAGCTGCAGTGACGTGAATGTGAAAAATCACCAAAATTCGTAGGAATGGTATTAAATAGTGAATAAGCTATGTAAATTAACCTTGATGAGTCTATTTTCATATGGAAGAAACGAAATGGTCATAGGAGTTACATGTTAAGAGATATTGAAGCTATTGTGAAACAGGGCCAGAACAGTTTCTGGGTCCCCTGTCGCAACTTTAAAAATTTACTATAAATTATCCAGAAATAATTAGGAGACATACCTTATATTTACAGATTCCATTTTGAGTCTAGTTTCATTAGAAGCAAACAGCACCAGCATTAAAGCCCTGTACAGAGAGATAGTCAAGTTATACCGCGCGAAGGTCAGAGCAGTCGATCCCTGTAACATGGGTGACTTTAACTAATAAACTGTACCAATTGGCCCGACCAAAAATTCTAGAAATAAATCCATGGATGGATATATGAGTCTAAATTTAGGGAAAATTTACAAAACCAGTTTCCGAGTTTTGAAACTCAAGATATGATTTTTAAGGCGAAGGTGACGCAGTCTTCCAGCCTGACTGGAAATGTCAAATTGGTGGGCAAAACATGTGATCTTGGCTTGTTAACCCCTCGTGTCCGACACGGCGATGGTCTCGGGTCGGAGTGTTACAATTTTATTGGTATCGAGCCACGGTTTAGTCGATTCTAGGACTACCGTGATGTGTTTGGGGTCTAGCTATACATGCCATTAAATGATGAATCGATAGTGTGGTGATTTCGACAATTTGACTTTGTGTTTGTTATAGCAATGGATCCGATCCCAACCGAGTGATAGCTGATGATGTGGAGAGTGTGGCGCTGCTCCAGCGCAAGGGACAGCGCCGGCGGACTCTCAACCTATGGCCAGCAATCCGAATGACGAGGCTAGGCAAGCCTTTTATAGTGTGATGAGCGAATGGTTTAATCAATACATTCGAACTAACACGGCTGTTCCACAACCTCCATTCCCGACAAATGCAACCCCGCACCTACAATACCTCCGGTGACTGACCAAATAAGGTCAAGTAAGCCCCGATCGATAGGATTGAAAACATGGGGCCACTGAATTTAAGGCTACGGATGATGATGATGCGAAGCGAGCTGAATTTTGGTTGGATAACACTATCAAGGGTGCTCGATGAGCTATCCTGTACACCGATGAGTGCTTAAAGTGTACCATCTCCTTGCTACGTGAGTCCGCCTACTATTGGTGGAGTACTCGACTTTTGTGGTGCCTAGAGAGCAAGTGACTTGGGAATTCTTTCAAACCGAGTTAGAAAAAAGTATATCGATCGAGATTCATCGACCAAAAGCGGAGGAATTTCTTGATCTTAAGCAAGGTTCTATGTCCGTTACCGACTACTGAGCGAAAGTTTGTGAGGCTTAGCCGTCTGCAGCGAGAATGCATTTCGTCCGAAGCTATTATGTGTAAACGCCGAGGATGGGCTGAATGATGATAGAAGGATGTTTGTTGGCATTCTCGAGATCGAGAGTTCGTAGTACTTGTTGAGCGAGCTTGTAAAGTCGAAGAGCTTAGAAAGGAGAAACAAAAAGCTGATGTGGGAACTGGAGAATTCGAAGAGGTCCTCGGGAAAGTCTCTTCAACAAGCATCGAAGAGATTTCGAGATGATGCGAGCGGTCTAGAGGCGTTTGGGCTTTTCTAGAGCGAGGGCGCGATCGACCCCTGTGACCACATGAGTCACTTGATCGCCGATGGTGGAAATGATCGCCGAGAGAGAGGCGGAGTGTCCATATTGTGGCAAATGGAATTCGGGGAGCTGTTGGTTTCGTGATCGCTCTGCTATAAGTGTGGATCGGCCGACCACTTTATGAAGGATTGCCGAGGATGCTTGAATGGAATGTGAGTCGAGTGGAAACCGGGTGCTACCCTTTGCTCGAGGTAGGCCACCTAGAAATATGGGCAATGTCGGTGGCGGTCGAGAGGATCTAGAGATGCTACCATCGGATCCGAGGCTCGTGCTCTGCAAGGACTTATGCCATATCTTGCGTGAGGATCTTGCCTCTCCGGATGTCATTACTGGTACTTTCACTCTTTTCAATACAAATGTGATTGCTTTGATTGACCTGGTTCTACTCATTCATATATATGTGAAACCTTAGCATCGATAAGACTTTGCCTATTGAGTCTCTTGAGTTTGTAATTCGGTGTCAAACCCTTGGGTCATTACGTGCTTGTCAACAAAGTGTGCAAGAAAAGTCCCCTAGTGTTCCGAGGTTCTTGTTTTCCGCGGACTTGATGCTTTTGCCGTTCGATGAGTTCGACGTTATTCTTGGTTTGGATTGGTTGACCATGCACGATGCGGTTGTAAAATGCAAGAGCAAGACTATCGATTTGAGTCGCGAATAATGAAATAATTCGGGTTGAGTCTACGGACTTAAAGGGGTTGCCGGTTGTAATATCGCGATGTTGGCCCGAAATATGTAAGAAAAGGTGCGAAGCGTACCTTGCGTCGTGCTTTCGATGACAAGGAATCGAAAAAGAAACCGAATCTGTGCGTGGTTTGTGAATACCGGATGTTTTCCACGAAGAATTGTCGGGTTTACCACTGTTGGGAAGTAGAATTTGGCATCGAATTGGTACTGGTACCACTCAATTTCGATAGCTCCGTGTCGTATGGCACCAACGGAATTAAAGGAGTTAAGCTCGGTTGCAAGAATTGGTGGATAGAGGTTTTGCTCGCTTGAGTTTTTCGCCTTGGGTGCGCCGGTGTTGTTCGTGAAGAAGAAGGATGGAACCATGCGGTTGTGCATCGACTATCGTCGACAATAAGCGACGATAAAGAACAAGTATCCGTTGCCACGTATTGATGACTTGTTCGATCAAGCTGAAGGAGCCTCGGTGTGACACCCAAAATAGACCCTAGCGGAATGTGGTTTGGGACCACAAAACCGAGGCATAACAATAATTTAAAATTTATTTTGATGCCTATAATATGTGAGTATTCATGTATGACATTTTTTGATGATTGATTTAGTGTTATAAAGGTGAATTTCACTAGAAAGGACTTGTGTGAGAAAATTTAGAATTTGAGATAGGCAAATGTGGAAGTGGCCTATTGATGCACACTAGGAAATGTTGTCCTTGCATGTCAAATTCCCCAAATTTGACTATAGTGGCCGGCCATGGTGATGAATATGGGCAAAAGAAAACATGTCTTAAACATGTTTTGCTAGTGGTGCATGTTAGAAGTAATAAAATAAGAGTATGAAAAAAAAGAAAAAAAAATGTTCATTCTTCTCCATAGGCTTGGCCGAATGTACTAAGGAAAGAAAAGAAAAATTTGTTCATCCTTTCTCATCTTCTTGGCCAAAATTACTAAGGGAAAAGCGGGAGGATTTTTGCTTCATGCTTGGGTTGGAAGAGACCTAGAAGGAGATTTGGCTAAGTTTACATCAAGATTAAGGTATGTATGAGGTTGTGTTGGGAGGTTCATGCATGGTTTGGTTGCTAATTTGATGTGCATGTTAGCCATGGCTCAAATCTTTGTTATGCCATGGAAATGGCATTTGGCCAAAGTTGTTATGGTGATAAAGCCATTGCATGCTAAGTGTGAAACTTGATGATGATGCATGCAATGATGGATTGTCTACTCATGAGTAAGATTTTGAGTTTTCTCTTTGTTTTATCATTGAAGTTGAAAAGGAGCATGATTGTCATATTCGGCCATGATGCATTCTTGAGCATGATTCATGCTTCTTGCATGTTAGTTAAAATTTGTGTTTTGGATGGCTATGGACACCTTGAAAATTCGGCCATGCTCATATATGCATATATATGATTGCACATTATGTTTTGGTTATGAACTAAGTGATGAATATATTGGTTTAAAGAAGAAGATGTGGAAGAATGCTTGTGAAATTGCAAGCACAATTGACCTAGCACACATGTAGGTGCTTGATGGTATATTATAAGTTTTGGGCCACAATGTGCAAAGCATTAATTAGTAAATTGCATGCTGTTTTTGTGAGGTATTAAGTGCAAAATTGACCTCAACATGTACATGAATATTCGGCCTTGGGTAGCCTATTGAAGGCCTTAGCATTTCCTTGATGCTCAAATAAATTGTATTGAATTGCTTGATGTAGTATAAAATGTGCATGACCATTGTGTATTCAAGCTAAAGAGTGGTCATATGACCATTTAAAATCCTTGTCATATTCGGCCATAAGCAAGCACAATGAGGTTTTAATAAATTGAATTTGTTTGAATAAGCTCAAGAGCTAAGAGGGCCACAATTGGACAAGGGGAAGGAAAAGGTGATCGAATAGCCGAAAAAAAAGCCGTTCGACAACATCCGAGGTAAGTCCTCAAGAAGTGACCTTACTTGAATTATGTGAGATGAAATATGGATGTGTATGATTATTGATTATGTGTGTATGAGCATTTGAATTCCACGGGCTAAGTCCGAAGGCAAATATGCTAATGATTATAATTATGTTTGAGCCTTAATGCTTGAAAATGAAATATGTATGTCCAATGATTATTGATGTATGTGTGCATGAGAAATTGAATGATATCGGGCTAAGCCGAAGACAATTATGCTGGAAATTATATCCGGGTTAAGACCGAAGGCAAATGTGCTAGTGGCTATATCCGGGCTAAGACCGAAGGCATTAAATGCGAGATATTCTATCCGGGCTAAGACCGAAGGCATTTGTGCGTGATTATATCCGGTTATATTCGAAGAATCTTGGGCTGGAGGTGAGTGTTGGTTGCTGTAATGAATTCAATTAGTACACTCGGAAAGCCCAAAGGCTAAGGTGCGTTATATGTGCATTGGAAAGTCGACATGTTTGAGCAACATTCGCTCAATCGACTAATGAATTTCAGTTATTGAATTGATTGATGCTTTGTGAACTTATATAATGATGAAGTATGAAGTAAGAATGTGTATTAATGAAATGATGCATTTGGCTATGTGAATGTATTGCTGTAATTAGAGTTGATTATATTCCTTGAGACTTACTAAGCATAAAATGCTTACCCGTTGCTTTGGCTCTCGTTTTCTAGATTTCGCTCGAAGCAATCGGATTTGGGATCGTCAAGTCGAAGTCATCCACACTATCAAGCCTCCATTTTGGTATAAATTTTGGTTGAACTTGAGATGGCATGTATAGGACTACCCTTGTTTGTTAAATATGTTGTAATGTAAGTATATACGGCCATGCATAAATGGCTCGAAAAGGGAAGCATGAACTTAGACTAATTGTGGGTCGTATGTATATATTTTGTGTCATGATGTGGCTATGGCTTGGAAATGGGAATGTTGGTCATATGATCAGCCATTGGCATGGTTAAAATGATCATATATGAACCTATGTATGGTAAGACTAGTTGAATCATGGAGACTACCAAATAGGTAAGTCCTATCTTAAAACAGATGCTGCCAGCTGCAGTGGCATGAATGTGAAAAATCACCAAAATTCATAGGAATGGAATTAAATAGTGAATAAGCTATGTAAATGAACCTTGATGAGTCTATTTTCATATGGAAGAAACGAAATGGTCATAGGAGTTACAGGTTAAGAGATATTAAAGCTATTGTGAGACAGGGCCAGAATGGTTTCTGGGTTCCCTGTCGCAACTTTAAAATTCACTATAAATTATCCAAAAATAATTATGAGATATACCTTATATGTACAGATTCCATTTTGAGTCTAGTTTCATTAGAAACAAACGACACCAACATTAAAGCCCTGTACAGAGAGATATTCAAGTTATACCGCGCGAAGGTCAGAGCAGTCGATCCCTGTAACATGGGTAACTTTAACTAATAAACTGTACCAATTGGCCCGACCAAAAATCCTAGAAATAAATCCATGGATGGATATATGAGTCTAAATTCAGGAAAATTTACGAAACCAGTTTCGAGTTTTGAAACTTGAGATATGATTTTTAAGGCGACAGTGACGCAGTTTTCCAGCCTGACTGGAAATGTCAAATTGGTGGGCAAAAACATGTGAACTTGGCTTGTTAACCCCTCGGGTCCGACACCGGCGATGGTCTCGGGTTTGGGGTGTTACAATTTAATTGAGTATCGAGCCACGGTTTAGTCGATTCTAGGACTACCGTGATGTGTTTGGGGTCTAGCTATACATGCCATTAAATGATGAATCGATAGTGTGATGATTTCGACAATTTGACTTCATGTTTGTTTATAGCAATGGATCCGATCCCAACCGAAGCGATAGCTGATGATGTGGAGAGTGTGGCGCTGCTCCGCGCAAGGGACAGCGGCGGACTCTCAACCTATGGCGATAATCCTAATGACGAGGCTAGGCAAGCCTTTTATAGTGTGATGAGCGAATGGTTTAATCAATACATTCGAACCAACACTACTGTTCCACAACCTCCATTCGACGAATGCAACCCCGCACCTACAATACCTCCGTGGATGACCAAATAAGGTCGAGTAAGCCCCGATCGATAGGATTGAAAACATGGGGCCACTGAATTTAAGGCTACGGATGATGATGATGCGAAGCGAGCTGAATTATGGTTAGATAACACTATCCGGGTGCTTGATGAGCTATCCTGTACACCCGATGAGTGCTTAAAGTGTACCATCTCCTTTTCTGTGAGTCCGCCTACTATTGGTGGAGTACTCGACTTCGTGGTGCCTAGAGAGCAAGTGACTTGGGAATTCTTTCAAACCGAGTTCGAAAAAAGTATATCGATCAGAGATTCATCGACCAAAAGCGGAGGAATTTCTTGATCTTAAGCAAGGTTCTATGTCCGATTACCGACTCTGAGCGAAAGTTTGTGAGGCTTAGCCGTCTGCGAGAATGCATTTCGTCCGAAGCTATTATGTGTAAACGCCGAGGATGGGCTGAATGATGATATAAGGATGTTTGTTGGCATTCTCGAGATCGAGAGTTCGTAGTACTTGTTGAGCTAGCTTGTCAAGCGAAGAGCTTAGAAAGGAGAAACAAAAAAGCGATGTGGGGATTGGAGAATTCGAAAGAGGTCCTCGGAAAGTCTCTTCAACAAGCATCGAAGAGATTTCGAGATGATGCGAGCCGGTCTAGAGGCGTTCGGGCTTTTCTAGGCGAGGACGCGATCGACCCCTGTGACCACACGAGTCACTTGATCGCATGATGGTGGAAATGATCGCCGAGAGAGGCGGAGTGTCCACATTGTGGCAAATGGCATTCGGGGAGCTGTTGGTTTCGTGATCGCTCTCGCTATAAGTGTGGATCGGCCGACCACTTTATGAAGGATTGCCCGAGGATGCATGAGCAGAATGTAAGTCGAGTGCAAACCGGGTGCTACCATTGCTCGAGGTAGGCCACCTAGAAATATGGGCAATGTCGATTGGCGGTCGAGAGGATCTAGAGATGCTACCATCGGATCCGAGGCTCGCGCTCTGCTAGGACTTATGCCACACGCCGCGAGGATCTGCCTCTCCGGATGTTATTACCGGTACTTTCACTCTTTTCAATACAAATGTAATTGCTTTGATTGACCCTGGTTCTACTCATTCATATATATGTGAAACCTTAGCATCCAGTAAGACTTTGCCCATTGAGTCTACTGAGTTTGTAATTCGGGTGTCAAACCCCTTGGGTCATTACGTGCTTGTCAACAAAGTGTGCAAGAAAAGTCCCCTAGTGTTCCAAGGTTCTTGTTTTCCGGCGGACTTGATGCTTTTGCCATTCGATGAGTTCGATGTTATTCTTGGTTTGGATTGGTTGACCATGCACGATGCAGTTGTAAATTGCAAGAGCAAGACCATCGATTTGAGTCTTGCGAATAATGAAATAATTCGGGTTGAGTCTATGGACTTAAAGGGTTGCCGGTATTTGTAATATCGCGATGTTGGCCCGAAATATGTAAGAAAAGGGTGCGAAGCGTACCTTGCGTCGTGCTCGATGACAAGGAATCGGAGAAGAAACCGAATCTGTGCCCGTGGTTTGTGAATACCGGATGTTTTCCCGAAGAATTGCGAGTTTACCACTGTTCGGAAATAGAATTTGGCATCGAATTGGTACTGGTACCACTCCAATTCGATAGCTCCGTATCGTATGGCACCAACGGAATTAAAGGAGTTGAAAGTTCGATTGCAAGAATTGGTGGATAGAGGTTTTGCTCACCCGAGTTTTTCGCCTTAGGGTGCGCCGGTGTTGTTCGTGAAGAAGAAGGATGGAACCATGCGATTGTGAATCGACTATCGTCGACAATAAGCGACGATAAAGAACAAATATCCGTTGCCACGTATTGATGACTTGTTCGATCAAGCTGAAGGAGCCTCGGTGTTCTCGAAAATAGATTTGAGATCGGGCTACTATCAATTGCGAATCCGAGATTTGGACGTGCCCAAGACCGCCTTGAGCGAGATATGGTCACTATGAGTTCCTAGTGATGCCGTTTGGGCTCACTAATGCCCTATGGTATTTATGGATTTAATGAATCGGATCTTTAGACCATATTTGGATCGATTAGTAGTCGTGTTCATTGATGACATCTTGGTCTATTCAAGAAATGAGACCGAACATCTTGAACACTGCGGTTAGTTTGCAAATTTTACGGGACAAGAAATTATATGCTAAGTTCAGCAAGTGTGAGTTACGGTTAAGAGAGGTTAGCTTCTTGGGTCATGTGGTATACGCATCGGGTATTCGAGTCAACCCGAATAAAATTTCAGCCATACTTAATTGGAAGCCTCCAGAAATATTCTGAGGTTGAGACTTTTGGGGCTTCGGTTATTACCGACGATTTGTAAAAGGCTTCTCAACGATAGCCACGCCGATGACGCTACTCCAAAAGGATGTTAAGTTCGAATGGACGGAGAAATGCCAAAAAGTTTCGATCAGCGAAAACTTATTTGGTGAAGCCCCAATTCTAGTGCAACCCGAGTCCAACAAAGAGTTTGTCATCTATAGCGATGCCTCCCTACTTGGGTTAGGTTGTGTATTGATGCAAGAAGGTCGAGTTGTGGCCTATCGTCGAGGCAATTAAAGCCACATGAGAAAAATTATCCGACTCATGATCTCGAATTGGCGCCATCGTGTTCGCCTTAAAGATATGGCGACATTACTTATTTGGTGAAAGGTGCCATGTGTACTCGGATCACAAGAGTCTCAAATATCGATGACCCAAAGAGACTTAAATCGCAACAAAGGCGTTGGCTCGGTACATTAAAGGATTATGGTGATCATTGACTATCACGGGAAAGGCGAATGTGGTTGCAGATGCCTTGAGTCGTAAATCATTATTCGCTTTCTGACGATGAACGTGTCCGATCCGACGGTGTGTTAGTGGCTGAATTGAAAGCCAAACCATTATTGACACACCAAATTCGAGAAGCTCGAGAAAGTCGACGACGAGTTGGTTGCAAAAGCGGGCTGCGTGTGTTCGAACAAGGACTCGGAGTTTCAAATCGGCGATGACGATTGTTTGAGGTTCAAAAGTCGTCATGTGTCCCAAAGAATTGAACTCATTTCGATAATTACGAATGAAGCCCATTGTAGCCAAATGGCAATCCACCCGGGAGTACGAAGATGTACAATGATTTGAAACATCGGTTTTGGTGGCATGGTATGAAGCGAGACATCTCGACTTTGTTTCGAGATGTTTAATATGTCAACACGTGAAAGCGGAACATCGGTGCCTTGAGATTACTTGACCAATCACGATACCCAGTGGAAATGGGATCGAGTCACAATGGACTTTGTATCCGATTTGCCATTGTCGACAAGTAAGAAGGATGCGGTTTGGGTCGTGGTAGATCGATTGACTAAGTCGGCCCACTTTGTCCCCGTCGTCTGGATTTTCAATGGACAAATTAGCGAATTATGCGTTTCTCAGTTGTGAAATTACGGGGTGCCTATTTCTATCGTGTCGGATAGAGATCCGAGATTTACCTCGCGATTTTGGAAAAAGTTGCAAGAAGCTTTGGGTACCAAGTTGCATTTCAGCACCGCCTTTCACCCCAAACCGATGGTCAATCCGGCGGATAATTCGGATACTTGAGGATATGTTAAGATGTTGCGTCCTCGAGTTTAGTGGTTCATGGGAGCGGTATTTGCCGTTGATTGAATTAAACACAACAACGACTTTCAATCAAGTATTAAGATGGCACCCTACGAGGCTTTGTGCGGTCGTAAATGCCGTACACCATTGTTTTGGGTGAGCTTGGTGAAAGCAAGATTTTCGAGGTGGATTTGATTAGGGATGCTGAGCAGAAAGTGAAAGTAATCCGTGAAAGTTTGAAGATAGCCTCCGATCGTCGAAATCGTATCACGGATCTGAGCGTAAGGATATCGAGTATCGGTGGGTGATAAAGTGTTTCTCAAGGTATCGCCTTGGAAAAGATACTCGATTCGGCCGTAAGGGCAAGTTGAGCCGAGGTTCATTGGGCCATATGAGATATCCGAGCGAGTCGGTCCGATGGCATATCGTTTGATTTTGCCCCGAACTCAAAAGGTTCACGATGTCTTCCACGTTTGATGCTTGACGTTATAGATCCGATCCATCGCATGCGTGATTAGTCCATCGAAATTGAAATTCAAGCTAATATGAGTTATGAGGAAGAACCGATTCGTATCCTATCACGAAGTGAAAGAGTTGCGAAACAAGCGGGTTCGCTAGTGAAAGTGTTATGGCTCAAGCACGGGATAGAAGAAGCTACTTGGGAGACCGAAAACTCTATGAGAGGCGATATCGAACCTATTTACGGTAAGATTTTCGGGACGAAAATTCCTTAAGAGGGGAGTTTTGACACCCAAAATAGACCCTAGCAGGAATGTGGTTTGGGACCACAAAACCGAGGCATAACAATAATTTAAAATTTATTTTGATGCCTATAATATGTGAGTATTCATGTATGACATTTTTGATGATTGATTTAGTGTTATAAAGGTGAATTTCACTAGAAAGGACTTGTGTGAGAAAATTTAGAATTTGAGATAGGCAAATGTGGAAGTGGCCTATTGATGCACACTAGGAAATGTTGTCCTTGCATGTCAAATTCCCCAAATTTGACTATAGTGGCGGCCATGGTGATGAATATGGGCAAAAGAAAACATGTCTTAAACATGTTTTGCTAGTGGTGCATGTTAGAAGTAATAAAATAAGAGTATGAAAAAAAAGAAAAAAAAATGTTCATTCTTCTCCATAGGCTTGGCGAATGTACAAAGGAAAGAAAAGTAAAATTTGTTCATCCTTTCTCATCTTCTTGGCGAAATTACTAAGGGAAAAGGGGAGGATTTTTGCTTCATGCTTGGGTTGGAAGAGACCTAGAAGGAGATTTGGCTAAGTTTACATCAAGATTAAGGTATGTATGAGGTTGTGTTGGGAGTTTCATGCATGGTTTGGTTGCTAATTTGATGTGCATGTTAGCCATGGCTCAAATCTTTGTTATGCCATGGAAATGGCATTTGGCCAAAGTTGTTATGGTGATAAAGCCATTGCATGCTAAGTGTGAAACTTGATGATGATGCATGCAATGATGGATTGTCTACTCATGAGTAAGATTTTGAGTTTTCTCTTTGTTTTATCATGATTGAAGTTGAAAAGGAGCATGATTGTCATATTAAGCCATGATGCATTCTTGAGCATGATTCATGCTTCTTGCATATTAGTTAAAATTTGTGTTTTGGATGGCTATGGACACCTTGAAAATTGGCCATGCTCATATATGCATATATATGATTGCACATTATGTTTTGGTTATGAACTAAGTGATGAATATATTGGTTTAAAGAAGAAGATGTGGAAGAATGCTTGTGAAATTGCAAGCACAATTGACCTAGCACACATGTAGGTGCTTGATGCTATATTATAAGTTTTGGGCCACAATGTGCAAAGCATTAATTAGTAAATTGCATGCTGTTTTGTGAGGTATTAAGTGCAAAATTGACCTCAACATGTACATGAATATTGGCCTTGGGTAGCCTATTGAAGGCCTTAGCATTTCCTTGATGCTCAAATAAATTGTATTGAATTGCTTGATGTAGTATAAAATGTGCATGACCATTGTGTATTCAAGCTAAAGAGTGGCCATATGACCATTTAAAATCCTTGTCATATTAGGCCATAAGCAAGCACAATGAGGTTTTAATAAATTGAATTTGTTTGAATAAGCTCAAGAACTAAGAGGCCACAATTGGACAAGGGAAGGAAAAGGTGATCGAATAGCAGAAAAAAAAGCCGTTCGACAACATCCGAGTAAGTCCTCAAGTGACCTTACTTGAATTATGTGAGATGAAATATGGATGTGTATGATTATTGATTATGTGTGTATGAGCATTTGAATTCCACGGGCTAAGTCCGAAGGCAAATATGCTAATGATTATAATTATGTTTGAGCCTTAATGCTTGAAAATGAAATATGTATGTCCAATGATTATTGATGTATGTGTGCATGAGAAATTGAATGATATCGGGCTAAGCCGAAGACAATTATGCTGGAAATTATATCCGGGTTAAGACCAGAAGGCAAATGTGCTAGTGGCTATATCAGGGCTAAGACCGAAGGCATTCGTATGCGAGATATTCTATCGGGCTAAGACCGAAGGCATTTGTGCGCGTGATTATATCGGTTATATTCGAAGAATCTTGGGCTGGAGGTGAGTGTTGGTTGCTGTAATGAATTCAATTAGTACACTCGGAAAGCCCAAAGGATAAGGTACGTTATATGTGCATTGGAAAGTCGACATGTTTGAGCAACATTCGCTCAATCGACTAATGAATTTCAGTTATTGAATTGATTGATGCTTTGTGAACTTATATAATGATGAAGTATGAAGTAAGAATGTGTATTAATGAAATGATGCATTTGGCTATGTGAATGTATTGCTGTAATTAGAGTTGATTATATTCCTTGAGACTTACTAAGCATAAAAATGCTTACCCCGTTGCTTTGGCTCTCAGTTTTCTAGATTTCGCTCGAAGCAATCGGATTTGGGATCGTTGAAGTCGAAGTCATCCACACTATCAAGCCTCCATTTTGGTATAAATTTTTGGTTGAACTTGAGATGGCATGTATAGGACTACCCCTTGTTTGTTAAATATGTTGTAATGTAAGTATGTACGGCCATGTAAATGGCTCGAAAAGGGAAGCATGAACTTAGACTAATTGTGGGTCGTATGTATATATTTTGTGTCATGATGTGGCTATGGCTTGGAAATGGGAATGTTGGTCATATGATCAGCCATTGGCATGGTTAAAATGATCATATATGAACCTATGTATGGTAAGACTAGTTGAATCATGGAGACTACCAAATAGGTAAGTCCTATCTTAAAACAGATGCTGCCAGCTGCAGTGGCATGAATGTGAAAAATCACCAAAATTCATAGGAATGGAATTAAATAGTGAATAAGCTATGTAAATGAACCTTGATGAGTCTATTTTCATATGGAAGAAACGAAATGGTCATAGGAGTTACAGGTTAAGAGATATTAAAGCTATTGTGAGACAGGGCCAGAATGGTTTCTGGGTTCCCTGTCGAAATTTTAAAAATTCACTATAAATTATCCAAATAGAATTAGGAGATATACCTTATATGTACAGATTCCATTTTGAGTCTAGTTTCATTAGAAACAAACAACACCAGCATTAAAGCCCTGTACAGAGATATATTCAAGTTATACCGCGCGAAGGTCAGAGCAGTCGATCCCTGTAACATGGGTAACTTTAACTAATAAACTGTACCAATTGGCCCAACTAAAATTCTAGAAATAAATACATGGATGGATATATGAGTCTAAATTCAGGAAAATTTACGAAACCAGTTTCGAGTTTTGAAACTCGAGATATGATTTTAAAGCGACAGTGACGCAGTTTTCCAGCCTGACTGGAAATGTCAAATTGGTGGGCAAAAACATGTGAACTTGGCTTGTTAACCCCTCGGGTCCGACACCGGCGATGGTCTCGGGTTTGGGGTGTTACACTCGGTGTTCTCGAAAATAGATTTGAGATCGGGCTATTATCAATTGCGAATCCGAGATTCGGACGTGCCCAAGGCGCCTTGAGCGAGATATGGTCACTATGAGTTCCTAGTGATGCCGTTTGGGCTCACTAATGCCCTACGGTATTTATGGATTTAATGAATCGGATCTTTAGACCATATTTGGATCGATTCGTAGTCGTGTTCATTGATGACATCTTGGTCTATTCAAGAAATGAGACCGAACATCTTTGAACACTGCGGTTAGTCTGCAAATTTTACGGGATAAGCAATTATATGCTAAGTTGACAAGTGTGAGTTACGGTTAAGAGGTTAGCTTCTTGGGTCATGTGGTATCGCATCGGGTATTCGAGTGGGACCGAATAAAATTTCAGCCATACTTAATTGGAAGCCTCAGAAATATTCTTTGAGGTTGAGAGCTTTTGGGGCTTTAGGTTATTACCGATGATTTGTAAAAGGATTCTCAACGATAGCTCACCGATGATGAAGCTACTCCAAAAGGATGTTAAGTTGAATGGACGGAGAAATGTCAAAAAGTTTCGATCAACGAAAACTTATTTGCGGGAGCCCCAATTCTAGTGCAACCCGAGTCCGGCAAAGAGTTTGTCATCTATAGCGATGCCTCCCTACTTGGGTTAGGTTGTGTATTGATGCAAGAGGGTCGAGTTGTGGCCTATGCGTCGAGGCAATTAAAGCCACATGAGAAAAATTATCCGACTCATGATCTCGAATTGGCGCCATCGTGTTACGCCTTAAAGATATGGCGACATTACTTATTTGGTGAAAGGTGCCATGTGTACTCGGATCACAAGAGTCTCAAATATCGATGACCCAAAGAGACTTAAATCTGCAACAAAGGCGTTGGCTCGAGTGTTAAAGGATTATGAGCTGATCATTGACTATCACCGGAAAGGCGAATGTGGTTGCGAGATGCCTTGAGTCGTAAATCATTATTAAACTTCTGGCGATGAGCGTGCACTTATGCATCCAATCCGATAGTGTGTTAGTAGCTGAATTGAAAGCCAAACCATTGTTGATACATCAAATTCGAGAAGCTCGAGAAAGTCGACGGCGAGTTGGCTGCAAAAGCGAAATTTGAGGTGTGCGAAGAAGGACTCGGAATTTCAAATCGATGATGGCGATTGTTTGAGGTTCAAAAAGTCGTCGTGTGTTCCAAAGAATTGAACTCATTTCGATAATTGAATGAAGCCCATTGTAGCCGAATGGCAATCCACCCGGAGTCGAAGATGTACAATGATTTGAAGCGTCGGTTTTGGTGGCATGGTATGAAGCGAGACATCTCGACTTTGTTTCGAGATGTTTAATATGTCAACAAGTGAAAGCGGAACATCGGTGCCTTGAGATTACTTGACCAATCACGATACCAGAGTGGAAATGGGATCGAGTCACAATGGACTTTGTATCGGGCGCCATTGTCGACAAGTAAGAGGGATGCGGTTTGGGTCGTGGTAGATAGATTGACTAAGTCGGCCCACTTTATCCCGTCACGCTGGATTTTCAATGGACAAAG